>NC_061113.1:25473690-25746726 GCF_002878395.1 Capsicum annuum | reverse complement strand
AGTTGTGTGGATAAGTTTTAACTGAGGCTAATCATTTGACTCGCTTGTAGATTCTTTTCTACAACACTTTGTGTAAGTGAGAAAACATAAAGAGGAAAAGTAGATGTTCTATACTTGCAAGGCAAGGAATGTCAGGATAATTCAAACTATGTGTATCATGCCTTGTAAATTGCCATTAATATGTTTGTCATTTGGTATACACTCTACTAGACAACCTCTCAATTTTATATTCAAAGGGAACACATCTAACAATACTAACAACATAAATGAGATTTGAAGACACTACTGAGTTCCCATTCTTCCCCTTATTTTGTGAAGGTAGAGATGTTGTACGCATTCTTACTCTTATCTAATCAATCCTCGATTGACCTAATAATGTATATATAAAAAATAAGATGAAGAAAAAATATAATAGTAAAGAAGACATGCTTAAAATAATGGAGAAAAGAACATCAATAATAACAAAGTAATATGATAACCTAAGAAATAGATAATAAAACATGTAATGAAAAAAAAAGAATAATAAGATAGTACAACAAAGTACTAATACTAATACTGATAGAGCAAACTACACAATGCTCGATTACCTACTAAAGTTCTACCTTATTGTCACAATCCAAAAAAGAGTCAGTGATGACATATGTCACATCCTTCGATACAAGTAAGTCTATACCTACCCAAACACAATAATCAAAGTGACATCGCATAAGATAATAAGAATTGGAAATAATCCCAAATGATATAGAAAGAAGTATAATGTAACACTCCACAGACTCTTAACTAAGCTTCTAATCGATCGTCATATTTTTACAGAGCTACACATTATTATTTTTAATCATATATGAGTGTCATGATCATTACCTAGTGTTTAAAGTGGTTTTGATGCGAATCATGGTCATGGATGCATTTAGAGAAAGTCGAGTTGAGAGCATTTGTTATCGATTGAGTTTTAGTATTTGATCCTACAAGCGTCAACTTTAAATGAGTATAACTTCAAGAATATATTAAGTTTTAGAGATCAAGACCTACCATATGAAAGGTATTTGAGTCCTCTTTCGAACACATTAAATTTCACCTTAATTCGATACCTGAGTAAAAAGTTATGTTCATTTTTGTGAGCAAACTAGTAAGGATCTGCAATAAGAGCGTGACATGCTAGCTATGCTCCGCAATAAAAGCATGACACACTATCTGTGCTACGCGAAAAGGGAGTTCCACTCTAGCGGTAACACTAATGCTAAAGCCTCATTTTTCTTTTGTTTTTAAGGGTAAATTGGTTTTTTACATTCTAATTGGTCCTACAACTTGTACAAAATGTATTTCCCTACCCCATAAGTCAAAATTTAATGTTTTGTTTCCTCCCAAGCTCACAAGAACATAAAAGGAAGGGTTCCTCCCAAATTTCATCTTGAAGATTCCATACTCAAGTTTCTTTCAAGAAATTTGCTAAGTTCAGGTATTTGGGATTTGACCAAGGATTAAAATTCAATTTTTACATGAATTTATTAATTTGATTATTAGGGTCCATACCAATTTTTCATGATTTTGAAATTATGTTGTGTCCCTATGATTTAAACTTTATTTAGTACAAGAATTCATATTTACTCATATTTTTACTCACATGATTGATATTATAAATTGAGTTTTAGCATTTTGACAAGAAATTTCATGAGTTGGTAAATGCTCATAATTTTTAGAATGATTCAATTAGTTTACAAAAAGTGATTCAATTAGTTTACAAAAAGATTAGACTTACTATTTTGGATTATAGTCTATCATAGTATGATTCTGATTTTAATTTTAATCTTATGATCTCAGACATGATATGAAATTCAGATAGTTATGTATGATCATGATTTAGCAACAGAAACATGATTAGTTTTTGAACTTAAAAACCTATATGCTTACTTTATAGTGAATTTCATACATTATTATGTTATAGAAGTAGTATTTAGCACCGAGAAAAGGCGTGTTCAGCACACCCAAATTTTCAAAAATTATGTGCCACAGTAGGTTAAAGGGGTTCTTACTAGAAAGTGTCTCTTTTGTCCAAATGGGATCAGGTTAGTGATCACTCTAATTTAGTTCTATGCCAATGGCAAGGTATGAAGCAACCCTCCTTAATGTGGGTCAAAACGTTGGACTTCATATTGCTCACATAGTTTATTTCGGTTATAAGAATCTTCCACAACGAGATGATTTTAGAACCTAAGTGTAACAACTCACTAACTTTATCAGATGTTACTTTATGACATATGATTTATAATATTTCAGCTTTTATTTTTATTTATGAATATGGTGAGTCTGTATATACTTAGCATGAATGTTTTTAGCTTATGATACATATCAGTTTTTACTTACTGCATTCACCCTCATATATTCAGTACACTTCATAAGTACCGACCACATATAGGTCCGTGTGGCTATATTAATTCATAATGTAGGTATCAATTGTAGCTCATAAAATCATGATCAGAAGGTTTGCAGCTTCTAGCTGGTAAGTGGTGAGTTCTCTTTATTCGAGGACTCAAGTCAGTTATGGTTCTATTATTTCTTTGAATTTATTAAGAATAGCTGAGGATCATGTACCGGCTATCTATAGTCAGTATTAGTAGAGGCTTCACATACTATTAGTCAGACTTTTCTTTTGTATAACCAGTGTCGTAAATATTTTAAGTAGTATTGTATTGAACAAGTTCAACTAATGACATTGCTTCCACTTAGTATTTCTAGTTTAATAAATTTTTTTTCAGTTGCTCAGGAATTATACAAGTATCATGGGTTAGCTTGGTATCACTTGTGGTTCTAAGTACCGTGTGATATCCAAGGGATAGTCTCAGTATGTTACAAACTTTGTATTAGAGCATAAATATCAAGTGTCCTAGGTTGTCTGTGAAGGCGTGTCTAGTAGAGTCTTGTGTAATGGTACAAAGAAGTCTTTACTTTTCATTGAGAGGCTATTGAACATTTAAGAAATGTTTCCCTTCTTTCATACTCTAAATCATGCGGTAAATTTGTCCTCTTAGAAACATACATTTATTGATGTGTTAATCGAAAATCCTCCAACTCTGGATTATTCTTAAGATAATATAAGTATTAAATCTCAATTCCTACCGATATGATGTTGTCAGATTAACTATCAGAAGCTTCAGAAATCGCATAAAGGGCTTGGTATTGCGCCCAAGTGCACACGCAAGTATACGTGGTCTCACTAAGCATTACAGTGGCCTTTTACAAAGATGAATATCGATCCCTCAGATTATTGTTTTAACAACTATCCAATTCTAGTTCAACTATTGAGATTAATCAGTGCAAGCATAACCAAAATATGTTTTTGAGTTGTAAACTAAACGTAAAGTAAATAATGCGTAAAAGTAAAGTGCTTGGACAATCAATAGATAGAAACCCAGGGTTAAGGCTCTACAAACAATCACACTACACTATTAAAATTCATTATTTAGATTACTTATCTTGGTTGTTGATTCGTATGGTTTATCGTTTGATGTTCTCCCGACCTCTAATCTTCTACCTAAAGTGGACATTACAACTACATAGTTGAGTGGGAATGCAATAATCCAATTAGATGAATGAGGATATCATCTTGCAAGTGAATCAAACAAGGCTTCTAGGTATATCCTTATCCTAGTCGCTAATTTAAATTCCTCATTTTATAAAAGAATAAGAACCTTACTCTCTCTACTCCCATGTTCTATCTTCTTATTCTCCCTCCTGGGCTCACAAAGTAAAAAATGGATGTATTTTAAGGGTCAAGAATCCTTAAAATAGTTATAAAAAGTATAAATAAACAAACAAATATGATAAACAATTAAAAATAACTCAATTCAAAGTAATAGTAAACATGTTCTTGGCCTTAACCCTGGAAAAGGGCTTTTAGCCACTCATAGACATAACCGTAATCAAAATAATTGAATACATTATATAATCTATAAATTAAGTAAAATAAAGAGATATAAACCCCATTTTAAGTGTTTAGCATCCCCCTCCAGGATTCAATAACGTCCAAGATGCCAAACAACGAGTACACGTGTCCTATTTATAGGATAATAATTTAGCCGTGTGTGGAATGGATGGTGCACCGCAAGGTCTGGTCAAGTGGAGTGTGGTTTGAGCCAAAAGGTATGTTAAAGTGGAGTAGGGGCCACTTATCAAGGTCTTATCCAGTGGATTAGGGTTCACGCCGTTCCTCTATCGTGAGGCCTCACTGGAAATTACATTTTTGACTTTTTCACTCGTCCTATGCCTTTATCCTTCTATCCTAAGATTTGTGGTGTTATTTCTGCTTAATTTTCAGATTTTTCATCATCCATATATCACTATCAATTCAAAAATAATCCTATAGCAACAAATACTTTGTATTAGATCTCAAAACAACACTACGTTCGAGATAATGCACTAAAAAATCAAGCTAAGAACTCGTTTTGCCCACTTTGATCTTTAACTTCTTGTTTGACTCTTGGCTTGATTTAATTGAACTTTGAATACCATTAACAAGTTTTTCCACACATTTTTACACATAATAACCTTAGTAACTTATTAACCACATTAGAATCCATCACGATCAACTAGAACAACACCTAGGTCAAGCTAGTAACTCTAGTTTTCCCATTTGAACTCTAAGTGACCAAATTAAGTACAAACTTGTTTGAAAGAAACCATGAACAATGTAATACAATACTTAAACCCTTTGATTCTCAATTACATCATCATTAATATATTAATTACACAAGTTTTCCTTAAAACAAGGCTAAATAAGCCCGGATATCAATACTAAGATGCCTCAATCTACCTCCGATCATCACCCCACACTTAAAGCCTTGTTCTTCCTCAAACACTCTTTACTCTAAGAATCATAAGCTGAGGTGACTCCACACTTCTACTACAAGTAATACACTCAAGCTAGTGCTATAATGACTATACATAATGAAAGTTTCTACACTAACATGTTATGTACACAATTGAAAGTTCAAGAATACTACTCCAAAACATCCTAGCCTCAAGAACTGACTCACCTAGATGAAGAAATCATACATATTTTTCAATAAAAGGCATTATACAAATCACCCAACTATTATTAAACATGTTCCCTCACCACAAAAGAGTTACCCATAACCACTGACATAGATGCAATTTATCATAAAATGGGTATAAGATTAAAGTTACGCTCCCTCTTATAAAGAATTCACAAGTTACAAAAGATAAACTGTAATAAACCGTATTTCCCTAGCTTAATTTAACTCTCAGTACATGAGTAATCCTATATAAGATCTTTAAAATATTCAGTATGAAGGGGTAGTACTACAATGCTTAAGGGTCAGTTAATTTCATACCTTAGAACGAGAAAAATGATATCCAAGGGATGTGTCTATCATCTTGTGCGTGTCAGAGACTCTAGTTCAGAGACTCCTAGCATTGAGTCAGTTCCAGTAGTAAATGAATTCTCAGATGTATTTCCCAAAGATCTTTTCGGAGTTCCTCCTGAATGGGAAATCGACTTTGGAATAGACCTTCTTCCAGATACTCAGCCCATTTCTATTTCGCTATACAGAATGGATCCAGCTAAACTCAAAGAGCTAAAAGAATAGTTGAAAGATCTCATAGATAAGGGATTCATTAGGCTCGGTATTTCCTCGTAGGGCACACTAGTTCTATTCGTATGTAAGAAGGATGGTTCTCTCAAAATATATATAGACTACCATCAGTTGAACAAAGTTACAGTCAAGAACAAATATCCACTTCCCAAAATTAATGACTTGTTTGGCCAACTTCAGGGTGCCAATTACTTTTCTAAGATAGACCTCAGATCTGGCTATCATCAGCTCAGAGTCAGGGAATATGACATTCCAAAAATAGATTTTCGAACCCAGTATGGTCACTTTGAGTTTTTGGTCATGTCCTTTGGTCTCACTAATGACCCAGTAGCCTTCATGGACTTCATGAATCGAATGTTCAAGAAGTACTTGTATATGTTCGTTATAGTCTTTATCGATGGCATTCTTGTCTATTCCCATAGCGAGAATAATCACACAGATTACCTTAGAATCGTACTTCAGACTCTTAGAACTCATCAGTTGTTTGCCAAATTTAGTAAGTGTGAATTTTGGATTAGGCCAGTAGTATTCCTTAGTAATATAATTTCCGATGATGGTATTAGAGTTGATCCTCAAAAGACCAAAGCGGTGAGAAACTATCCTAGACCCATTTCTCTATTAGATGTCAGGAGTTTCTTGGGTTCAGCAAGTTATTACAGTCGGTTTGTTAAAAGATTTTCGTCTATTACATCTTCCATATACAAATTGACCTAGAAAAAAGTCAAATTTTAGTGGTCAAATTCCTGCGAAAAGAGTTTTTAGGAGTTGAAGAATCAACTTACCACAGCCCCAGTTTTGACTCTACTAAATGGTTCAGATGGGTTTGTTGTATACTATGATACATCCGGAGTAGGTTTAGGTTGTGTCCTCATGCAGAGAGGAAAAGTCATAGCCTATGCCTCTATACATCTTAAGACCCATGAGAAGAATTACCCTACCCATAATCTTGAGCTAGCAGTAGTAGTATTTTCCTTAAAGATCTAGAGGTACTATTTGTATGGGGTGCTTGTTGATGTGTTCACAGATCACAAAATCTTGCAGTATGTGTTCTCTCATAAAGATTTGACTTTGCATCAGAGAAGGTGGTTAGAACTATTGCAAGATTATGATATGAGTGTTCTGTATCATCTGGACAATGTAAATATAGTGGCAGATACTCTCAGTAGGTTGTCTATAGGTAGTGTTGTTCATTTTAAAAGTAGTAAGAAGAAATTAGCTTAGGAAGTTCATCATCTTACCCGGCTAGGTGTCCGCTTAGTCGATTCAGTAGAGGGCAGTGTATGGGTGCAGAATATTTTAGAATTATCTCTGGTTTTCAAAATGAAGGAAAAACAGGATAGACATTTCTTTTTAAGTTGAAAGAGTTAGTCAAAGATCAGAAAGTAGAGGTTTTCTCCCAAGGAGGAGATAGTGTATTGCATTGCTAGGGTCAACTATGTGTGCCAGGTATAGATGACTTGAGGCAACGAATTCTTACAGAAGTGCATAGTGCATGTTACTCGATTCATCCAGGGGCCACTAAGATATACTGTAATTTGTGGGAGATCTATTGGTAGAATGGGATGAAGAGAGATATAACAAAGTTTATAGCAAAGTGCTCTATGTGTCAGCAAGTTAATATAGAGCACCAGAAGCCTAGTGAGTCCATATAGGAGTTCAGTATTCCCATATGGAAATGGGAATAAGTGAACATGGACTTTGTGGCGGGTTTGCCTCGTTCTCGTCGTCAACATGATTTTGTCTAGGTCATTATAGACAAGATGACCAAATCAGCCCATTTCTTACCAGTCCATACTTCTTATTCAGCTGAGGACTATGCCAAACTCTATATTAGAGAATTGGTTAGGTTGCACGGAGTCCTAGTATCCGTCATCTCAGATAGAGATACCAGTCTACCTCTTACTTCTTGAAAGTATTCCAAAAGGGTCTTGGTAACCAAGTTCACCTCAGTACAACCTTCCACTCTCAGATAGATGGTCAAGCAGAAAGAACCATTCAAACTCTAGAAGATATGCTAAAAGCATGCGTTGTTGATTTTAAAGGTATTTGGGATGACCACTTGCCTTTGATCAAATTCGCATATAATAACAACTATCATTCTAGTATTTAAATTGCTTTGTTAGAGGCTTTCTATGGTAGGAGATGTAGATATCTAATTGGTTGGTTCGAGGTAGGTGAGGCCGTAGTATGTTTGATGCCTTAGAGAAGGTTCAGTTGATCAGAGGAAGTCTTAGGGTAGCCCAAAGCCGACAGAAATCGTATACAGATGTGAGAAGAAAGGATCTCGAATTTGAGATCAGTGACTTTTTATATATGAAAATCTCTCCCATGAAAGGAGGGAAGAGGTTCGACAAGAAGGGAAAGCTCAGTCCCCGCTATATCGGTCCTTACAAAATTCTCAGTTGTTTAAAAAAGGTAGCCTACTAGCTTGAGTTGCCTTCAGATCTAGCTTCAGTACACCCAGTATTCCACATCTCCTTGCTAAAGAAATGCATTGGTGACCCAGCAGTCACAGTCTCCTTAGAGGAGATAAATATTTAGAATGATCTCTCTTTTGAAAAGGTTCTAGTCTAGATCCTTGATCATCAGATTCACAAACTGAGGAACAAAGAAGTTTCCTTAGTCAAAGTTCTATGGTGGAATCAGTCCGTTGAGGGAGCTACTTGGGAAGATGAAGTAAATATGCGGACCAAGTATCCTCACCTCTTCTCCTCAAACTCAGATTCAGCTTGAGGTAACAGTCTTACTTAGATTTACTCAATTCCATGTTCAGATATAGTTATAAACTTGGTATCTATTATCGTTGCATATTAAGTCATGCATTCATGAATCAATTCGGTCATGTACTGATGCATCAGATATGCATGTTCAGTATGTAAACTCAGTCTATCAGTGTTTCTCAACTTAATTAGTCTCATTAGAAGACGAATGTTCCCAAGGGGGAGATATTATAATAACCCATATTCCCTAGCTTAATTTAACTCTCATTACATGAGTAGTCCTATATGAAAAATTTAAAATACTCAATATTTTTTAGTTTAGAGCTTAGCATTACGTAGGAAATTCAGTCAGCTTTCTAACAATATAAAATTTTCCCAAATTAGATACCCGGGTGAAGAGTTATAACCATTTTTGTAAAACAGTGTGCCAACATGCACATCACCGCATCGTGAAGCCAGGACAAATGGCAATTGTCAAGAACTAATGAAGCTCCACGATTCCAACGCATTGCGCCACTAGCTAATTTCCCAATTATCACTTTGCAGTGTGACTTCGCAATCATGGCGCGTCCCTCCAAGGGAAATATTAGCATATAGTGGGGTACCACAATTGTACCGTATTACGCCAACATCCCAGTTCCCAATTGTCAATTTCCAAAGACACGATGCGAAAGCGCCGCGGTGAAAAATCAAGAATTTGAAGTGACGATTTTTAAATCTTTTCCATGGGTAATTAGGTATTTTTCCATGACCCAAGTTAGTTTGAAACACATGATTAACCCTTAAATAACCTAATTAACTCATAATTCACTAATTCTTCCCCAATTTAAAAGCATTCTCTCTCAAAGGGAAAAACCCTAGCTTCGAGAAATCAAGAACAAACTCAAAAATTCCTCCAAGAACCATCAAGAATTAATCCTCCCAGGTATGTTAGGTATTCATATATGGGTTCCTTTCACCCACAGAGTCCAAGAATCCATTTTTAAAACTACAAGATTATTGATTCATGATTTACATGCTTAAAATTGGATTGTATTCCTATTCATCGCATTAATTGAGTTTCAATCCATGATTAATTATAGATTTCATGAAATTGAAATAGCATGTATATTAAATTGTGTAATTCCCATGTTATAATTTTTAAAATTAGAAAGTTTGGGTGTTATAGTTACAATGTTTACATATTGCCCATGATTATATGCATTAAGTTGTGCTCCCCATGTGTTTGATGGAATGTCCATGCGAATTAAATGGTGAAATCATGACATGCTAGCATATGTACAAGCTTATGCCCTACAGGTGTTTGATAAAATGTGTCTATGAATGAATTATGAACAAGTGGACCTTGTTATGCTTTTCAAGATCATGCTATGCTTTACTTTTTATGCTATCAAGTCCTGGGGGTATATAATACCCTATAATCTAGTTGTGTACCTAGAGCTATAGTAGTTACAGAATATTCTCAGTCATGTCACGAAATAGTAGTACTCAGTCAGTTATAGAACTCAGTTCAGTTCAATTAGTTAACATGATCAGTAACAGTTCAGTCCAGCCTAATGCAGTTTAGCGATCGGTTAAGTGTCTATTCAGTTGGGAGTAGGATTCAGCACTGAGTGAACCCAATTATAGGAGCTCACCTGGTAGTAGAGGGTGTGCTTCATAGAACCAGTCCTTGTATTTCAGAACTACATAGCCAGCGTAGGTTGAGACATCAACTTTCCAGTTGAGGGTTGGTGAGATATTTCTACTTGTTAGTTGAAGGTACCCCCATTCTCATTAGAGTACCTGCCAGATAAGGGTAACTCTTCAGCTTGTCTTTACTTGTGGCATGGTAGTAACACCCTTCCAGCTGGGGTTACAGGTTGGACCCCAAATTTATTCAGAAAGGGGCATGTTAATTAGATGATTACTTCCTACAGTTTCAGTTTTAGTATTCAGTCTCAGTATAGAACTTAGTTCAGTTTTACAGAACTAGGACTATCAGACACAATCACTCAGCTATCAGTAATTCAATTATCATCAATCTAATATATCAGTTACTCAGTATCAAAAATCAGTTCTCAGCTTTAGTAAAATCTCAGATACAATATTTATGTATATGCGCAATATTGCATACTCAGTATTTTACAACAGTTTTAGTTATCCATGTAATCTTACTCAGTTATTCCATATCATTTAGTTAGTTATTGTTCATGAATATGAACCCTTGCATTCAACCTTACCTCTTATGCCATACTAGTAAATTCTACGTACTGACGCATACTTTCTCTTTGCGCTATGATGTTTCATATTATAGGTTCGGACGCTCAGGTTCCCAATCGCGCTTAGACAGACTTCAGTTAGCAGCAGTAGATTCAGTAGTGAGTACTCATCTATCGAGGATATGCTTTTATTTTAGTAGCTTCAGTATTTCAGTATTCGGAGTTAGATGGGGGCTTGTCCCATCAACTCCACTTTCAGACAGTTTAGTTAGAGGATTTTCAGACTAGACTAGTTCAGACAATATTCAGTTTTCAGATATTATTTAAGCACTATATTTATCAGTATTCATATTATGAACCTTATGGCATTTCAAACTATTTTTTGCATTATTTCAGTATTATTATTTAGTGCTCACAGTAGGTACTAGTCATGGGTTAGCTTGTAGTCCTTCAGGGTTGCAAGCACTATGTGGCATCCGGGGTACAAACTTAGGGTGTTACATGAACCATATGCTTTCCCTTAGTGTAGTAGTCCACTAATATCAGAATGTTAAATCTTAGGATCAAGTAGGACTTTGACCGTACCTAATGCACCCTTACCAACTTAATTCCTGAGCATGTAGCCTAGCTGGCCACATTTAAAACACCTGTCCCTCCCTTTATTATAAAATTCCCGATGAAGATGGCCACAAAACTAGAAAGGACGGCATGAAGAAGCTGATTATGCTCCACTCACCTGAGATTGGGCACCTTGTGCCCAAAAATTATCACCACCCTGCTGACGTCTGTCACCCGATGAATTTGGGTAGGGAGCACTATCTATGAAGAAAAACCTAGAACTCCTCTAATTCTTGTCTTGCCATTTACCACCATCCCAACCACCCTGTTACTGAGCACGACCTCGCTCAGAGAACCTGCTCTTCTTACCCTACCTTTCCCCAAACTCAGCCTGTTTCATCTTTTCCCTCTCTACCTATTGTATATGAATAACTAACCTCAAAAAATCCATATCCTTAATCAGCTAAGCAGTCTTGCTTTCAAGGATCAAATCTTGAGATGACTCAAAAGTAAAATGTCTTATTCTCGACCTTATATCTGCCACCAAATCTGAAGCATACCTTGACAACTAATGGAATTTCAAGGAATATTCCTTGACAGACATTTTCCCTTGTTTAAGATTCACAAACTTCTCCATCTTTGCTTTCCTTAGCTCTCGAGGAAAGAAGTGATACAAGAAGGAATTAAGAAAGGATTCCCATAAAGACAACTCATCCATATCACTTCTATCGTTATCCTACTCCTCATACCACTAGTACGCAACATATTTGAGCTAATAAGCTTTAAAGTTTACCCCTTCCATATTAGCGGCCTGCATCACCCTAAATATCTTCTCCATTTCATCCAAGAAGCCTTGAGGATCCTCCTCTGTCTTCACACCAGTAAAAGTATGAGGATTCATCATTATGAACTGGCTAACTCTCGTGGCCTCAACAAGCAGAACACCAGATGCATCCCACTCAACCTGAGCAAAAACTAATTGAGGAATTTTATGAATTGATTGGTTAAATTTTGTATTAGTTACCTTACTATGAGCAGGACTAGTAGCAACTAGTGGAACTCCAGAATAGTTGGGGACAGGTCCCCAAGACCGAGTATGAGTTCCAAATGTAGGGCGTACTCAATTAACATCATCCCCAAATAGGACAGAAGAATTTCCTTGTATTTCAGATCGATGAGGCATGATTTAAAAGGCAAACAAACAAAGATTAGAGAAGATTTCTAGAACTTAGACTCCAAGCTTGAAAATAAAATACCAAGAAAGTGAAATATTCCTATATGCCTTGTAGCCTCTCCCTTATGAGTGTGGTGCACTACGCACCCCTAAAAAAGATCTACTAGACACGATTTTGTGGACTCCTAATTGACCATGAACCTAAAGCTCTGATACCTACTTGACACAACCCAAGATGGGGCCTTATCGTAATGGGCATCTCAAGTCCAACCAGGACTGGGGACCACCCCCATTACCTAACCCAACTAACCTAAGTGTACCTTCTGTCAGCTAAATTTTATTTATATTATAAGATAATGTATTAGACAAGAACTGACTTTGGGATAAGTCTATTCTTAGACCAACCCAACCAAGTAATCTCGTCCACCAACCGTACAAACCAACAAAGACAAACCATTGTCATAAACCAAATAATAACCAAGTTCCTATCCATAACATAATATAAAAAGATGGAACAGTGAGAAATTTAGTCCAATGGTATAAGCCCCAATACCAATTCCAATACTAAGGATGACACCAATACCGATTCCGCCCATGCCAATCCATAGTAGCTCCATAAAACCTCTAACCAAAAGAATAACAATATTTGGTTAGGACATACCCCCAACCCTAGCCAAAACCAATATTCAACGTATAACCAAGGGATTCATATGTAATTGCTCCACCGAAGATGGGACAAAATTTTTTTTTAACCACATATCAGTCGCAGTTTTGAACTATTGACTTTTTCTTTCATTGTTCTCAAATCAGATAAAATGGACGTAAAATAATTCAGATTTAATGATTCTCCATGCACCCATTATCCCAAAACAAAAGGCGCTTCTTCATCTAAAGTAATCCCATTTTAATTTCATTTGCAATGCTTGAGAATTACTCCTCTATTCTCTCTTGATGAAAATATCCACGAAATGGAGCCTTTCAAAAAGATGGAAGCTTACTACTTTAATCTAAAACCCAATCCCGAATATCTGATAGCTAAGTAGGAGGAATAGAATGGCTGGTTCTTGAATCGCGTGGGGATACATTCACTTGAAAATGGGTTTGTAGGTGAACTCTAGCATGAACTTAGGATAAGGATAAAATAATGCCATCCATTAAATCCAAGTAAACCATCTATATGCATACAAACCATACATATACATAACCATGCTGGGAAAGGAAACTGGGTTTAGCATTCATTTAAAAATCATTAACCTGGGTATGTGTAGCTTAATCATCCTTAACCACCCATGGGCTATATGGGTCCAGTGTAATCCCTTAAATCAGCTATGATACGTGTAGTCACATGAATAGAAGATACCATAAGAGTAGGGGATTCCCAAGTGCCATTCGTTCTCAATGATACATATGTACAGTATACTTAGAGGATTCCCATGTACCTTATGAGTATCATATAAGGTCGCCATGACCAACCGCTCATGTCAGCAAATATGAGTTTCCAGTGTTCGTCCATTGGAATTCCACCTTCACGGTTAGGTTTCACACCCAGCCATCCTTGCCTAATTAAAACAATTTACCATCCAAACAATTTATTATCAACCAAGGTTATTAATAGTGGCATCTTCATACCGACTATAACTTAAAAGTATTGTCCTTAGCCAAACCTTAAGAGATCAAAAGACTCCCCTATACCCATAGATCATATTATCAAGTTAACTTGGGGGGGGGGGGTCCCATGTACCCAATAAGTGTTCCATTATTATGATTACTTGGGGGATTCCTTTGTACCCCGCAAGTGTATTTATTGAACCAAACTATTCCATTTAACAATTCCAAACCATTTTAATAATTTATGCCACTTAGGGTTGTTTTACCAAACCATACCATGCAATAGGTCCATTAAAAATCCAACAATATAGTAAAATCATTCTCATAGGCATTTTATCAAACACATTGGGGGTATAGTATTTTCAAAGTCAATTCCAATTACTAATTCACCATTTCCATGCAACCAAGTATCCAAACTACCATTAAAAATTTATAAATACATAATTAAAACATAGGAAAACAATAACCAAGCATTTATAACCAAAACCCCTAATAGACATTTGTAAACCAAAACCATACCATAATCAAGCCATAAAAATATGATATAAAACCATGACTTTAGTTGGAACTAACAATGAGGGAAGAGAACTTTCCTTAAGTGAGAAGATGATGGAGAGAAATCACTAACAAAATTCCCAAATTAATCCTTAAGATAAAACCCTAGCTTTAATGTTGAGTGTATTTATACACTCTAGTGTTGTTATTCTAGCTTGTTAAGCCTTATTTTGAGGATAACTTGAGTGCTTAATGTGTTTATTATGATTTAAATAAGCATATAAGTATCTAAGGATGTGATTACAATGTGTCAAAGTGTTTTAAAAAAAGTTTGTACTTAATTGAGTCATTTAGAGTTCAATCGAGAAAATTAGTTTTACTAGCTTGAGCTAGGTGTGTGTCTAGTTGGTTTGGTTGGATTCTAATGTGTTTGATGAGTTAAAAATGGTTTAAAATTGTATTTATAAATGGAATAAATTATTTATAATATGCAAATTTTAATTTGATTAAGTTAAGAGTCGGAATAATAAGTTGAAGATCAATGCGAACTAACCTAGTCTTAGCTCGTGTTTTTGGTTCATCGTTATAGATTGTTTGATGTTTTGAGCTATAATATGTGACATACGATGATATAGGATGCTTGAGGATTTAAATTTGATTATAATTTGATGAGGAACAAGCTGTAATTGAAGTAAAAATAACACCACAAAGCAAAGAGGGATTGAAAACTTAGCCGAATTTTTGGATGCAACTTGTAGTGAGCCGACGAGATATAGATGTGATGCACCACTCTTCCAATGAGATTAACACTGCAGAACATTGGTATTTCCATGATATTTTAAAGGTGGAGCATTTCTCTTTCGATAAGATATGCCACGCAATGCGTTGCTTACTTCAAACAAGGCCAAAATGCAAGTGTACTCCTACACGGCTTAAGATTATCATATTGTACTATAAATAGAACATTTTGTCACTTTTGTAATCATATTTGATGTCTTGTAGATTAAATGAGGCTGCTGCCACTTCATAATTTAGGTTTTACATACTTTTGTTTAGCTTTCTATTAGATTATATCATGTATTCACCATTGATGATTCCGATTATGACTATTAGTGGCTAAACTCCCTTTCCGGGGTTAAAGCCAAGAAAATGAGTACTATCATTTTGAATTAAGTTCGTTTGAATTGCTTATCATTTTTGGTTGTTTGTTTATCCTTGTTTTAACTATTTTGAGGATTGGTCACCCTTTGAATACATATATTATCGACCTTGTGATCTCGGGAGAGGGAATAGGGAGATAGAACATGGGGATCAACAAAGTAAAGTTCGTATTCCTTTATGAAATAAGGAATTCAAATTAGAGTCTTGGATAGGGATGTACTTAAAAGCCTTATTTGATTCACACATAGGATGATATCTTAAAGAACTTAATTGGATTATTATGTCCCTACTCAATGATGTAGTTGTAATGTCCTTGTTAGGTAAACGATTAGAGGCCGGGAGACCATGATCATGCAATTAACCCTACAAATCAACAACCAAGATAAGTGATCTAACGAATGAAGTTCAATAACGTAGTATGATTTTCAAAGTGTTTTAACCCTGGGCTTTACTCTATTGATTGTCTCAAGTCTTTTACTTTACGCACTGTTTACTTTATTTTTAGTTTACAAATCACAAATTCTCTTTGGTTACTTTGCATCAATCTAATTTCAAAAGTTAAACTGAAATTTGATAGAACAAAAGTCCCTGTGGGATCAATATTTGATTTGTTTGAAGGCCACTATATTACTAGGTAGACCACGTACAATTGCGTGTGTGCTTGAGCGCTGTCAAGTTTTTGGCGGCATTGTTGGGGACATGTATATTGACAATTGTTTTATTTCTAGTTTTACTTTTTCTATTTCTTTGGTGCTTTACTCTTGGCCTTACTTTTGTATTTGCAGGAAATAGATTTTTAGGCTAGTAAGCTAGCAAGGGATCGGGAGGTTGTTGAACCAAGCCCCAAACCCGAGCAATGCTTCCATCAAAGAATGAGAGAAACAATCCTTCTCCCTCGAATTTTGTAAATTGAAAAAGATCAAGACAATCCTTCTCTAATGGCTGAAGAGTAAGCAACCCACATGACAGTTAGAGAAATGACAATCCCACTTCTAATAAATTTGACTTCCCCATTTAAGAAGCCGACACCTGGAGGTAATTTTAAGCTCAAACAAAATATGGTGCAGCTTCTAATTAACAGTGAACAGTTCACAAGTTTTAAACATAAAGATCCATAGGCCCACTTGCAAAATTTTCTAGAAATCAGTGACATATTCATCCCTACGGGTGTGAATGCAGACTATGTGAGGATGACACTGTTCCCCTTTTCACTGTTAGTGGAAGCAAAAAAGTGGTTGAATGTTGAGTCGGAAAATTCAATCACATCATGGGATGACATGACCCAAAAATTCCTCATCTGGTTCTTTCCGTCTGGCAAGACTGCAAGACTTTGCAATGATATTGTATGCTTCATACAGAAACCAGACAAGAATCTATATCATACTTGAGAGTGATTCAAATCTCTTCTTTGGGACTATCCACACCATCAATAGTCCAATGAGGTATTAGCTCATACTTTTGTAGAGGCTCTTGACTATAACACAAAAATATTGCTAGATTTAAATGTAGGTGGTCAAGCTCTAGATATGACTTATGATGAGTTGTACTCTTTATTGAACCACATAGCTCAAGGGAATTTCGAGTGGCATTCAGATTCAAGAAGTGCTACAAAGAGGATTGAAGGTGTCTTGGAGGGGGACTAATTTACTGCTATATCCTTTCAAATCTCTGCATTACTAAATCATATAACTAGTCTGAAGTTAGGTATTGCACAACCTGTAGCCACAATTAATGCAGTCTAGTAAGCTGCAGGTTGGTGTGAAGTTTGCGGTAACAGTGTCTATTCAGCAGCTATATGTGTTGAAAATCCGAAATAGGTGATGTTTATGGGTAATGCTCAAAGGCATAAATATGGGAAAACCTACAACATGAAGTGGCAGACTCAGCCACTGAATCAACAATTGAACTCCCACCGTCAACAGTTTTAACAACAGTAAATTCAAGATAATCAAGCCTTAACTAAAAACAATAATGTGGAATAAATGTTGAAACAACTTATGGTTGGTCAAGCACAAATGGTTGTGGATTTGAAAATTCAATAGGAAGAATTAAAGAATTAACAAACAGCCACCAGAATCTTAGAGTTGCAGTTGGGGCAGTTACAACAAACACTAAACACCAGGCCTCAAGGTGGTTTTCCATGAGATACAGAAAACCTAAAACAAGTAATAGCAATCACTTTGAGGAGTGTTAAGGAGCTAAATGAATAACCTCCAACAAAACCCAAGGAGGTGGATGCGAGATTATTTCCCCCACAGGTATAAAAAAAGTTGCTAAAAATTTGAGGAAGTCTGAGTACTCAAAAACAAAAGTTGCTGAACAGGTGGAGAAGAAGATACCACCACTTCCTTTCCTATAGAAGCATATAAAAGCAAAGGAGGATGCATGTTCAAGAAGTTCTTTGACACATTTAGAGAGCTTCACATTAATTTACCTCTTCTAGATATTTTGTAGAGAATTTCCAAGTATGTAAAGTACTTAAGGGATGCGGTTGCTAATAAAACTAAGCTGCAGGATGTGGAGGCAATAACATTCACTGAAGAATGTAATGCTATAATGACATGAAAGATGACCAAGAAGCTCAAGGACCTTAGGAAGTTCACTATTCCCATCCAAATTATCAATAGTAAGGTTGTCCATCCGCTTAGTGATTTAGGGGAAAGTGTAAATTTGATGCCCCTCTCTTTGCATAACACATTGGCTTGGGGAAGACTAGACCAAGCCCTGTGCAACTGCAGTTGGAAAATAAAAGCATAGCCCATCTCAAAGGAATCATAGAGGATGTCCTTATAAAGGTTGGTGAATTTATTATTCCTGAATTCAAAAGTTATGTAATTTCATTGTTGGATATCGGTTTTAACTGCATAATGTAGTGTATTGAATCTCATAGGGAAGATAGTCACTATTTCAAAATAGTTCCTACCCATATCTTAGCCTACATTACAACCTAGAAAGACCAATTTGATCCTAAGTTTATCATTCTGATATTAGTGGAGTATTATTCTAAGGGAAAGCATATGGTTCATCTAACGCAACTTGTGAATTCTTTTGTGAAAGTGAGATAAATTTGATTCTTGTACCCATTGTGTATAAATTACATGATTATGAGTGATATTGGGTAACTCTCTTATTGTGAGAGACACATGTTTGATGAATGTGGGTGATTTGTGTGATATCTTTAATTTATCAGTATGCATGAGTTTGACACTAGTTGAGTTAATTCTTGAGGCTAGGATGTTTTAGAGTAGTGTTCTTGAGCATTCAGTTGTGTATAACATGTTTAGTATTAAAACTTTCATTCTGTATAGTCATTATAGTACTAGAATGAGTGTCTTGGTAGTAATAAAGTGTAGAGTTTCTGTATCTTATGATTCTTAGAGTAAAGAGTTGTTTGAGAACGAACAAGGCTCTAAGCGTGGAGTAATTATGTTGGGTGTATTTATACACTCTAGTATTACCATTATAGCTTGTTAAGCCTTGTATTGAGGATAACTTGTGTGATTAATGTGTTAATTATGATGTAAATAAGCATATAAATGTCTAAGGATGTGATTACAATGTGTCAAATTGTTTTCAAACAATTTTGTACTTAATTGAGTCATTTAGAGTTCAATCGAGAAAACTAGTGTGTGTCTAGTTGGTTTCATTATATTATAAGGTTTTTGATGAGTTACAAATGGTTTAAAAGTGTATTTATATGTGGTACAACTTGTGTGTAATGTGAAAAGTTTAATTTGATTAAGTTAAGAGTTGGAACAATAAGTTGAAGATCAATGCGAACTAGACATGTCTTAGCTCGTGTTTTTGGTTCATTGTTATAGATTGTTTGATGTTTTGAGCTCTAATATGTGGTGTATGATGATATAGGATGCTTGAGGATTTAAGTAGATGATAATTTTATAAGGAACAAGCTGGAATTGAAGGCAAAATAACACCACAAAGCAAGGAGGGATTGAACAAAACCAAATTTTTGAATGCAACTTCCTGTG
The DNA here is from genome assembly GCF_002878395.1 of Capsicum annuum. NCBI lineage: Eukaryota > Viridiplantae > Streptophyta > Magnoliopsida > Solanales > Solanaceae > Capsicum > Capsicum annuum. Next base: position 25,727,211 of record NC_061113.1, on the reverse strand, counting down.
AGCCGATGAGATATAGACACGACATGCCACTCTTCCAACAATATTACCACCGTGGCGCGTTGTTGTTGCCATGATATTTTCAAGGTGGTGCATTTATCTTTCCATGAGATATGCCACGTGATGCGTTGGCTACTTCAAACATGGTCAAAATGCAAGTATACTCCTACACGTAGGGCTGGGCATATTTTGGTTAAAACCGAAAAAACCAAAAAAACCAAACCAAAATTAAATTTTGGTTTATTTTGGTTTGGTTTTTTGGTTTTTTGGATTGGTTTCGGTTTCAAATTTGAGAAATTCGATTAAACGGTTTGGATTTTGGATTCTTAAAAAAATAATTCAAATAAATCCAAAAATCAAAATTATATAAATAATATATTATAATATATATATATATGTATATATATATATATTATGTAAATATACTAAAAGTATAATATAATCTGATAAAACATATAAATATATAAATTATAATCATTTAGTAACCCTAAATTCTAATATATTGCTTTGTTTTAGACCCTAACATTAATGTGAAGGCTGAAGTGGCACTCAGTCTTCCTCAGTTCATTTTAAATTTCAGCATCGCCAACGGCAGTCGGCAGTCGTTTGCTCAGTTCGTCACTGCCGTCGGCAGTCGCTGCTGAGTGCGGCCACTACTGTCATGCCAATGGTGATAACTCAGCGAGGTCGATATTTATGGTTATTTCATGCATGTTGAATTAATTATATTTGGGAATGAAAATAGGTTTGAAAAAAAGATTATTTTCTAGAAAGATCATCAATTTTATGCTCACTACTTTAATCTTTAAAACCGAAATAAAAATCCGAAATAATCGAAGTGAATTTGTAAAAACCAAACCAAATCGAAAAAATTTTGGTTTGGTTGTGGTTTTCTTTTTTATTAATTCAAAAATTGAAAAACCGAGCCGATATTCAATAATCAAACTGAACAAACCGAATGCCCACCTCTACCTACACGACTTAGGCTTATCATATTGTACTACAAATAAAACATTGTCACTTTTGTAATCATCTTTTGACGTCTTGGAGATTAAAGAAGGATGCTGAAACTTCATAATTTAGGTTTTACATACTTTTATTTGGATTTCTATTAGATTATATCATGTATTCATTATTGATGATTACGGTTATGACTATTAGTGGCTGAACTCCGTTTCTGGGTCAAATCCAAGAATATGACTACTATCATTTTGAATTAAGTTCATTTGAATTTCTTAGAATTATTGTTTTTTTTTATCCTTGTTTTAACTATTTTGAATATTTATCACCCTTAGAATACATATATTGTCGACCTTGAGATCTCGAGAGAGGGAATAGGGAGATAGAACATGGGGATGAATAACATAAGGTTCGGATTCCTTTATGAAATAAGGAATTTGAATTAGTATCTAGGACATGGATGTACTTAGAAGCCTCATTTGATTCACAAATAGGATGATAGATTAAAGAACTTAATTGGATTATTACATCCCCGCTCAATGATGTAGCTGTAATGTCCACGTTAGGTAAATGATTAGAGGTTGGGAGACCCTGATCATGCAATTAACCCTGCGAATCAACAACCAAGATAAGCGATCTTACGAAGGAAATTTAATAACGTAGTATGATTGTTCAACTTTAACCCTGGGATTTACTCAATTGATTATCTCAAATCTTTTAATTCACGTACTGTTTACTTTATTTTTAGTTTACAAATCACAAACTCTCTTTGGTTAATTTTCATCAATCTAACATCGAAAGTTTTACTAAAATTTGATTGTTGTTTAACACAAGTCCCTGTGGGATCGATACTAGGCTTTCTTGAAGGAAACTATATTACTTGGTAGACCACAAATATTTACATATGCGCTTGGGCGCTGTCAAGCTTCCTTTTCCCAAGCTCTTTAGAGAGGATTAGAGAGTCCTTTCTATGTGTTAATGAATAGAATAATAGGGTAGATAAACTTCCAATAGTGATATAAGTCCTGGGGGCTTATTAGGTTAAGTGGGGAAATATGTAGATTACCCCCACTTAAACTGGACGAAAATCCCGTATGAGGGATACGACTATCTATAAGAGTCGTACCTTCCAATACAAGTGGTACCCACCACTCATACCCAAGGCCATTTCCCTTGGACCTAATACTTTCCAAGGTACGAATCACCCCAAACCATGCCGTATCCAAGTATACGACTAGTACCCTTAACCCGTACCCTTGGCAGGATAGAATTCCCAAGAGGTTTGAACACTTCCCACAAACGATTCCCTGGTACGACTCGTACCCTGGCTCATAGCTCATGGTGAGCCATTCGTACTCAGATACAACTTAAGTTACTAAGTCTAAGATTACATTTAGGGAAAACCAAACCAAATGACCCGTATCCACCAATACGGCTCTTACCACCCAAGTTGTATCAATTCCAGTAACCAAATCCACCCTATCAACCAACACTGGTCAGCATACGAACGGCCTATACTAGTAGTACCCTAGAGTAAGACTCGCATCCCTAAGTCATATCCATCCCAGAGACCAAAAATCAATTTTTTTTCTAAAGTGCAGAATCCCAGGGTCTCCCCTACTAGGAACATTCATCTTTGAATAATGGAAAAGGTAGGATAAACCTATGAACGAGTCATTGCAATATCAAACATCCTTTTTACCTTTGACTGTGTTAGAAAACAAAGATATAAGGATCTATTCTAACCTTTAACTAAGTAAGAAAAGAAAGAGTATGTTGAAGAGCACATACCTTTTGCATGAATTCCAGGAGACAAAATAAGAGCAGATACTTGGACTTCATGTCCTTCTCTGCTTCCCAAGTATCCTCTTCCACCTTATGTTTTGCCGTAGAACCTTAATTGAGGCCACATCCTTGGTCAACAACCAATGAACTTAATGATCCAAGATCTCAATCAGGATCTCTTCATAAGATAGAGAATCTGGGATACCTAATCCTTCTAAAGGAACAACTGAAAAAGGATCACCAATGCATATCCTCAACATAGAGACGTGAAATACCAGATGAATGAAGCTCAAGATAGTAGGCAACTCCAATTCATAAGCAACATTTACAACCCTCTACAAGACCTCATAAGGACCAATATACCACTGAGCTTCCCCTTCTTGCCAAACTGCATTATTCCTTTCATAGGAGATACCTTGAGGAACAACTTATACCCAACCTTAAACTCCAAGTCTCTATATCTTACATTCGCATAGGACTTTTGGTGACTTTGGGCAGACTTTAGCCTATCCCGAATCACATTCACCTTTTCCATAGCCTAATAAATCAATTCCAGACAAACATATCTACCTCACCAAGCTCAAGACACCCAATAGGAGATCTACATCTCCTACCATTCAATACCTCGAAAGGGGCCATACCAATACAAGAATATAGCTATTATTGTAAGAAACTCTACCAAAGGTAGATACTCAACCCAATTGCCACCATAATCAATCACCTACGCCCGAAACATATCCTCCAAAGTCTAAATAGTCCATTTCGTTAGCCATTTAAGGATGAAAAGCAGTACTTAGACTAACCTTTGTTCCCAACCTTTTCTGAAAAGACCACCAAAAATATGATGAAAACTACATACCACGATCAGAAATAATTGAAACAGGTACCTCATGTAGCTTTATAATCTCTTAAAGATACAACTTCGGATAATCCTTTGCCGAAAAGGTAGTCCTCACTGGAAGAAAGTGAGTAGACTTTTTCATCCAATCCACAGTGACCTAAACTGGATCAAATTTATTTTGAGATCGAGGAAGACCGTTAACTAAATCCATATTGATCACCTCTCATTTCCATTCAAGAAAATCAATTTCTTGATACAACCGACTAGGCCTCATGTGCTCAGCCTTAACTTGTTGACACACTATGTATTTGGCCACAAAATCAACCATATCTCTTTTCATACCATTCCACTAATATATATCTTTGATATCATGCTGCATATTCATCGAATCGAGATGAACAACATATCATGATTCATGCATCTTAGCAAAAATTCTTTGTCGAAACCCATTGATGTCAAGAACAGATAGCCTCCCTTGGTACCGTAAAGTACTATCACCACTGATCTCAAACACTATTACATTTTTCCCACCAACATCACTCTTATTTTTTATTAAGACAGGATCTAGAACTTGTCTCTCCTTAACCCTTGCACCAAGAGACGACTGAACCGCTTCCTTTACAACTACACCACCATCCTCAAAATCTAAGAGATGAACTCTAAGTTAGCCAAACAATGAATATCCTTCACCAATTCCTACCTTTATTTCTCCACATGAGCTAAACTCCTCATGGACAACCTGCTAAGAGCACCAGTAACCATGTTAGCTTTACTTGGGTGGTAGTGAAGACTCATACCATAATCCTTGAAAGGATCTAACCATCTTCTCTGCCTGAAGATTAAGATCTTTTGAGTGAACACATACTGTAGACTCTTATGATTAAAAAAGATGTCCACGTGCAAACCATACAAATAATGCGTCCATATTTTCAAAGCAAAAACCACCACCAACATCTCCAAATCATGAGTAGCATAGTTCCTCTCATGCTCCTTCAACAGCCTGGAAGCATAGGCAATCACCTTTCCATGCTGCATCAAAACACAACCAATTCCCACATGAGATGTATCACAATAAACCAAAAACCCATTATTTCCTTCCGACAAAGTCAGAATTAGAGCCAAAGTTTGATTATCTTTCAACTTCTCAAAACTCTCCTTACACGCATCTGACAAAGAAAACTTAACCTTCTTCTAAGTCAATTTACTCAAAGAGGTAACCATCATCGACCAACTTTCCATGAACAACTTATAATACACAGCCAAACCCAAAAAGCTCCAAATGTTGGTTGGAGTCGTGGGTCTAGGACACCTCCTAACCACACCCAACTTTTGTAGATCCACCATGATCCATTTACTGGAAATAATATAACCCAAGAAAATTACAGCGTTCAACCAAAACTCACACCTAGAGATATTGGCATATTACTCCTGTTTCTGTAAGGTCTGTAACACCACTAAGAGTTGATTAGCAGGATCTACCTCACTCTTAAACTAAACCAAAATATCATTAATAAACATGATGACAAAAAGATCCAAGAACTGCCCGAAAATCCTGTTCATCAAATCCATAAATGCCGCCGAGGAAATAGTTAAAAAGTATGACATCACTAAGAATTTGAAATCCCAAATCGGGTATGAAAAACCATCTTAGGGATATTCTCCTTCATAATCTTAAGCTGATAATACCCAGACCAAAGATTAATTTTGGAAAAAAACTTGGCACCTTGCAAATTATCAAACAAGTCATCTATCCTTGGAAGAAGATACTTATGCTTGACCGTTACCTTATTCAATTACTGATAGTCAATGCACATCCAAAGGGATCCATCTTTCTTTCACATGAATAACACCGGTGCAACCCATGGGGATACACTAGGACAAATAAACCCCTTATCTAAAAGATCTTGAGGTTTCTCCTTAAGTTTCCCCAACTCAGTTGGAGCCATTCAATAAGGAGGAATAGATATTAGATGAGTGTCCGAAAACAAATCAATACAAAACTTAATTTCCCTATTTGGAGGAACACTAGAAAGATCATCCAGAAAGACATCAGGAAACTCATTGACCATCAAAATCGAATGCAAAGAAGGACCATCCGAGTTAGAATCTTCAACCCAGATTATGTGATAAAGTCACCCTTTAGAGATTAATCCCCCATCTCTAATATAAGAAACAAACCTCCCCCTAGGAGCTAGGGAACCACTGTCCCACTCCTTAACTGTTTCATCAGGGAACCTAAAGACAACCTTAAGATTCCAATAATCTAAGGAATTGTGACTAGAGTGTAACCAATCCATTCCCAGAATAACATAAAAATCTACCATATCCAGTTCAAATAGATCTACCAAGGTCTGTTGCTACAAACAAATACCACATCCCCTATAGACTTTTCTATCAGGGTAGAAATAGAAAATGGATCTAAAATAACCTCGGGATCAAAATCTATACACATAGTCACGAATGGGGTCACATAAAAGAGAGTGGACCCCAGATCAAGTAAATAATACATGTCACGAGAAAAAAGTTATAATGTACTAGTAACGACATGAGGTGGTGCCTCAGATTCCTATCGAGATACCATAGCATATAATCTCTTCTGGCCTGGACTGGTACCAGAAATAGAAGTAGACATAGAAGTTACACAACTAGGTATAGAAGCATAAGATGAAGCAACTAAAGCTTTAATCGCTCCTGATGCACCCTTACCAATCGAATAATTCATGAGCATGTGGCCTGGTTAGCTATATTTAAAATACCTTTCCCGCCCTTTATCGCAAAATTCTGAATAAATATGACCACAAAATCGGCAAAGAGGGCATAAAGAAGTTAATTGTGCCCCACTCACTTGAGATTGGGTAGTCTGTGCCCAGAAATTATCACCACCCTACTGAAGCCTGTCACCCAACAACTTTGGGTAGAGAGAACTAGCTATGGATAAAGAACCAAAACTCCCCTACTTTTTCTTTTGCCATTTTCCTCCATCTCGACCACCCTTCTTCTGAGCACTACCTTGCTCAGAGAACCTGCTCGTCTAACCTGCCTTTTCTAGAACTCAGCTTGTTTTCTTTTTTCCTTATCTACCTGTTGCATATGAAAAACCAACCTCAAAATATTCATATCCTTAATAAAAAAAGTAGTCTTTCTTTCAAGGACCAAATCTCGAGACATCCTAGAAGTAAACTTCCTCATTCTATCCCTCATATCATCCCCCAAATCTAGAGTATACATTGATAATTGATGGAATTTCAAGGCATATTCCTTCACATATATTTTCCCTTGTTTAAGATTTACAAACTCCTTTATCTTTGCTTCCCTCAACTCTTGAGGAAATAAGAAATCCAAGAATGCATTAGAAAAGGCCTCCCATAGAGACAACTCTTCCATATCACCTCTATCCCTATCCCACTCCTCGTACCATTGGTGCACAATATCTTTAAGTTGTTAAGATGATAAGTTCACCCCTTTCACATTACAAGATAACCCAAAAAACCTACGTGTACCTTGAGTCGGCTGAATTTTGAATATATTACATTATAGTGTATTAGATAAGAACTGACTTTGGTATAAGTATATTCCTATACCAACCCAACCAAGTCATCCTATCCACCAACTGTACCAGCCTACCAAGCCAAACCATTGCCATAAACCAAATAATAACCAAGTTCCAGTCCATAACATATCATAAAAAGATGGAATAGTGAGAAATTTAGTCCAATGATATCAGCTCCAATACCAATGTCAATATTAAGGCTGATGCCAATACTGATCCCGCCCATGCCAACCTATACTCGTTCCACAAAACCTCTAACCAAACTAATAATAATATCCAGTTAGGACATACCCCTAACCATAGCCAAAACCAATATCAAAAGTATAACTAAATTATATGAAAATATCCATGAAATAGAGCCTTTCAAAAAGATGGAAGCGCAGTTATTCAATCCAAAACCTGATCCCAAATGTCCGATAGCTAAGTAGGAGGGGTAGAAAAATAGTTTCATGCATCACGTAGGGATACAGCTACCCAAAGATGGGTTTGCAGGTGAAAGCTAGCATGAACTCAGGATACAGATAAAATAATACCATCTAATGAAACCAAGTAAACCATCCATATGCATACAAACAATACATACATATACATATACATATATATATATATGTATATAACCATGTCAGGAAAGGGAACTGGGATTAGCATGCATTTAGAAACCATTGACCTGGGTATGTAAAGCTTAACCATCCTTAACCACCCATAGGCTTTATGGGTCTAGTGTAACCCCTGAACGGGCCCCGATACATATAGCCGTACAAATCAGAAATACCATAAGAGTAGGGGATTCCCATGTACCCTTCGATCTCCATGATACATATGTACAGTGTACTTAGGGGATTCTCATGAACCTTATGAGTATCATATATGGTTGCCATAACAAACCCCTCATGTTGGCAAAAATGAGTTTCCAATGTTTGTACATTGGACTCCCACCTTCTCGGTTAGATTTCACACCCCACCATCCTTTTCCTAATTAAAACCATTTGCCATCCAACCAATTTATTATTAACCAAGACTATTAATAGTGGCATCATCATACCAACTATAAGTTAAAAGTATTGTCTTTATCTAAACCTTAAGAGATCAAGGGACTCCTATGTACCCATAGATACATTATCAAGTTAACTTGGGGGAGTACCATGTACCCTACAAGTGTTCCATTATTATGATAACTTAGGGGATTCCTTTGTACCCCACAAGTGTATGTATTGAACCAAACAATTACATTTAACCATTACAAACCATTTAACCATTTATGCCACTTAGGGTTCAATTACCAAACCATACCATGCAATAGTTCCATTAAAAATCCAATAATATAATAAAAGCATTCTCATAGACATTTTATCAAACACATTGGGGAAATAGTATTTCCAAAGTCAATTCCAATTACCAATTAACCATTCCCATGCAACTAGGTATCAAAACCACCATTAAAAACATGTAAATACATAATTAAAAGATGGGAAAACTATAACAAAGAATTTATCAGCAAAACTCTCAATAGATATTTGAAAACCAAAACCATACCATAATCATGACATAAAAACATTGTATAAAATCATACCTTTAGTTGGAACTAACAATGAGGGAAGAGAACATGACTTAAGTGAGAAGATGATGGAGAGACATCACCAACAAAAGCCTCAAATTAATCCTTACTATGAAACCCTAGCTTTTCTTGACCAAGAATTTTAGACAGGAGTAGTGAGTGTTTTCTAAGTATTAATGAATAAAATAATAGGGTAAATAACCTCTCGATAGTGATATTAGTCGAGGGGACTTATTGGGTTAAGTGGTGAAATATCTAGATTAACCCCATTTAAACTGTATCAAAATCCCATCAGAAGGATACGACTATCCATAGAAGTCATACCCTCCAATACAAGTGGTACCCACCATTCATACCCAAGGCCATCTCTCTTGGACCCATCACTGTCAAAGGTAGGACTCACCCCAAGCCATGTAGTATCCATGTATACGACTAGTACCCTTAACCTGTACCCCTGACAGGATAGAATTCCCAAGAGGTTTAAGCACTGTCCACCATACGAGTACCTGGTATGACTCGTACCCTATCTCATAGATATAGTGAGCCACTTGTACTAAGATCCAACTTAATTTACTAAGTCTAAGATTAAGTTAATGGAAAAACAAAACCAAATGACCCGTATCAACCAATACGACTCGTACCACCCAAGTTGTATCTATTCTAATAACCAAATCCACCCCACCAATTAATACTAGTCAGCATACGATCAACCCATACCACTCGTACCCAATTGTAAAACTCGCACCCCTAAGTCGTATCCTATCCAAAGACCAAAAATCTACTTGTTTTTCTAAGGTACAGAAACTAATGGTGTTTTAGTGATGTAATGACCCTTCAAGTTATTTTTCTTATTTCTATTTAAAATCACTGTTAAAGCTTTTCCATAACTACCCCAAGTAATTTATAACTTGCTGGAGCTGATAGTTTAGTTACCAGGCAATTTATTTTCATTTTTAGAGCTAATTCCTTATTTTAAAGTATTCACTAGTTCCAAATGGCCACAAGGTGAAAACTTTAGTAAACTGATCATGTATGCAAATTTTAACCGCACCCATAACTTCAAAATAACAATTTTAGGCTAGGTAGACCTTTTGTTTGGGTCTCGAGGCACCTGAGGTCATTTCGACCCATTGGTCAAGAAGTTGAGAAATTAGAAATATGGGTATATGACCTAAATTTGGTCAAAAATACCTCAGATGAAAAATATGAGGAAACCATCGCTTGTAGAAAGTCAAATTTGGTATAGTTACATAGTTTATTTTTAGATACAAGATTTTGAACTAATGTCAAGCAGCCGATCGAGCCCATTTTTGAGTTGGCAAAATCTGGTGCACTAGATTTTGGTGCACTGGGATAGAATCACCATGGACTGCAATCATATCTTACCTTTTAGAGAAGCTGGCACAATCATGAATTGGTGTTGCAATCCCGACTCATGTTGCAGTAGAAAGATACTACGATAGCAAGGCCCCAGGTTGCGATAACAACTATCGAGGACCTGGATTGGGTATAAAATGACCCATTTTCCATGATTTTAGTCCATTTTTCATTTTTCTATTAAGAGCTAAGAACCCTAAATAGTGTAAAAACTTAAAATTAAAGCTTGTTGGTGATTAGGGATGTCATGATCAGAACCAGGCATCTTAAGTCCACTATGTCCTGGAGACCACCCCCTGTACCTAGCCAAAATAATGGCTAAATTCAAAACATATATCAAGATAGAAAAAGATAAGCTCAAATAATTTAAGACATGTCTATAATCGATAATTGGTAACTGATAAAAAATAACCAACTAACATCACCCAAGTCCATAGTAATCCACAAAGCCTTCTAACAAAATCAGAATCAATAAAGTGTCGCGACATACCCCCAACCCTGAAAATGACAGTTATAATGAAAATGTTAATTATAATGTGAACTCTCCATTCTAATCCATGAATGGAAACTGATGAAGTGTACAAGTCTTTTAAAGAATGAGAGATCACCACTTCACCACCAACGACTGACAAACCAAGCCGATCTATCTATCACTATGCAAGAAAAGTAGAAGTATCTCCAGTTCTTGCATCACATTGAGATACAGTGTTCGAAGACGGTAAGAGGGTTGAGCACTAACATGTCACTCAAGGATAGGGGATAAAATAATGCCAAGTCAACTCTAATTCCAAAACCATGTGAACATTATCATATACCTACATAAATAATATGCCGAGAAAGAGAAGGAGGCTTAGCATTCACTTTAAAACTTTAGCCTGAATTGTATTGCTCAATTATCATAACATAAGAAGTCACCCACAGGCCATATGGGTCTATCTCTCTGCCAGCTAAAAAGGCCCTAGTACATGTAGTCGTACGATCAAGAGGATGTACATATGCAACATGGGGGAATCGAACCTCCTGGCATACCAAGGTGACTTAAGCATCCAATCATGAATATAATATGGGGTACTCAAACCTCCCAATCATATAATAAGGGGGACTGAAATCGCCCGGTCATTTAGACCTCTACGTCGGTAACTGCAGTTTCTTTTATTGGTCCTTCAGGACCTCCACTTTCACAACGCAGCTACACAACCCAAATAAAAGCCTAATTAAAACATTTATCATTCCTATTCATTGGAATGTATTGCACATTTAGGCATACATTATTGGTATCGTCATACCAACTACACTTGTAAGGCAACATTAACATCACAATTCCATTAACTTAGAAAAATGACCCTTTGTTCATTAAATCAAACCACATGTTTCAATGACATATTTATATCATGCGATCGTCCCAGAAATAGTTCATGCAATTTTGCTCGCACTCAAAACCATTTTCATAAAATGGGGTTGGGTTATTATAAATTCAATTGTCAATATTTACAAAATTTGGGGAAATCACAATTCCCTAGTTTATTCACCCTGTCCATGCATCAAATTGATTTCAAAACCACCATTTAAAACATCACCATTGCATATGTAAACATGAAACATCACATAAACAACAATTATTTAAAACCCTCAACCCATGTTGAAAACCCACATTCAAAACCATCCAATTAAACCATTCAAATACATGCTTTTAATAAATTGAGTATTAGGGAAGAGTAATATGCCTGAAACACCAAGTTTTATGAAGAGAAATCAACTCTTAAGCCCTTGGATGACCAACTTCTTGGAAATTCTAAGTATCTTGCTTGGGGGAATTTTAAAGAGTTTGAGAGAGTGTTTTGATTGGAAATAATATGTTAATAAAGTTTGATGAGTAGTGAATTTACTACTCATTTACACTCAATATTCATGCACACTAGTATGATTTGAATGTAAAAGTGAGATACATTTAGGGTTAAATGTACTAATTCCCATATTTTGCACGTGTACAAGTGCTGAGAAAAAAAATAAGAAAACTTAAGGAAAAGGATAAAAAAGGGAATTGAAGCACAAGAGCTTGACAAGCTGAACCAGGATCAAGATCTAGCTCTCAGTTATCGCGATCGCGGGTGTTAACCTACAATAGCACCGAAGCAAAATAGTCATCCAACTACGATCGCGATGGACTAACCACGATCGCGGTGAGTGCAATCCAACCAAACTTCTGAGATTACATAAGGGCGAAACATGGGCCAAGGGTAGAAACATCATTTTGACTAGCCAATCCAAAATCCCATTTCATTCTAGATCAATCATTCCACAACCCTACCTCTTATCCTTAGTTTAGGGTTTTTCTGCAATTTCTTAGAGCTTAGAGAAAAACTTGTACTAATTTTGAGCTACGAAGACATTAGAGTGACGTTTAAGTGTAGATTTGGCCTCAACCATTGATTATTCATTGGATTCTAAAGTGTAATTTTCCATCTCTTTATCTTCCTACGAATAACTTTGTTGGAAATATTGGTCTATGTATGTTTATTATTATTATGATTTGCTAGATCTACCTCTTGGGATTATGCTAGAATAGGATAAAATTACGTGTGGGTTGTGATATGTTTGTGTATATTTTTGTTTTTTGATGATGGGTTCTACTATTGCTTAGTTAAATTGGTTGGAATTTGAAGGTGAAAACCGCAAATACCCACATGGGTTTGATGGGTGAAAACTCCAAACTCTAGAAAGCTCAAATCCATCTTTGAAAGAAGGGTTTTGGGCAAATTTTAGGAATTCGCATCATTCTTGAAAGAGAGATGCGGATACCAAAGCAATGGTACACAATTATTGGGATTAGTTGGCTAATATTTATCATCTTAGACATAAGGGTGAATATGAGGTCGACCATCCCTTAGGTACCATCCTATAAATAAGGGTGCCTAATTGAGGTATTGGGTGTTTTTGATTAACACGCTTGTTAGGTGCTAGAAAGAGCCAATGGGTGAAATCTTTATGGTTTTGTTGAAAAAATAGCCTCAAGGACTTTAGACCTAGCCTACCACATCATCAATGATTAGAATTTGCATCAAATTATCATGTTCCCATGCACATTTTGTTCCTTGTAAAGCATAGTCCCAAGATTCATTTTAATTGATTATACGCTAAGTATTCTTAGCCTCAAATTAGTCCCTTAGAAGCCCAAGAATTGCATTCACATTATAAAAAATTGAAAACGCCCAATTTCCCATTCTTGTACCATAGGTTTGAACTTAGCAAGCAACTATTATTTTGAACTCACTAAATTGCCACTCACATTGTTCCTCATGTATTCGACCCCGACTCCTAGTTGGGTAAATATACTGGCAATGACCATCTTGTACTAAATTAGACATGTAAGTTGAGAATTATAAAAGTCCCAAAAGGGTTTTAAGTATAGGGTCTATGTCGGAAAGAGGGAAATTACTAGGACGCCTTTAATTAAAAGTCTGGAAATCGATGCCCAGTCATTACGGGTGACCATATGACTCGTAGGGTCACTCTATGAGACATTTAGTCTAGTCATAGTCTGGATAGTGTATAGGGACACCCCACACTGGTCTGGTTATGATTTACACCATACAACTTATATCCAGTCCTTATGACTCATAACATTCTAGTCGTACTCACAAAAGGAACCTAGGTTAGTACACTGGTTTCCCCACGATCAGAAAATTATGACTCGTTATGAGTATTGATGATTCATTAGGTGCTATTCATGATCAACATAGAAACATAGCCAAACACACTAGTCAAGTTATGATTAGGGTCTTTACAACTCGTAATGAGACCCTATAACTCACCATAATGAGGACAGTAAGGATGAAATTTTAGAAATTTTCAAGGTCCAAAAATTCAGGGTGTTATATTCTCCCCCTTAGGATCACTAGTCCTCAAATGATGAGATAAGGTATCCCTTATCATGATTTAACACAGAAATACACCCACTCTTACCTTTAATAAAGAAAAAAAAACAAAGATATTAAGGAATACACATATCTTAAGAACGACTATTTGAAGCAGGAAACAAGAATAGGTAGTTGGACATCATGCATCCTCGGCTTCCGAAGTAGCTTCTTTACGCCTTTGGTTCCTCCATAGAACCTTTACCAAAGCCACATCCTTTTCTCATAACCAGAAAAGTTGCCAATGCAAAATCTCAATCGAGACTTCCTCAGAGGACAAGGAATTCGAGACACCCACATTTTCCAAAAAATAACCAAGGAAGTTCCACCTACTCACTTCTTTAACATCAAAACATGGATGAGAGAATGAGTAGAACTCATACTCTAAGGAAAATCCATCTCATAAGCCACATTACCTACTTACCTCAAAATATGGTATGGACTAACATAGTAAGGACTGAGCTTTCCCTTTTTTCCAAACCACATCACTCCCTTCAAGGGAGAAACTTTCAAGAATACCAAATCTTGCATTTTAAAATCCAAGTCTCTTCGCCCTGCATTCGCATAGGCCCTTTGGCAACTTTGGGCAGTCCTAAGCCTATCTCAAATTACCTACACATTTTCCATATCTTGGTGGACCAAGTCGGGACCATATAACTTATTCTCACCAACCTCGAACTACCCAATAGGACACCTACACCTTGTTCCATAAAAAGCCTCGAACGGAGCCATCCCAATACTCGTGTGATAGCTTTTATTATACACAAACTCAATGAGAGGCAAATAGTCAACCCAACTATAACCAAAATTGATCACACATGACCTTAGCATATTATCAAAAGTCTATATTATCCTCTCTGCTTGTCCATCCGTTTGAGGGTAGAAAATGGTGCTAAGGTTCACCTAAGTCCCCAAACCTTATTGAAAGAAATGCAAAAAGTGAGATGAGAACTGGGTACATCGATCGGATGTGATGGAAACTGGAGCACCATGAACCTTCAAGATCTCCTCAATGAAGAGCTTAGCATAATTTTTTGTTGAATAATTATTTATCATTGGTAAAAAGTGAGCGGACTTAGTTATCCTATCTATGATACCCAGATGGAATCATACTGCTAACGGAACCACAAAAGACCAGTTTTGAAATCCATATTAATCTCTTCCTATTTCTACATAGGTAATTCATTCTCTTGAGACAACGCACTAGGCCTCAAGTGCTCTACCTTCACTTGCTAATAAACCAAACACTTAACCACAAAATTGGAGACATCCCTCTTCAAGTTATTCCACCAATAAATTTCTCTTAAGTCATGATACATCTTTGTCGAACCAGGATGAACAGTGTACCTCAACTCATGAGCTTCATCCAAAATCCTTTCTCATAGCCTACCGATATTTTGAACACGTAGGCTAGCTTGGTACCTAAAGATACCATCACCACTAAATCAAAATTTACCACCTTCTGGTGACCCACATCATCCTTGATTTACATCAAGATAGGGTCCAAGACATATTTCTCATTCACCTCAGCACCCAAAAATAACTTTGCCACCTCTTGCATAATCAACCGTCATCCTCAATGTCTAGGAGATAAACTTCATGATTAGTCAAATGGTGAATATCCTTCACCATTCCTTACTTCTCCTCATGTACTTGAGATAAACTTCCTGTTGAGAACCTGCTAAGAGTATCAACAACCATGTTAGATTTGCCTGGATGATAATAGAGACTCATGTCGTAGTCTTTAAGTAACTAAAGTCATCTCCTCTACCTAAGGTTTAAATCTTTCTAGCTGAACACATATTAAAAACTCTTATGGTTTGAGAATAATTCTATATGCACTTCATACAAATAATGATGCCAAATCTTCAAAGAAAAGACCTCAACTAACAATTCTAAATCAAGATTTGGATAGTTCTTCTCATGTACCTTTAGCTACCTAGATGTATATGTAACCACCTTTCCATGCTTTATCAACAAACAAACTAGTCCCACCTAGGATGCATTATAATAAACAATACAACCATTGGTACCCTCAGGTAGAGTCAAAACTAGAGCCAAAGTTAACTATCCTTCAACTTCTTAAAACAACCCTCACAACCATCCGACATAAGAACTTCACCTTCTTCTTAGTTAACTTAGTCAATAGGGCGACAAAAGATGTGAAGCTTTCCACAAAACTTCTATAATAACTGGCTAAACCTAAGAATCTCCGAATATCGATTGGGGTCATGGGTCTAAGCCACTTCTTAATCACTATAACTTTCTGTGGATCCTCTATGATCCCTTCACTAGAAATAACATGACCTAGATAGGTCACAATATTGGACCAGAATTCACACTTGGAGAATTTCATATACAATTGCTGATCTTTTAAGGTTATCAACACAAGGCAGAGGTGATCGACATAATCTTCCTCACTCTTTGAATGCACCAAAATGTCATCAATAAACACAATTACAACCAAAACCTAGAACTGACTGAATACCCAGTTCATAAGATCCATAAATGCCCCCGAGGCATTAGTCATTCCTAAAGACATCACTAAGAACTCAAAATGACTAGACCAAATTTGGAAAGCAGTCTTATAGATATCCACTTCCCTAATCTTTAACTGATGGTAACCTAACTGAAGATCAATCTTAGAAAAGTACTTAGCACCCAAAAACTACTTAAAAAACATCATCAATCCTAGGAAGCGGGTACTTATTCTTCATAGTCACCTGATTTAAGTGGCGATAATCTATACACATTCGAAGGGAACCATCCTTCATATGCATAAATAAAACTGAAGCACCCTAAAGAGAAATACTAGGCTGGATAAAGCCCTTATCAAGAGGATCTTTCAACTGTTCCTGGAGTTTTTTCAACTCAGCCGAAGCCATTTTATTGGGAGGGATAAAAATAGGATGTGTGTTCAAAAGAAGATCAATCCCAAAATTAATTTCCCTATTGGGAGAAATACTTGGAAAATTATCAAGAAACACCTCGAGAAATTCACAAACAATAGGGATAGACTTCAATTAGGACCTTCGGATCTAGAATCTTTTGCATACACTAGATGGTAGAGTCACCCCTTGGAAATTAATTTCCAATCTCTAAGATTAGAAATAAACCTTTCCTTAGGAACTAGGGAACTACTTTCCCAATCGATCACCAGCTTATTAGGGAAGTGGAAACTGACCCTTCAGGCCAGACAATCCAGAGACGCATAGCAAGAATGCAAACAATCCATCCCCAAAATCATATCAAAGTCTAACATGTCAAACTCTATTAGATCCACCAAGGTCTCCCTTGCACAGACCAATATCACACAATCCCTATAGACCTTTCTGGCTATAATAGAGTAACCAACTGGGGTAGACACAGAAAAGGGATCCAGAATACACTCAGGATCAAAACCAAAATAAATATCTATATAATGGCCCATATAAGATAAGGTAGACCTGGAATCAAGTAGAAAATATACATCATGGGAGTAAAGTTTGAGCATACCAATAACAACATCGGGTGACGCCTCAAAATCCTGGCGGATGGCAAAAGCATACAAATAGTTCAAACCTGTGCTGGAGCCAAAAACAAACGTATCACCCTTTGGTGAAAGAGCTGATGAAGTAGCAATAAGGATCTTATTTTCCCTAAAAGTAAACCTAGACGGACAATCCCTATGTATTTGACCAATCTAACTATATTTAAAGCACTTTTTACTCCCTTCTTCATAAACACCACGATGCACCTAACCATAAATTTTATAAAAGGGATATGATGGAGCTGACTGGGCCCTACTAGCCAGAGGTTGGGCACCCTGTGCCTTAGGAACACCATTATTTTAAAAATGACGATCAACCGACGACTTCAGATAAGAAGAACTAGCGATAGAGTAGGGACCAAAATTTCCCCACTTCTTCTTAGACCACTTTCCACCATCTCTACCACTCTGCTGCTGACCTCCAACCTAATCCGAATGCTACAACTTCTTAGTCTACCTTTCACTCATCTGTTCTTACTTTTTCTTTTCCTTTTCCACCTGTTGCATATACACCACAAGTCTAGAGATGTCTATATCCTTATTTAACAAGGAGACCTTGGTTTCCAAGATCAAATTATTGGACAACCCAAAAGGAAACTACCTTATTCTATCCCTCAGGCTGGAGACTAATTCTGGAGCATAATACGACAATTGATGAACCTTTTAAGGCATAATCCTTTACTATCATCCTACCTTGCTTTAAATCTATAAATTCCTCAGCCTTTTCCTTCCTCTACTCCTAAGGAAAAAAGTGATAAAGAAAAGAACAAGTGAAGTCATCCCACAAAGAGGACTCAACATCATCACCCCTAGACTGGTCCCATTCCTTATACCACTGATATGCCATATCCATAAACTGATAAGCAGTGAAATCCACACCCTCCACATCAGTAGCAAAAATAACATGAAAAATCTTTTCCATATCATTAATAAAATTTTAAAGATCCTTCATAAATTTTGAACTAATGAAGGTTAGAGGAGTCAACCTCATAAATTGGCTAGCTCTAGTGACCTCAAAAGATAGACTAATAGAAGTGGCATGCTCAGTATAAGAGGTTACCAACTAGTAAGCAAAAAGATCAACTGACAAAACTCCACATTAGATACATCAACTTGAGGTGTTAAAAAAAGGACAGAGCAAACCAGTGGAAATCCTCTAGATAAATCATATGCAGTAACCCTAGACTGGGTCTAAACTCATTAAGTAGGAAAAGCTCAATCTATATTATCATCAGATGGGATAGAATATTTTCCATGAACATCAAATCTTCTAGGATTCATGATCTGAAAAGAGAACATATGGGAATTAAAAGAGATTTCAAGATCTTAGACTCTATAGCCCAAAATAGAACAACAATAAAGGGAAAACATTCCTAAATTCCTCGTTGTCCTTCCTTTATAAGTGTGGGGTGCTATATACCCATAAAATAGACTCTACTTTACATGGCTTTGTGGACACCCAATGACACCAAAAGTAGGATTTGATGCCAAATTTTTCATAACCTAAACCAGGTTCTGGCCATAATGGGCATCTTAAGTCCATCGTGGACCAGAGACCACCCTCTTTACCTAGCTAAAACAACACCCACTACCTAACAGTGGCTGAATTCTGAATATATAACAAGATAAAATAAGATAAGGTCAAAGTTTTTAAGAAATACTATAAATAATAACTTATAATCGACCAAAAATAACCAACCAACATTACCCAAGTCCACAATAATCCACAAAACTTCTAACAAAACCAAAATCAATAAAGTGTCAAGATATGCCCCCGACCCTGACA
Source organism: Capsicum annuum (assembly GCF_002878395.1). Taxonomy (NCBI): domain Eukaryota; kingdom Viridiplantae; phylum Streptophyta; class Magnoliopsida; order Solanales; family Solanaceae; genus Capsicum; species Capsicum annuum. Next base: position 25,707,917 of record NC_061113.1, on the reverse strand, counting down.
ATGTCAATGACAATATGAATATTAATGTGAGCTCTTACTTCTATTCTATGAATGGAAACTAGTAAAAAGTCCAAGTCTTCTGAAGAATGAAAGATCACTAATTCACTACCAATGATCAATGAACAGTGTAAATCCACCTAACACTGCATAAAAAAAAGTAAAAGTATCTTTGGTGCCTGCATCATGTGGGAGTACAACGTCTAAAGACGGTTAGTGGGTTGAGCACTAGTATGTAACTCAGGGATAGAGGATAAAATAATGACAAGTGCAATTCAATTCAAAACTATGTGAACATTATCATATACCTAAATAAATTATATGCTAGGAAAGGGAACAAGGATTAGCATACACTTTAAAAACTTTAGCCTAAATTGTATAGCTCAACTGTCATAATATATGAAGGCACCCACGGGCTATATGTGTCCAGATCTCCCCCAGCTGAAAGGGCTCAAGTGCGTGTAGCCACACGAACTAGAGGATGTACATATACACCATGGGGGACTTGAAACTCCCGGCATACTAAGGTGACGTGATCATCCAATCATGAAATATAATATGGGGGACTTGAATCTCCTATTTATATAGTAAGAGTGACTCAAACCACCATCATTTAGACCCCCGCATCGGCAACTGCGGTTTTCAGTATTCGTCCCTCGAGACCTCCACATTCATGAATAATCTACAAACCACTCATTAAATTCCAATTAAAACATTTATCATACATACCCATTCATTAGACCGTAATACACATTTAGGCATACACTATTGGTATCTTTATACAAACTACACTTGTAAGTAAAATCAATATGCCATCACAATTCTATTGACTTGGGAAAATAACTCCCTTTGTTCATTAAATAAAACTACATATTTCAGTGACCTCTTTATATCATGCGATTGCTCCAAAAATAGTTCATACAATTTTACTCGTACTCAAAACACTTTCAAAAAATGGGGTTGGGGTTATTACCAATTCAATCGTCAATATTCACAAAATTTTTAAGAAATCACAATCCCCTAGTTTATTCACTATGTCCATAAATAAAATTGATTTCAAAACCATAATTTAAAATATAACCAGTGCATATGTAAACATAAAATAACATATAATCAATAATTATTCAAAACCCTCTACCATGTTAAAAACCCACATTTAAAACTATCTAATTAAACTATTCAAATGTATGATTTAAGTAAATTGAGGATTAGGGAAGATTAACATGCCTGAAAAAGCATGTTTTATGGAGAGAAATCAATCCTTGAGCCCTTAGATGACAAACTTTTTGGAAACCCTATGTATATTGCTTGAGGGAATTTTAAAGATCTTGAGAGTGTTTTAATTCGTAATAACATGTTAATGAATTCCCAAAGAGAGTTTTAAGTTATGAGGTTTAAGTGCAGAATAGAAAAATTATCAGAATGTCCTTAATTAAAAAACTTGAAACTAACATCTAGTCGCTATGGGTGACCACATGATTTATAGGGTTACCCTACAACTATTTTAGTCTATTCATAGTCTGGACAGTGTCTAGGGTCACCCCATACTGATTTGGTTATGAGTTGTACTGTACAACACGTATCCAGTCCTTATGACTCATAAGATGCTAGTCATAGTCACAACAGGAACCTAGGTTAGTATACTGGTTTCCCGATGATCAGAATACTTGACTCATTATAAGTCTTGATAACTTATTAAGTTCTAGTCATGATCAACTCAGAAACTCATCCAAAAATATTGTTCAGGTTATGATTAGGGTCCATATGACTCGTAATGACACTCTATGACTTGTGGTGTGAGTCATAATAAGGACAGTATAATATCCCATGTCTTGAATATTCTATGCATCATATGGCTTCTTTCTTGAGTTTTAACCTACCATACAGTGCTATCTTGTGTTTGTATACATGAGAGTGCGGTAGGGTAAACTTTTATTTTGGATACAACTTGTTTCTCTCAAAGTTGTCAAGTAGGGTACGAGTGGTATGATGTTAGATCATAAGTTCTTTAGTGAAATCTTGCTAAGCTTCCATCCAAGGAATGAGTCTAGGGTCTGTGGTCGTATGAAGATGATACGAGTTGTAAGTTAAACTCATATGTTGATCAGAGAGTATCCCTTTGAGTCTGCTATGCTTACAATTGGAGGATCTAGGTTGGAACCTTCCATACGAGTCATATGGTAGACTCGTATAGACTGATGAGACTTTTTGTGAAGTTTAGCTAAGGGATTTTTAGTCTTTTTCTCTCTTATTACTTCCTATCCATGACTTATAACCCTCAAACAGACGTTATTTTCCTACTCATTCCAATCAAATAACAACACTTACATCCTTTCATCTTCAAAAAACATCAATATTAGGGCTTTTCTCAAAATTTCATCCTTTAAGACCTAACATTCAAACTTTCTTCACAAGCCAAGAAACTTAAGGTATGCGGGGTTTATGAACAAGGTTATTCTTTTACTCAAAGTGCATGGTTTTAAGATTGAATTTCTTTTATTTGAATTAGTGTTCATACCCAAATAGCCATATACTTGAATTATGATAACTACCATGATATTGAAAGCTTTAAGTGTATCAAGAATTGCATATGTTCATGATTTGACTTACAATAATCATATTGTGAATTTTAATTTCTTTATCTTGACTGGGATTATTGAAAGATTTTAATGTGATTATTGAGAATGAAGTTTTGTTATAAATTTCCAAGAATTTAAGAAAGAATTTCTAAGTCCTAAGTACAATTATTGAGTTTATTAGAAGATTATGCTCTTAAGCTCCATTTATAAGTTTATACCAAGATTTAAAGCAAAGATTGATCTTTTGTTTTAAATATAAGACATGAAATCCATAATTGTTCATCTTGATTATGATTTAAGGGTAATGAAAAGCATAACTATTTTTTAGTCTATAGACGCTTATGCTATTTTATGGTGGATTTCCTAAAGTATAAGCATATAAGTATTCTGTGAGTAGTATTTAGCACTGAGAAAGGAATGCGGACGAGACAATCCTTAATTTATAGAAATAATGAGCCATCATAACTTAGGCTTCTTACCAATATGGATGAAGTAAAGTGATCACTTAATATTAAGGTTCTATTCCGATGGTAAAGGTAGAATAACTCTCCCCAATATAGGTAATATATTGGACTCCATGGTAGCTTACATGGTTTATGTCGATTAAAAGAATCTCCCAAAGAAAGATTTAAAAGAAAATCTTTTATAAACTATGTGTCATGGATCATAAAATTTATTCTTATACTTTCTTATTCATGTTTATGATCTCGCAATCTTTTATTTTATTCAAGTTCAAGGTGAGTCATTTTCAATTAGCAAGCATCAGTTAAAAGATTATATCAATATTCAATTATTGTTTTACTTATGCATTCACCCGTACACACTCAGTACATTCAAGAGGTACTAACCCACATATATGTCTATGTGCTACATTATCTTATAATATAGGTTTCGGTGCTTGCTTCCAGCAGCACGATTCACTTCGTGCATCATACTAACTTTTGGTGAGTCCTCATGGTATGAGGACCCAGTTTCTTAGATATCTGTTTAGTGTTGAGGTGTTTTAGTTATGTGATTTCTAGTTATGTTCGGGTTAGGTGGGGTTTATCCTAATGACTCTCTAGTTAGAAGTAGATTACTGTAAGGCTATTTATATTTCAAGTTCAAAGGTGTTTGTTTAAATACTTCTAAGTCAAAGACTTTCAGTTAATATATGAATTTAGTTATCATCAGATTCTAATATATTAGTTGATTTTCTCTTATGAGCTCCAAGTTAAGTAGGCCTAATGGGTTATCTTGGGACTGTTCGTAGTCTTGAGCCATGTGTGACTTCCAGGGGGTACTTTTGAGGTATTACAAACTTTGTATTAGAGCCTAAGGTTTTGAAGAGCCCCAGGGAGTCAGACAATTTGCATTAGTGTCTTGATCATGGATGGAAGTATGGCATATTTATACGAAGGAGGCTATGAAATGAGTTAGGAATCACCTTTTTATTTCATAATCTATCGTTATTACAATTGTCTCTATCTGGCTTAACTTGTGCTTTCACATAACAAAATATCCCTCCTGTCTAAGCCAATGTCCATAGAAATGGTGATCAACCACCACTGCACGCTGAACCTCTAAATAAGAATATATTTTAACTGAATTTTAGGCTGTCTTTCAAGCATTGGCCCAAGCTATGAATGACAATGTTTAGGGAAACCAACAGGGAACAGTTCCACTTTAGTAAATTGGAAATTTAGCTATAGCTAAGATTTAGGATTTCATGAGGATGAATCCACCTGAGTTCCATAGGTCAAATGTAGATAAGGATCTTTAACTTTTTATTAATAAAGTGATGTATATTACTCAGATTTTGCATGTTACTAAGGAGGAGAGTGTAGAGTTGTCATCCTATAGTTTGAAGAATGTTTCTTATAATTGGGTTGTTATTTGGAAGGAAGACAAAGATGAGAATTCAGCTCTAATGAGTTGGCAAGTATTTTAAAATACTTTTTTGGATAGGTTCTTTCTGTGTGGGAAGAGGGAGGCTAAGGTGGAGGATTTCATGAACCTGAGGCATGGCTCTATTATAGTGAAAGAGTACTAACTTAAGTTCACTTAGTTGTCTAAGTATACTCCTGAGTTTTTATCCAACTCTAGATCTTATATGAGTAAGTTTGTTACTGGGTATCTAATTTGGTAGTTAAGGAGTGTAGGACTGCCATGCTGATTGGGGATAAGGATATTTCTAGGTTGATGACTTATGCTCAACATATTGAGGCATAAAATTTGAAGGAGTGAGAGTAAAAAACAAGAGGGCTAGGACTGGACAGTTTGAGTATAGTCAGCCAAGGTCAGGAGGGTAAAGTCATTCACAGTCTTAGGGTCATTCATCAGTGCCTGCGCCATATTCAACAAGTTTCTCTACACCCAAGACTAAGAAGAACAGTGGGGTAGGACTTTGAATTGTAGGTCTCAAAATAGTGTAGTCAGGAGGCCTAGTTACCCGACTTATGCAATATGTGACAGGACCTATCTCAGTGAATATTCGATAGACAAAAAGGTTTGTTATGGTTGTGGCAAGTTGGGTCACAGGGTCAAGGAGTGTTCGTATGATAAGAAGGGAAGTCAAGATGTTTATCCTCAGACTCAGGTTACTAATGCACTAGTCCAGCCAGATCACCTAATTCCTCTATAGGTCTCATTATCCAATACTAGGGGCGGTTGACTCTAGAATCAGTTTTATGCTTTACCATCCCATTAGGAGAAGAGATCTTACCAGATATTGTAATTGGTATACTTCGTACTTTCCACCTTGATCTATATGTGTTGTTAGAACCGGTATTGAATCTATCTTATGTAACTCCCTTAGTTGCTGTAAATTTTGGGGTGGACCTTGAAAATATCTCTAAGCCCTTCTCAGTATCCACCCCAGTAGGTGATTCAGCTATTCCAAGATGAGTCTAGAAGAAGTATCCTATCACTGTCCTTTATACAATAATATTAATGGACCTAATAGAGTTTGAGATGGTAGATTTTGACGTCATTCTAGGCATGGTTGGCTTCATTCATGCCATCCATCAATAGATTGTCGCACCCGTGTGGTGAAGTTTTAGTTTTCTAATGAGCTAGTTTTTTAGCTGGAGGATAGATTTGTATCTCCCAAAGGTCATTTTATCTCTTATCTAAAGGCCAAAAAGTTAATATCAAAAAGGTGTATCTATTATTTAGTTCAAGTCAAAGATTCTAAGTCTGAAACTCCAGCAGTTTAATTAGTTCATGTAGTTAATGAGTTTCCTGAGGTCTTCTCTAAAGATTTACCAGGCTTACCTCCAGATAGAGAAATAGAATTTGGTATTTATCTTTTTCCTGATACTCAACCCATATCCATACCTCCATATATTATGGCTTTGGCATAAGTTAAAGAGTTAAAAGAGCAACTTAAGGACCTATTAGATAAAGGTTTCAAAAGACCAACATCCCTCTATGGGGCGCTTTAGTCCTTTTCGTGCACATGAAAGATGGTACTCTCAAGATGTGTATAGATTATAGATATCTAAGAAAGGTTACCATCAAGAAGAAGTATCCCATTCCTAGGATCAATGATTTTTTTGATCAACTTCAGTGTGCCAAGTGCTTCTCCAAATACATCTTTCCAGATAAGGTATGGCCACTATGAGTTTGTAGCAATGCCAGTTGGACTAACGAATACTCTTGCAGCCTTTATGGATTTGATGAACTAGGTCTTCAAAAAGTATATTGATACATTTCTTATTGTAGTTATAGTTGACATACACGTGTATTCCATGATTGCGGAAGAACATGCAGACAATTTGAGAACATGTGTTGCAAACCCTCAAAGACCGTCAATTATATATGTAGTTTGTAAAATGTGAGCTTTGGTTGGAATCCATTACCTTTTTGTGGAATGTCATTTCAGGGCTGGTATTCATATAGATCTACAAGAAACTAATGCAATGAAGCATTGGACTAGGCCTATCACTCTATTTGATATTCAAAGATTTTAGGGTTTGGCTGGGTATTATAGAAGGTTTGTTGAAGTGTTCTCCTCTATTGTCACACAATTGTCTAAGATGACCCAAAAGAAAGTTAAATTTTTATGGTCAGATAAGTGTGAGAAGACTTTCCAAGAGTTGAAATATAAATTGACTTTGGCACCAGTGTTAGCATTGCCAGAAGGGTTAAACAGGTTTGTAATGTACTATGATGCTTCCAGAATTGGGTTAGGTTTTTTGTTGATGCAGAGTGGTAGAGTGGTATCTTATGTCTCTAAAAAACTTAAGGATCACAAAAAAGTTACACAACTCACAATTTTGAGTTAGCTGTGGTGGTCTTTGCCTTAAAGATTTAGAGGCATCACCTTTATGGTGTGAATGTTGATATTTTTATTGACCACAAGAGTCTTCAGTATGTATTTTCTTAAAGGGATCTAAATCTTTATTAGAGGAGGTGGTTGGAGTTGTTGAAAGACTATGACATAAATATGCTATATCATCTGGGTAAGTCTAATGTAGTAGCAATGCACTATGTAGGCTATCTATGGGTAGTATGTCATGTGAAGAAAGAAGAGTGGGAGTTCACTAAAGAAGTGTATAGGTTGGCTCATTTGGGAATACGTTTTCTTGACACTGATGATAGAGGAGTAGTAATGCATAACGTTTTGGAATCATCTTTGGTAGTGGAAGTAAAGGAGAAGCAGCAACATGATTTCATACTTAGCTAGATATTAGAGGCAGTTCAGCAGTGGAAGTTTGAGTTTTTCTCCTAAGGGGGAGATAGTTTACTCCCTTATCAAGACCGACTTTGTATTCCTAATGTAGAGAGATTGAGGGAAAAGATTTTACCCAATGCTCATGGTATAAGATATTTCATTTATTCGGGTGATACTAAAATGTATTGCGACTTGTAGGAAATCTATTGGTGGAATGGTATTAATAGATACATTTCCGAGTTTGTAGCCAAGTATCCTAATTGTCAGCAAGTTAGAGTTGTGTACCAGAGGACGGGTGGCATAATGCAGGAAATTGGTATCCCTACGTGGAAGTGTGAGGTAGTTAACATGGACTTTATCGTAGGTTTACCTCGTAACATTGACTTTATCACAGGTTTACCTCGTACGTGACATCAACATGATTTGATTTGGGTCATGATAGACCGAATAACTATGTTAGCCTATTTTCTATCATTCAAGACTTTAGATATCATAGAGGATTATGTCAAAATGTGTATCTAGGAGTTATTAAGGCTTTATGGGATAACCTTAGCCATCATTTCAGACAGAGGCATGCAGTTTACTTCACTATTCTAGAAGTCTTTTCAGAAGGGCCTTGATACAATGGTTAAGCTTAGTACTGTATTTCATCCCCTGACCGCTGGTCAGGCTGAGCAAAAAATTCAGACATCAAAAGACATGTTAAGGGCATATTTTTTATATTTTAAAGGCATTTGGGATGATCATCTACCTTCGATTGAGTTTGATTAAAATAATAGTTATCATGCTAGAGTTCATATGGCTCCATTTGAAGCATTGTATGGGCGTAGGTGTAGGTCACCTATAAGGTGGTTTAAATTTGGTGAAGTGGCTTTAGTCGGACCGAATTATGTTCTTGAAGCTACGGAAAAAGTTTAGTTTATTTGTATGAGATTAAAATCTATACAAAGGCACTAGAAATCTTGTGCTGATGTAAGAAGGAGAGAGATCAAGTTAGAAGTAGGTGATTAGGTATTCTTAAAGGTGTCTCCTATAAAAGAGATTATAAGAATTGGAAAGAAAGGGAAGTTGAGCCCATGATTTGTTTTTCCCTAAATGATAGTGAAGTGTGTTGGAGAGGTTACATTTGAATTAAATCTCCCATCAGAGTTAGCTTCTATTCATCTTGTGTTCAATTTCAATGCTTAAGAAGTGTATCAGAAATCCATCCTTAGTGTTTCCCCTAGAGAGTATAAGATTCAAGGATAACTTGTCATATGAGGAGATTATGATTAAGATACTTGATAGATAGGTTCGAAGACTAAGGAATAAAAAAGTAGCATCAGTAAACGTTCTTTGGAGAAACCAATTAGTTGAAGGGGCTACTTGGGAAGCTGAAATAGAAATGAAGACAAAGTATCCTAATCTTTTTTCCTTCAATTGCATTCCTACCTAAGGTAACACATTATTTCCATCAAAATTCTTTCTCATTAAGTCCGTTTAAGTGCTCCTATATTGTATTCTATGTTGTGGGAAATTGAATCCTTGTGGGAGTGGTTAGATTGGTTATAAATTCCATGGGGAGGTGTTGACTATTGCTCAAATTCCAATCCTATATGAATAACATTCGAGGATGAATATTTTCCAGGGGGAGATATTGTAATACCCCATTTCATGGAGATTCTGTGCATCATACAACTTCTCTCTTGAGTCGTACCCTAGCATACGAGTGGTATGTTGGGATTGTATGCAAGATAGTGTGGTAGGGTGAACTTTTTATTTAGGATACTACTTGACCACTTAGAAGTCATCAAGTAGGGTATGAGTGGTATGATGTTAGGTCGTTAGTTCTTCAGTGAAGTCTTGCTAAGCTTCTGTCCAAGGTACAAGTATAGGGTCAGTGGTAGTATAAAGATAATACGAGTCAGATGTTAAACTCGTATGTTAATCAATGAGTACTCATGTGAGTCTACTATGCTTACTAGTGGAGGATCTAGGTTGTACCCTTCCATACGAGTCGTATAGTAGACTCGTATAGATTGATGAGATTTTCTGTGAAGTTTAGCTAAGGAATTTTTGGTGTTTTCCTCTCTTCTAACATCCCATCCATGACTTATAACCCTCAAAGAGGAATTATTTTCCTACTCATTCCAATCAAATACCAAAATGTACATCCTTTCATCATCAAGAAACATGAAGATTAGGGCTTTCCTCAAAAGTTCATCCTTCAAGTCCCAAGATTCAAATTTTCTTCACAAACCAAGAAACTTAAGGTATATAGGTGTAACGCCCCAAAAATGGTTCCGAGACGTCACACGGGGCTTAGGAACACAAGTGATCCTAAGCTAACCCTTCTAGTAGCATAACTTATAAGCAACTGAATAAAATACATAATTCAGAATGAAATAAACGGAAGATAACTTTTTTCTGAACATGATCAATCTAGAACTAAATTAAAATGATTATAACTCTACTTTTACAAAACAACACTGGAATCAAATACATTAGCTCTCCTAGTATTGACTATAGGTAGCCGATAAATGACCCCCGACTATCCCAAATCAATATGTTGAATAAAAAAAAGTACAATACTTCTCAAACTATATAACTGACTCAAGCCCTTGAATCAAGAGGACTCATCACCTGCTAATATAAAACTACAAATTGTCTGAACATGATATGGGTGCTAAACACGTACCTATATTATGAGACAATATAGCACATAGACATATATATGGATCAGTACTTTGAGGATGTACTAAGTATATGGGGGTGAAATGCATAAGTAAAACATCATCTCATCATCAAAACTTTTAAAACAATGCATGTTAAATGTAAATGACTCACATAAGCTGGAATATCTAAAAGAAAATTGAAATCTGTAATCATGAGAGGCAAATTATGCTTTATAAATCTAGTGAGTCACAACATTTAGTTCTAAAGTTTGTGCTTGTATTCTCCCTTTAATCATACTTTCTAAGTGAAGAAAGGACTCACCCTTAATCTGAAAGCTGAAATCTGTAGCTAATATCTTTTTGTAAAGTATAACCTAAGTAAAAAGTTGTGAGCCTTAACACTTAGTTTTCTAAAATATTTTCTATAAATCCTTTTTTTCTGAAAGTCGTTACTATTAGGGAGAATACTTTAAAACTATTCTGAGAATCTTTACTAATAGGCCTTTAAACTTTAGGGAACATACTTTATCAGAAAAGCTGTATATCTTTTACTAGCAGGGAAATTCGCTTAACCGATATAAACCATGTAAACTACATGGAGTCCAACGTCTTGACCTCCTAAGGAGGAAACCTCACGTTGGGAAGAGGTGTCATACTCTTGCTCGGGAGTATAACCTAATCCATGTGATCAATCACATGCTAAATCTATCATCCACATAAATGGGAATAATCTGAGTCTGTACCTATGTTGGATACGTAGTTTGTGGAAGATAGGGCACGCTAATTCCACAGTTTTCGCTCAGTGCTAAATACTACTCCCTCTTAAATCTATATGCTCAAACCATTGGAAATCCACTTTTAAAACTAGCACAACGATTTATAAGAAAACCAGTTATGCATTTATCGGAGTAAATCTATAAATAAAGTAAATCTGAGTTCTGTAAACTGTAGTAATCGGTAGTGGATTCCAAAGCCAAACCAATGATCAAAAAATCAAAACTTTTCTGGAAAATTGAAAATAATCTGCTTATAAGATGCTTAAAGCACCATCTTTCTTGAAATAATAATATTCAATATTAGGATAGTAACCCATGTATCAATCTCATAATAAACCATCATAATAATCATGCTTAATGTGGTAAATATTGATAAAACAATCCAAAATCTGGAAATTTCAGCAATATGCATGGAATATAAAAATAAGCATGGAATTCAACTTCTAAATCATTGGAAATATCGCAAGTTTGTAAATAACAGTTACAGGTATAAACCCTAACTTAAATTTCATTAAAAATCACATAAATTGCAGTAAATTTGTAAGTAAAATTTGGTTTTGGGAACAAGGATGAAAGAATTATCCTTGTTCAAAATCCACATACCTTGGATAATGAACTAGATGAACAAGCTTGCTTTTGAGATCCTATTTGGGATCTTGAATGATAATTCTTGGTGTTCTTCAATTGGGAACTTTGAATCTTGAACTGATTTGGGAAAAGAATGGTGGAATCTTGGGGATTCTTTAAGTTGAACGATGAAGCTTAGGGTTTTGGTTGACTGAAATTTTGATGAATATAATCAATAGAAGGTTTGCAATAGGGTTAAATCGTGTGTTTGGATGGATTTGGGGGCTTGGGAATTGACCAAAACTGCCCAACAACAATAACAACAACAACAAACCCAGCGTGTTCCCACAATATGGGGTCTGGGGAGGGTATGATATACGCAGTCCATGCCGCTACCTCCGAAGAAGTAGAGAGGCTGTTTGATATTTTAAATGATACTGGAAAAGTAGCAAAAATCCCGATTTGTCTGGCCACCACGATGCACCACAATCGCGGTAGCTAATAGGAAAAGGACGAGTGGGAACTGGGCTTTCACCACAACATGGAGCTATCGTGGTGCCCTATTATTTTTCCATTTTGGCCACCAACGTGACGCGGTAAGATTGCGTTGGGCTATTGGATTTATAAAAGTTGAAAATGGATCACTCCGTGATGCACCAATATCATGGAGGTCCACTAGAGTTGACTATTGCCATTTTTGCCTCCTCCGCGATGCACTGAGAGTCCAAGTGGCACACTGTCAACTTAAAAATGCCATATCTTTTTCACCGAGTGTCTTTAGACAAATTTGGTATCGATGGAAAGCTTATTCAATTTCCCACACAATGAAAAGCTAAAATCTTAAAAATTCCACATGGAATAAATATTATTCATTTTGGAAGATATCCCTTGACATTTTAGGAACCAATTTAAACGAGGAAAAATATGGGGTATCACAATATCTCCCCCTTGGGAACATTCATCCTCGAATATAGCTAACTAGGCTAAAATTTCTTTGGAATATGAGGCTATAATCTATCATGCATGACTAAAATAAATTGTATGATTGAATCTCAACGTAGTGGGCTACTGAACTAATCTGTGAGTACATGAGCTTTCATGAAAATAGCTATATGGATGAGATCGAAACGAGAGCGTCAACTTATGACTAACCATTACTTCAGGCTGTATCTAATTTCATGAGAAAAGAATGAGAGATTTATGAAATAAAAACTTGGGGTATAACAAAATCTCCCCCTTGGGATAGTTTGTCCCCGAATGATACTGATTTGGTTGAAATGCTAGGACAAGATGGAGATAATACGCAGGATACTTATGAATTGAATCGTGGTTTTGGATTAATAACACTAGTCTGAACCATGGATTCAATACTCAAGGTGTTGTCACCCAATTACTCACTCTAGGATGATTCTTATTATCACCTTAACAACTAAATCCAACCTCCTACTAGAAATCCTCTAATGCACAACATACCTATCCCCTTAGATACCAATATAACATTTAAGCCTATTTTCATATCCACACATGCACTTCTAAAAAAATACCCATAAAAGCATCTTATCCATATTCTCTAATACCTCTATCAATAACAACCTCCATGGACCATTCAATTCATAGGATGATACATATGAGATATTCTCAACTAACTGAGTCTTACACAAGAAAATAAAATTTACCTCAGAAATTCTTTCAAACTTATAGACTTACATAAAACCAACTTACAACAATCTTCCCAAACATAACATATTTACTATCTCCCATTCACACAATTGCTCATCATCACTATCTTGACCTGGGGGAGGTCACTAAAAATTTGGAATACCCGTACTCAAAATATAAAGGGATACTAAGCATAACTTGACACTTTACCGAGGCCTGAGGAATAGAGTATTCACAACATGGATTTATTTAGGAGATCTAATCTAAGGACGTACATGATATAAATTTGAATTTCATTGATCGTTAAGAGTGTTGCATGAGTACTAGAACTGAATATACTGTAATGCCTGAATTTGGAGTTCATAACTTATGGAATGTGATTCCAACTTCTGGATGAACTAGAACTCCTCTTACTAGGAACTGGGGGAGAACATAATTATCTAATAAATGCATGATCATGAACTATAATTAGATTAGGGAACTGACATGCAAGGCATGAGTAGATATTGGGATAACTGAAAAACAAATACTGAAATAAGAATGGGTTGAGCCATATCCTCACTTCCTGATGTTCAACACTATACTGGCATCACTTCTAGCATCTGGAAATCTGACTTTGGTATTATCTCCCCCTTAGCTTTAAGCCATCACTCTAAGTCTGGAACATAACAATACACTCAAGTAATAAACTTACTCTGGAAGACTACACCTAAAAGTGTAAACCCACTTCTAATACTTTCTTCTGAGTACAACTCTATCTTTCTATAGTCTCACTTGTCATCACATAATATCTTTAACACTTACTAACTTAGAATCGTCATAAGTATAACCACATCCTACATTCACACCATCTAGAGCTTCAGCTCTCATTTCTATTCGCTCATTCTTTAAGGTTTCAAACTTAGATTCTAACACTTAACAAAGATGTATTCAACCTTTAATAAACCATGCTGCTTTTGTCATAGCCTACTAATCGCGCATCTGTAAACTTATATCTCTAAACTATGAGAATCAAGATCATATCAAGAAGGCTCAACATCATCAATCAAAACTCCTTAACTTAGCTATTTAGAACACCATATACCATATAATTAGTCTTCTTCCAGTTAGCAACTTAACGGCACTACAAACCATACAAAACACGTAATAACCTTGGAAATAAAGTAACCCCATATTGCCTTGGGCATACTTTTTCATCATACCTAATTACAAATAACATGGACTCAAACTCTAGCACATATTATTCAAGCCTACTAGGTCACTTTCATATGACTAGCACCACTAACCAAGAAGTCATCACATCCACCTTAACGACCATCAACTATTCAAACTTAATGTCTAGTGTTGGAAATAATTTACAACCCAACCTCACATACTATTCGCACTTGGTAGCTATAAAATAATATATCAAGAAACACTAGTCCATTAAGACTTCATAATAACAATAACCTATCATAATCATATGGCCTATGTTATCATAATACATTAACACATCCTCCTTTTACACATCATTACTATTATAGCTCTCTAAGTTTCAACTAAACTCCTTTTTGTTATCTCAAGGAAATCATAAATTAATGATACTAAACCACCAAACACTTCATTAATATCTTATACTTTCCTAACATAACAAATATAATTAATAACTCCTTTCGTACATAAAAAAACAACAATTCTCCTTAACTTGTAACTCATTCTCTTCCTTCCACCAAACTAACACACAAGAACATATCACCTTAACATAATTTTCTAACATGCACAAGTTTATCTCTATACTTTCTATCAATCGTTATTCCCATCTTTCTCATCACTACTCCCCTCTTATGAGAATTACCTATAATAAAAGAGTTAATGGGCAATCTGAATACATATCTTACTCTGTCTTGACTGAACAATATCATAAGAATAAGGAAATGACATTCAACTTGAGGGACTTATGACACATTAGAGAGCTCCTTCCAAGCCCTTTTGTATGACTTTTGAAACTTCTGCTAGCATAACTGAAAGCATTATCTGGGGAGGAATTAGAACTTATTGATTATATTATCTCGAGATAAGTCATATGTGGAGAAATTTGGGGTAACATATGAGTAGATAGGAGTTTCTAAAGGAACAACTTTTACTATATGATCTAGAGTATGAAAGGAGAGAATTTTTTCCTAAATGCCTCGTAGCCTCTTAAAGAAAAGTACAGACATCTCTGTACTATTCTGCAAGGCTCTAGTAAACATGACTTTACAGACACCCTAAGACACTTGAACCTTGGGCTTTGATACCAATTTTTTAATGCCCCAAAAATGGTCCTAAGACGTCACACGGTGCTTAGGACCACAATTGATCCCAAGCTAACTCTTCTACTGGCATAACTCAATAACAACTGAATAAAATACATAATTCAAAATGAAATAAGCATAAGATAACTCTTTTCTAAACTTGATTAATACATAACTAAATTAAAATAATTATAACTTTGCTTTTACAAAACAACACTAGAATCAAATACATTAACTCTACTAACTATCTATGAAACCTCTACTAGTATTGACTATAGGTAGCCAGGACATGATCCCCGACTATCCCAAATCAATACGACTGAATAAAGAAAAATACAATACTTCTGAAACTATATACCTGACTTGAGCCCTTGAATCAAGATGACTCATCACCTGCTAACTGGAAACTGCAAATTTTCTATACATGGTATGGGTGCTATAACTCGTACCTACATTATGAGACAATGTAGCACATAGACATATATGTGGATCAGTACTTTGAGGATGTACTGAGTATATGGTGGTGCAATAAATAAATAAAATATCATCTCATCATCATAACTTGTAAAACAATGCATGCTAAATGTAAATGACTCACATAAGCTAGAATATCTGAAAGAAAATTAAAATCTATAATCATGAGAGGCAATTCGTGCTTTATAAATTGAGTGAGTCATAACATTTAGTTCTAAAAGTTATGCTTGTATTCTCCCATTAAATCATACTGTCTAAGTAAAGAAAGGACTTACTCTTAATCTAAAATTTGAAAGCTAAAAAATATAGCTAGTATCTTTTTGTAAAGCATAATCTGAGCAAAAACTCATAGGCTTAACACTTTGTTTTCTAAAAGCTTTTTTATGAATCCTTTTTTTCTGAAAGTCTTTACTATTAGGGAGAATACTTTAAAACTGTTCTGAGTATCTTTGCTGGTAGGCCTTTAAACTTTAGGGAAAGTACTTTTAACTAAAAAGTTGTATATCGTTTACTAGTAGGGAGGTTCTCTTAACAGACATAAACCATGTGAGCTACATGGAGTCCAACGTCTTGACCTCCTAAGGAGGAAACCTCACGTTGGGGAGAGGTGTCATACTCTTGACAGGGACTATAACCTAATCCATGTAATCGATCACAAGCTAAATATGTCATCCATATAAATGGAAATAATCTGAGTTTGTACCTGCCTTGGCTACGTAGTTTTGTGGAAGATATGGAATGCTAATCCCACACTGCCCGCTCGGTGCTAAATACTACTCCCTCTTAAATCTTTATGCTCAAACCACTGGAAATCCACTTTTAAAACTAGCATACAAATTTATATGTAAACCAGTTATGTATTTATCTGAGTAAATCTGTAAATAACATAAATCTAAGTTTTGTAAAGTGTAATAATCTATAGTGGATTCAAAAGTTAAACCAATGATCAAAAGATCAAAGCTTTTGTGGAAAATTGAAAATAATCTGCTCATAAGATGCTTAAAGCACCATCTTTCTTAAAATAATAATATTCAATCTTAGGGTAGTAACCCATGTATCGATCTCATAATAAACCATCATAATAATCATACTTAATGAGGTAAATATTGATAAAACAATCCCAAATCTGTAAATTTCAGCAATATCCATGAGAATATAAACATGAGCATGGAATTCAACTTCTAAATCATAGGAAATATCACAAGTTTTTAAATAACAGCAATGGGTATAAACCCTAACTTAAATTTCATGGAAAATTACATAAATTGCAGTAAATTAGTAAGTAAAATAAGGTTTGGGGCACAAGGAAGAAAGAATTATCTTTGTTCGAACCCCACGTACCTTGGATGATGAACTAGATGAACAAGCTTGCTTTTGCGATCCTATTTGTTCTTTTGAATGATAATTCTTGGTGTTCTTAAATTGCAAACTTTGAATCTTGAACTGATTTGGGAAAAGAATTATGGAATTTTGAGGATTCTTGAAGTTGAATGATGAAGCTTAGGGTTTTGGTTGAGAGAAATTTTAGTGAATATAAGCATAGAAGGATTGCCATAGGGTTAAATCATATGTTTGGATGGATTTGGGGGTTTGGGAATTGACCAAAACACCCCCTTGAGCTTTTAAATGATACTAGAAAAGCAGCATAAATTCTGATTTGGTTGGCCACCGCAACGCGCCATAATTGCGGTGGCTCACTGAAAAAGGACGAGAGGGAACTGTGCTTTCTCCGCTACGTGGAGCTATCACAGTGCCCTATCATTTTGCTATTTTGGACATCAACGCGATGTGGTAAGATCGTGTTGGGCTATTGGATTTTGACAAATGGGAAAATGGACCTCTCCGCGATGCGCCAATATTGCGGAGGTCCACTTGAATTGATGATTGCCATTTTTGCCTCCTCAGTGATGTGCTGAGAGTCTAGGTAGCACACTGTCTACTTAAAAATGCCGTAGCTCCTTCACCGAGTGTCAGATTTAGGCGAATTTGGTATTGATGAAAAACTAAAAGTCTATTTGATTTTATTTGAAAGAATAATTTAGAGTCTCCACTTAATTTAGGAAAATTAAGAAACCATTTTTAAAATGTTATTTTGTAAGAAAACCTTTTAAAAATAAATAAAGTCTAGCTAAGGATTCAAGTAAATTTGAAAGAAGGTGTTAGACACTTGTGAAAATCCACAAGGTTTGGTTCCAGATAGATTAAACTTGTTTGGCTAAATTTAAAATAATTTATTAAATCATAAAAGTCTGGGAATTATTTTAGAAAAATCTTGAGTTTATTTGAAAACCTTATTTTGAGTAAATTGAATTTATTTGATACTAATCCATTTATTTATTCTAAGTAATAAAATAAATTAAACATCAAAGTTTTAAAATAATTATAACTTTAACAATTTTATCCAAATTAAGACTTAAGGCTAAATAATTAACTCAGTTTCTTAAATGTGGATTTTGAGCCATTAACAACAGTGAAAAGATATAAACAATTTCTCAAATTATTTTAAAATCTTAAATTAGCCTAAATGGAGAAAAAAAATCAAATAACCAAAATAAAATGAATAGTTTTAATATAAACTTGTTCCCAATGATTTATTTAAATTATATTAAATTATAAAAAATAATCAGATAATTATAAGCAAATAAAGGAAATAGTTGAGATATGGGCCCTATTTTAGCCCATTTTAAATTTTGTCTAGCTTTGGGCCTATTTTAATGAACCTTTTTTAATTGTATACCCACGTATATCAACACCTTTTTTTGGTGTTTTCTATATATATGTTGTATATCTGTGTATTCAAATCATGTACAAGCCACTTTTGTCCTATAAAGACTGTATATCTATCTTATATTGTTATATGTAGATTTGATGATGAACAACTAACTGCAAGAGACCAGTACCCTAGATGTTCATAGCACAGTACGGCTGGATGCGTGACTACACAATTTTGTCCTCTTGTGTAACAAACTTGCAGCTGCTACTTGTACTGATTAGGATAGCTGGTCTAATAATATATCATCCCTAATCATCACTCATCTATAAAAGAAAAATATGCTTCTTCATCAAATAGTTTTTGCACATTTCTAAAGAGTGAAGAGAGGTAGTAAAAACTCCATTTCAAGATTACTCAAGCATTACTCATGTTCTTATCTTTGAAGTATGCTTAAAGAGTGAGTAAGTGTTCTTGAGTATTAATTTGTAATCAAACTACTCATGCTATAAGAGTAGTGTTTCCCATAAGTTCATATGTGTTTATAACGATAGACCTCAATGTGAAGTTGCTATATAAGATGATGAATATATTGTGCACTAGTGAATTCCTAATTAGAGCTCGGAGTTAGTTGTTGAAGAGGTAGGGATTACTATTCCTGATATGAGAGCTAGGAAAAGACACAGGATATTAAATCCCATGGTTTAGACTAGTATTATTGTGTTATGTGTATTACATTGTGACTTCCAGTTAGGCTTGAATATGGTTATTGTATGTAGTTTAACTTGGAAATTAGTTGGGGTAGTCACATGTACCCATGTGATGGCTATAAGTTGCATCAAATGAAGTGTAGTAATAAAGAGAAAATATATAGTTGATAATAGGTCTAACAAGTGTTGTTAAGCTTAAAAGTTAATAAGTTCATTCCCTAAGACATAGTAATCCTATTCTAACTTTTATTCAATATGCTTAGATTCATGTTTATATAGTTATAGATATGCTTATATAGTTATGATTAGGAGAGTTAGAGAAAAATCATATTTCCTTCTTGGTAACTCTTGTAAATCTTATTGCATTAGCTATCACTTTGTAGTTCTATATGTACGATTGTGTCATGAATGCTTCAACTGAGTTCTAAACTCGCTGCATGATCATTTCCTTATAATCAATTATGTCATCTCAAAAATTAGTTTCTTGTTAGGGGTCTTATATTTTTAGCTCATCTATATTCTTCTATTGCAGACATGATGGCCAAGTGCCTGTATTTGTTCACTCTTAACAATGATTCAGTCAGAGTAAGAGATTTCCCTCCTAGAATTGTGCTCTTTTAATATCATATCTACAATGTCCCATATGATTCCTCGGCATGTGATCAAGTTTCAAATGTATCAACTGATCTAGTACTCTATAAGGAGGTGATTCCATTTATAAACATGATCAATTTTAGAAATTCAATTTCACTAAGTATCTACATTCTTTTCATTCCAATATCAGTCTTTATTCGAGAATGAATGATCAAAATAGGGAGATATTGTAATACTCCAAAATTTTTTAGCTATGCTTATAATTATTCATCATATATTTATAGGTCCAAAAATGATTATTTTAATCGTAGATAAGTGTAATGATCATTTACCTATTATTTAAAGTTCTTTTGATGTGAAAAATATTTATAGGA
Organism: Capsicum annuum; assembly: GCF_002878395.1. Lineage (NCBI taxonomy): Eukaryota > Viridiplantae > Streptophyta > Magnoliopsida > Solanales > Solanaceae > Capsicum > Capsicum annuum. The sequence goes on along the minus strand of NC_061113.1, from coordinate 25,687,893 downwards.
AACACTTAGAGCAAAGTTGAGTTGAAAACTACTGTAATCGATTAAGTATTTGTATTCAGTTCTATAAGGGTCAACTTTAAATGTGTATAACTTCTGAAATATATTTATATTTGGAGCTCACGAACCACCAAATGAAAGCTAATTAAGCTCTCTTTCCAGCGCATCTAATGTTTTCTTAATATGATACCCAAGAAAAATTTTATAAGTATTTTTATGAGTGAGCTAATGAGGTTTTGTGATAAGAGTGTGGCACGTCGTGTGCCTGCTATAATAGCGTGGCACACCCTATATAATCCGGGATAAGAGAGTGCGTACAAACTTGATTTTTGGTGATTTGTATGAAATATTTATTTCTATGTAATTTGACTATTTTATGCCTTATCGTGGTTGCATTATGGTATTTATGAGGTGTGGGACTATTGGCATGGTTCCCAATGCATTTTGGTGTGATTTGTTTGAGTTTGTGGTTTTTGGTGGCTTAAAAATCCTTATAGTTGACTTTAGTCAGTATTTATTTATTTCTGTATTGGATGGCAAAATAGACTGCGCCAGCAGATCCAAAAAATTGATTTTAAGTTGGAAACTTGGTTGGTGTGGTTTTACGGCTTTATTAGCTCATTTTGACCCTCTGATTGGAAAGTAGTGAAATAGATCCCAGGGGTCAATTTTGTGAAAAGAACGTTTTTTCAAAACTCTTATATCGCCATTGAGTTTGAAGCATTGAATTTAATAGGGTAGCATAGTTTGTTTGCATTCATGGGATTTTGAATAAATCTCAAAGGGTTCGTACAGACTTAGAATTATTCAAGTCTCCATACCTGGTGGACCACTCAGCTGGTGCAGTTGCTAAAATGCGAGTTTGTCCAATTTAGCGACAGGTGTCATTGAGCTATTTGGTCGTTTAGCGCCCAACTACCAGATGAGCAAGGGTGCTTTAGAGGCCTTTGTCCATTTTAGTTGACTGGCACACTAAGCGGGTACTGCTAGAGGACCACTTGATTACTTTAGCAGCACCTGAGACCTGGGTATAAGTAATTTTTTTCTCAATTTTTCATCATCATTTTTGAGACTTGAATCTTGGAGATCGAGTTTTTGGACATTTTCTTCCACTTCTGTGCCTGGGCTAGCTCCAAACTCCCATTTCAACTTTTTTTCTTTGACTCTACCATTTAAATCTTGTTTAAACACGGACTTAAAGGTGGAATTTGGGAATTTTAGCTTAGAAAGCCCTAGTTATCATTTCTTCGATTCAAACTCCAATTTTACTCCATTTTCACTTGGATTTTCTCCTATGAGTTCTTTTAATCTTAGAAAAAATGTTTTTGGACTAAAATTTTTTTTACCCCTTTTATTTGAAAATTTATTTTGGGTGTCCGTTTTGACCCTAATTTAGAAGTGGGAAAAATGTGTACCATTGACTTGTTTTGATGTGAAAATTACATTTGTGTATTTTAGTTAATTTTGTGTTAGTTTGTGAGGGGAGAACTTTGGATTGAAGTCTTTTGGGATTGATTTTTGCCATTTGATGTAGGTTATGGCTTAACTTTCTTCAGACTCGGTTGGGTAGTTAATAATAATATAACACCATGCTATGGGTATGGGGTTGTATCATGGAAAATATTTTTAGGTGATTTATATGCCCGTGCGGGGGCCTATATAGATAATACTTAGTGATTTGAGACATAATTTGCTATGTGTTCCTGTTTTGGGTGTTATATGATGTTTTAGCCTGATATTTTATATGTGTATGTTTGGTTGCACTCTTTTGGTGGGAAAACCCTTGATTTTGGGATTTATGTGACATCAATGCCTTTTTCTTGCATGTTTCGCTTGATGGTTTTTATGATTAATTTAGATTATGGATGGTTGGTTGATTTGAGTGGATTTTCAGCTCACATAGTTGGTATATTGGTTTGATATTGGATATTCTCAATTTGATTGGTTGTGATCATTACATCCTGATATCATATTCATTCATGAAACATTGGTACCACCATGGAAATATTGGAAATACTGGAAACACTAACTTTTTCTGATTGAAAATGTGACATATTTAAAAACCCTCTATCGATGTATGTGCCGAAGAGGAGATATGGAAATTGAATTTGGATATTTGTTGTATGTGGGTTTACGAAACCCCTATGGGTCCTATATCTGGAGAACAACTCTGTAGGTGTATATTGAGGTTGTGGAACATCTTCATGTATCACATCATCATCATTTTTATCTCTTTTCATATATTGTTCTTATTCTGTGATTGTATATCTGTTCTTGACTTGATATCTTCTTATTTATTCTATCTTCTTATACTTATGCTTGGTGTATAAGTATATTTGTTCGTCTTTCTCCTACTTGTATTTGTTATATGTTTACATAATAGAACTGTTAGTGGAAATGGTGTGGGGGTAATATTTGGGATATTTTCTGATTGTAGGTGACATGCCCATAGCTTTTGTTTATATGCTTTATTTTCTACTTTACTCAGTCTTATTTAAAGTGAATCTTACTCATCCCTGCTGCACGCTTTTTGTGTAGATCCAGGTATGAGTGCACCGCATGAATAGATGATTTCGGTGGCATTCAGAGTCTTTGAGGTAGTGGTTGACCTATGCATATGGAGTTTACTTTTACCTTCCTTATTTATACTATGTCTTATATGTATTTAGAGATAGAGTTGTTCCTTTCAAATTATCCTATCAATATTTTGACTTTGAGTTGTATTAGTTGGTTTTTACATTGTGACACCAAATTTTGGGAATTGGTTTGGTATCTTTAATTATATTTCCTGCTAATTACCATGTTGTGTTGTTCAAGTTTTCTCCAGAAGTTGTGCCTTGGGTTATTAGGATTGGTTTATCTTGTTATATCAGTTTGAGTAATAGGTTTACTTGTCAAGGATTGTTAAGACAAGTGCCATCACGAGTCTTCAATTTTGGATCATGACAAATTAGTCTAAAAGGATCCAGGTTCATTGGTCTCAACAGTATAAGAATGGGTTGTATAATATAGTCTCACAAATTATTACGTAAACATTCCTATCTATTTTTGAGAGGCCAAATATTCAGACATTCCTATCTATTCTCACAAATAAAGGATGTCTTTAGGAAGCTTCCTTTATTTCATTTTATATCATGTGTCTCTTTTACACCTTGTGTTCTAATTAATATTTCACTCTTTTCTACACAAATGGTGAGGACTAGATCTAGTGAGACCAAATATTCAAATTCTTTATTGGATGAGATAGCCTAGTCTAGAGGGTTAGTTACAAGTTGTGGTCGGTCTCAATATAGAGAATGGGCAAGAGTATCTTCCTTATCTAATGATAGTACTTGGGGAATCTCCCTTGATCCTCAGTGATAGCCTAAAGGATTATCAACACTCATAAATGGATACTAGAAGCAAAAATCAACAACCACACAAAGGGAAAAACAACACAATTAGAAGAAAATAGATGAAGAAGAGATGCACAAAGTAAAGATAGTAGAGAGACCCTCACTTCCACCAATTAATAGCACTCGAAGGTGTATCAAACACCAAAACTCACATCACCAATGTAAGATCAAACCTCACTCTTCGGTGAACCAAGGGAATTCACACTCCCTCAACTCCTCCTTTCTTGCCAAATGTTCAATACAAGTGAAAAATCTTCCAAATGCATTAAACACTAAAAGTTTTGTATTCTACACTAAAACTAGAAGACTAAGTTACAAACTAAAGGAGATCCTTTCAATATTCATCAAAGATAATGAGAATGGAAGATAAAATGTCTATTTATACTATTGCATAGTAAATGTCAAAAACACCCTTAATGAGGGAGGGAATTGGGGAACCTCTTGAGTGTTACTTTGGAGTGAAAAATGTCTTCAATGCCCTTCACTTGAGGTGCCTATTGAGTGTATAAGTCATCCTCCTTTTCTTCTCTTGAATAAGGCTTCAAGAAGCTCCAAAAAAGACATCAATTGCTTGCCAATTCTGAAGCTTGAAACTTGGACAATATCTTGTGCTCTCGGTGCTCCTCATGCTTGTATCATGAGAGAGCAAAACAAGCACACAATCCTCCTGGTAGGAGGGTTAGTATTAGTACCACACTCATATCATCAACCCATTGTTGCTCACACTTGACTTACACCCACATATCTTTAAAATTTGACATGAAAAGCTTTACATAAAATGGCATAAATAAGTGGATGTCATAAACATCAAAAGGAATTGATCATGAACCGAATCTACACCTTCCACAACTCAAAAATATTCTGGAGTCAAATGGGAGTAGAAGACAAGGGGTTAATCAGAGGTGACCCATTCCTTTCACTAGGCTACCAACCTCACAATCATCATCATTCAAGCAAGGAAACCAGACACCAAAATTACTACCTCTACATAATACCAATTCAAAATTATCATGATTATCATCTTAGGCAAAGAGGCAGTATAGGAAGGAATTAAGTGTGAAGACATAACCCAAGGTGCTATAATCTACAAGAGGGTCATGTAGTGTGTGAATACTCTTGTCACATGGTAATGGAACCTTATTCAAGTTATAAGTGCTAGCACTAGATGGACACAAATCATTCTTACGTAAAGAATTGATTTTGTCATCTAAAGGATCAACTAGTTCTTGCGTACTAACAATAAGAGTTTGGTCCTTATGCAACCTATCAACACCAAGAGTATCACAAAAGGGAGATTCATACATTTCTTCACTAATCCAATCTGAAACTACACCACTTTTGCTACTACAAGCCACATCACAACAATTCAAGATTCCAAGAGTGTAGAAAATAGCTTTGTTACCTTGTGGATCATGAGAAGTTTTTTCTTTACTTTATTTGGTACCATGGCAGCCCTCATGCCCCACATCACAATGGAATATGTCAAGATTTCCCTTTGGATTCATTTCTTCATCACTTGTCCCAATATTGGAACTTTCGGTCAAGGGTTCCATTTACTTATCAACCATGTGTGTGTGTGGAACTCTTTTTGGATTTTCTTTGAGAATGTATGTTCTTGAACATGCACATGATAAGAATCAATGCTTGGGAAAATTCTAGCACTTGGGTTAGTGAGTAACAAGGGTCCTTTGTGGATAAGATCCACAATCAAACATTTCTTTCCCTTTTCTACTTCACTACCCGTGGTTTCCCTTTCGCTTTCCTTCTTTTCTTCACACTCTCCTTGTATATCAACATAAATATTCTCTCCATCTTGAAAACCGATCTCATCACCCTTATATTCTATCACTATCTCTTCTCTTAGTTGTATGGGGTAATTTCGATTTAGTGGATCTTGGGAAAAAGGCATTGGATTTGGTTGGTGATGTATTTGGATTTATGGCATGGGATTTTGTAGAGTTTTTGGTGGACATAGTCTATCCAAACCCGAATTTTTTCTATTTATTTCACCCTTTATGGATTCTATTCCCGTTCGTACCATCTTGATCTCATTTCTCAAGTCAACGGTAAGAGCCTCAATTCAAGCCAAGATAGCTCTACCAATGTCATTCCCAATAAATTGTGCACTTGAACCCGTGGGTTCCATAAGTAAGTATCTAACAAGAATCCAAAAAAAAAACAACAAAAAAACAACAAATATAACACCTCCAAAATGAAGCAAGCACGTTAGTTCAATAAAACCTCACCACACTCTCAGTCGGATCTCACCTCACACTTGGTCTCACAAGTGTTGAATATTTGGCAATACTTGCCAAGTGAATTGAGTGGTGAATATGATATGGTCCAAAATCAATTTTTGTATGATATGGTTTAAATAAAACCAATGTACAGACTTGAACCAACAAACTACTACGAATTAAAATGAGAAAAGCACACAAAATCGTAGACACGAAACAAACGAACTCTAAACTAATTACCAAACTAGTAGGTACTTACTAGTTGTTAATTAGTGATAGAACCAAAAAAATTAAAACAAAAAAAATTATAAACTAGGAAATCTAAATTTGAACTCAACTTGGTTGGTCACCAAAGTGATGATGTGGCAGCTTGTGATTGGACGTTACTTTCAAAATTTTTCAATTTCCTAACTTCTTGTTTCATCCACACTTGAACTAGAGAGTTGCTTGAACGAAATTATGGGGAAATGGATGGTTTGGAGCCCTTTTTCAATTTCAAATGGATTTGAAAACAATTGGTCCCCCTTTTGTACTTTCAATTGTACTTTGATACTCCCTTTGTCCCCTATTTTTTTTGGAAGATTGTGAATATGTTAGGGAATATTCTTTGTACAAACAACTTTCACCTTCTCTTTCTGTATTTTTGTGGATAAAACTAGGACTTTGAATATTCTTCTTCAACAAGTTTTGAAGATGATGAAGAACAGTATGAATATTCAAGAATTGACCAAGGTTTGACTACTAGGAAAATCAACCCTAATGTTAGTTTTTCTTTTAGATATAGGTTCCCTTTGCCAAGACAAGCTCAAATATCATAAAATCATCCATGAAACATCCACATAACCACAAGTCACACATTATCAACTTCACAAAAGCTTCAAAACGGCACAACAAAGGTGGATCTAGCATAAACGCAACCAAATCTTGTTTCAAACTTAGATCCACACACTTTAAGTACTAGAAAACAAGAATCTAACACTTGAAACCAACAAAACACAATAAAATTTAGTATAGCTAACTTGTAACTCATGGATCTACTACAAACAATAACACAACACATAATTTTTTAAAGAATTTTGGATTTTTTTACTCTTTTTTTATGAGATTTTCTTAATAAGGACACTAAAACCAAAATTTAGAGATGTGAGAACACCCCTAAACTAGGATTTGATACCAAATGATAGCCTAAAGGATTATCAACTCTCATAAATGGATACTAGAAGCAAAAATCAACAACCACACAAAGGGAAAAACAACACAATTAGAAGAAAATAGATGAAGAAGAGATGCATAAAGTAAAGATAGTAGAGAGACCCTCACTTCCACCAATTAATAGCACTCGAAGGTGTATCAAAAACCAAAACTCACATCACCAATGTAAGATCAAACCTCACTCTTAGGTGAACCAAGGGAATTCACACTCCCTCAACTCCTCCTTTCTTGCCAAATGTTCAATACAAGTGAAAAATCTTCCAAATGCATTAAACACTAAAAGTTTTGTATTCTACACTAAAACTAGAAGACTAAGTTACAAACTAAAGGAGATCCTTTCAATATTCATCAAAGATAATGAGAATGGAAGATAAAATGTCTATTTATACTATTGCATAGTAAATGTCAAAAACACCCTTAATGAGAGAGGGAATTGGGGAACCTCTTGAGTGTTACTTTAGCATCAAAAATATTTTCAATCCCATTCACATTAAGTTTCCTATTGAGTGTATAAGTCATCCTTCTTTTCTTCTCTGAACAAGGCTTCAAAATGCTTCAAAAAGAACTTTAATTACTTGCCAATTCCGAAGATTGAACCTTGGACAATATCTTGTGCTCTTGGTTCTCCTCATGATTGTATCACTCAGGTTGATCATGTCAGATTTACGAGGCCTATTCTAGTTCTGTAGAGTTCTTCTGCCCCAGTCTTGAAGGGGTTATTAATTTAATTACTGGCCCATTTGGAGGATGCTTCTGTGAGTGTACCTGGTATTCCTTCAGCTCTGAGTGGTTTTTTAAACGAGTCATTTTTCTTGGGTGAAAATGTTTTAGAAAATACTTCGTTTTTTTCTGCTAAAAATTATTATGGTGTTCCTTCAATTCTAAGTATAGATCCTTCCATTGTGTTGATATATGCTTATGGTACTCCACCGACTTTAATTTTGGTTCCTTCTTCAGTGCATGTATTGAATATGATATTCTGAGATATGAAGTTCAAACTTCCTCTATGTTGCCTCTTTAGATAGGTTCTTAGCTAGCCAAATTTAATATTTTTATTATTATTTCGAGTATAGTTATGTCTTCTTAGGATCAAAAGAGGTTTGAGAGATCCACTCATTTGGGTCCTTCTAGGTTTAGTGGTGCTATAGGTAAGGACACCTTTGGGTATTTAATGGATTATCATGAGAACTTGCATAACCTTGGTTTGCTTGAGATATTTGGGGTCTCTTATACTCCTTACCAGTTGACAAATATCGTCATAGATTGGTCAAGGTCACAATTGGTTGTCGACCTCTTTCTTTGATAGATATGACTTAGGATTAGTTTACAGAGGCTTTTTTGGATAGGCCGTGTCTTTAATTTTGATGGATAATATGAGAGATGAGTTTGATCGCTGTGCTTCATGACTATTATAGAGTTTGAAACACATTACTATGCCTTGTCCTGATATTCTTATGCAAGTATTTCCACTGAGTTTGAGAAGATTTGAAAGTTCATAAAGGAGCTGGATGTTTCGCTTCTTATAGCTATAACTTAGATAGTTGTGTATGAGAATTATTTTAGAGTATTGTGGATCATTTTAATATAAATAGGTATATTCTTTAAGTATCTCAAGGAGGCACTAAGAAGGTTTGTCATTTGGGTAAGTTTAGAGGTCACACTTATCGAGGTAAAGATTTTAGTAATTTTCATGGATATTATGGTAGACCTGTGTAGGCAGCCTTACATAGTTCAAGTAGTGGGTATTCTTGTTCAGCAACTTTGGGTGGTCATTCTAGTTCATTTATACCTTCTTCCATCGAGCTGGGCTATAACATTTGCTATGTATGTTATGAGATTGCCTATTTGGCCAAGGACTACCCCTGTTATATGTTCAGAGCTACTTTTATATCTATAGTGAGAGACAATGGTAGTGGTGCCTATGGTAGTGGTCGAGGGACTACCCAGTCAGGTGGAGGACTAGGTTAATGCTATGTATACTTTCTAGGCCGGAGGTTGAGGCTTCTAATGTTGTCATTATAGGTATTATCCCTATTTATTTTAGAGTCCCTATTTGTTTCAGATTTGCATTTGCATTATTTGAACCAGGATCGAATTTCTTCTATGTGTTTGTATATTTTGCTTTGGGTTTTGATTTAGCTTGTAAGCCTTATGATATTCCTATCCATGCATCTATCTTCACAGGAGACTCTTTAGTGGTGGATCAGGTGTACTGATCTTGTGTTGTGATGTTTTTGCGGTGTGAGACTTGGTTCGATCCAATTATATTTTATATGGTAAATTTTGATGTCACATTAGGTATGGATTTGCTAGATCCTTATCATTCTATCCTAGATTGTTATGAGAAGATCATAACTTTAGCTTCACTAGGTATGCTAAGGATAGATTAAAAGGGGGTATGTTATTCGAGTCCCAAAAGAGTTATATTATTCCTTCAGGCTCATTATTTGGTAGAGAAGGGATGTTTATCTTATTGGATCGTATTCATGATACTAGTGTTTCTTTACCTCCTTATTTAGGTTCAGTTTATGTTGTCTATGATTTTGAGGATGTTTTCCTTAATGATTTTCCTGTTATGCCTCCAAATTATGATATTGACTTTGCTATTAATGTTGATCTAGTCACCAAGCCTATTTCTATTCTCCTTATAGGATATCACCGTCAGAGTTGAAAAAATTAAAGAAATAAGTGCAGAAGTTGTTGGATAAAGGATTTATCCAACCTATTGTATCACCTTGGTATGCACATGCCTTGTTTGTATAGAAAAAGGATTGGTTTATGCAAGTGTGTATTGATTATTAATAGTTAAACAAGGTAATTATTAAGAATAAGTATTCTTTTCGTTGTATCAATAATTTTTTTGACCAGATTTACAATGCTTTAGTGTTTTGGAAGGTTGATTTAAGGTCACCAATTAGGATTAGAGCTTCGGATATCTTGAAGATAGCTTTTAAGACTTGATACGATCAAAATGAGTTTTTGGTAATGTCTTTTGGGTTGACCAATGCCCCAACCATATTCATGAATTTGATGAACTGGATATTTTTGTCGTATCTTGACTCTTTCGTTATTGTATTTATATTTGATATCTTGGTTTATTCCAAGAATAAGGCCTATCATAAGGAGCATTTGTGAATTATACTTGAGAGATTGATGGAGGAGGTGTTGTATGCTAAGTTCTCTAAGTGTGAGTTGTTAGAGTCCATATTTTTATTGGGTAATATGGCAACCAAAGATGCTATTATGGTTGATTCAACAAAGATTGCAGCAGTTTATGATTGGGCTAGGCCCCACTTCTCCTATCGAGATTTCGAGTTTTGTTGGTGTAGCAGGATACTATCTGTATTTTATTGAGGGTTTTTCATCTATTACAGCCCCATTATCCAAGTTAAATCAAAAGAAGATTTCTTCTTAGTAGTTCAACGCTTGTGAGATGAGCTTTTAAAAGTGAAATGAATTGTTGATTTTTGCTTCTATCTTGACCTTGCCCAAGGAGGATGTATTTTTACCATCTTTTGTGATGCTTTAGGTGTTGGTTTAGGTGCTGATTTTATGCAAGAGGGTAAGGAGATTGCCTATTCTTCTCGTCAGTTGAGGCCCCATGAAACGAATTACCCTATCCATGATTTGCAGTTATGCGCGATTGTTGGTGCTTTGGAGTTGTGGTAGCACTATTTGTATGGAATCTGCTGCAAGATTTTCTTAAATCGTCATAGCCTTCAGTATTTATTCTCCCAACAAGTGCTTAATCTGAGGCAACATCATTGGCTCGAGTTGCTTAAGGATTACGATGACTATTTTCTACCATCCAAGCAAGGCTAATATGGTTACAGATGGCTTGATCTAAAATCTTACTAGCATGGGTATCTTAGAGAATATTTTGACTCGCTAGAGGGATTTGGCCCTGGAGGGATAGTTAGACTTGATGTTTTAACACTTGTGTGTGTTTTGGCATTTTTGTAGGCTAGATCTTCTTTGATATAGCAGATTGGGCTCATCAGTTTGATGATGTTAGGTTGAGAGTAATTCGAGATAAGGTGTTGAGTGGCAAGCCTAAGAAAGCCTCACTTGATCCAGATGGTGTTTTTATGATTGTTGGCCGAGTTTGTTTGTCGAGAGTGGGTGATTGAATTATATTGATTTTGGAGGAGGCTTATTATTTTAGGTATTCCATTCATCTGGGAGTAACAAAGATGTATAGTATTTTGAGATAACATTACTGGTGGGGTGGTATAATCAAGGATGTTGTGGATTTTTTTGCTTGTTGCTTGTGTTGCCAGTAGGTAAAGGCCGAGCATTTGAGATTGGGTGGTTTGCTTCAGATGTTACCCATTCCTAAGCAGAATTGGGAATGGATCACTATGGACTTTTTGACTGGTTTGCATCATACTTCTTATGGTTCTAATAGTGTTTGGGTTATCGTGGATAGATTGACTAAATCTGCTTAGTTTGTTCCGATTTAGGCTTCTTTCAGTGTTGAGAGGTTGGCCTATATATATATTCGTGAGATAGTTTATCTTTATGGTGTTCCAATCTCGATCATCTCAGATTGAGGTTTAGTGTTTACATCTCACTTTTGGAAGATGTTTTAGGAGGAGTTGGGTACTCAGGTTGATTTTAGCATAGTGTTTCACCCTAAAATGAAGGACAGTCGGAGCACATTATTCAGGTTTTGGAGGACAGACTCATTGCTTATGTCATGGACTTTGATGGTCAGTGGGAGCTACATATATCTTTGGTAGAATTTGTATATAATAACAACTGCTATTCCTGTATTGAGATGACTTCTATCGAGTCTTGGTATGATAGGTGTTGTTTTTCTTTACTTGGTTGGTTTGAGGTTTCTGAGATTAGATCTCAAGGTACGAACTTTCTTCATGAGTCCTGGGATAGAGTTTAGGCAATTTAGGATAGACTTTGAGAAGCTTAGAGTACGCAGGAGTGTTATGTGGATCGTAGACTTCGTCCCTTGAGATTTAGTGTTAGTGACCATGTCTTTCTTTATTTGTTTCCCATAAAGGGTGTGATGAAGTTTGGGAAGAGGGGAAAGTTTAGCCTCAAGTATATTGGACCTTTTGAGATCCTTTGGACTATTGGGGATGTAGCTTATGGGTTAGCATTGCCTCCAGATTAATCAGTTGTTCATCCAATTTTTCATTTTTATATGCTTCGATGTTACATTCATAATAAGTGTGATGTCATTCATTGGGATTCAGTCCAGTTAGATGAGCAGTTGTCTTTTGTTGAAGATCCCTTTTCATCATAGCCAGAGATGTTAGACAGTTGTGTTCTAGAGTTATTCTTGTGGTTAAGGTCCAGTGGCAGCATCGACCAGTTAATTAGTCTACTTAGGAAGTTGAGTCGGGTATACGTGGTAGTATCCCCAGCTTTTTGCCCTTCTTGATATTTCTAATGCCTTTAGTTCGAGGACGAACCACATTCTTAGTGGTGAATAATGTAATGACCTGAATTTTGATGATTTGTTTGAAATATTTTTTCCTGTACGATTTGACCATTTTAACCCTATTTTTTGTTGCATTGTGGTATTTCTGAAGATGTAAGGTCAATCGATGCAGTTCCCAATGTATTTTGGTGCATTTGTGCAAATCTATTGTTCTGTGCGTCAGATGGCAATAAGTTGGTAACATGGTTGGTGTGGTTTTATGGCTTTGATATCTTATTTCATTCCTCTATTTGGAAATTGTGAAATAGGTCTCGGGGGTCAATTCTGTGAAAACAACAGTTTTTCAAATTTTGATATTGCCATTAAGTTCGAAGCATCAAATTTAATATGGTAGCATAGTTTATTTGCATTCTCGGGATTTCATACGAATCTCAAGGGGTCCACGCCGACTTAGATTTTGTCAAATGATATACCACTCAGTTGGTGCAGCCATAAAAGTTCCACTTTGGCCACCGTAGCGATAGAAGCTAAAACGCCACTTGGCCGCACTTTAGTGGTCGGCTATAAGCTGAGAAAGGTTACTTTAGCAGAGGGAGTTAAAGTAGTTATTTTCTGTATTAACAGACTAAGACTCTAGGAGGGTACCACTAAAGCGATACTTGGCCGCTTTAGTGATGGCAACTAAACAATCACTTGACCGCTTTAGTGATGGCATCTAAAATAACCAGTTGACCAATTTAGCGGCACCTGGTACCTAGGTAGGAATAATTCTATTCTCGATTTTTCTTTTCTATTATTTAGTTTTGGAGATTGGGGTCAAGTTTTTGGGCATTTTTTTCCATTTCTATGCTTGGGTAAGCTCCAAACTCCTATTTCAACTACTTTTCTTCGATTCTATCATTTAAATTTTGTTTAAATGCAGACTTAAAGGTGGAATTTGAGAATTTTAGTTTAGAAGGCCTAAATGATTATTTCTTCGATTCAAACCCCAATTTCACTCCGTTTTCACTTGGGTTTTCTCCTCTGAGTTCCTTTATTCTTCAAAAAGATGTTTTTGGACTAAAATTTTAATTTTACCCCTCCTTATTGAAAACCTATTTTAGGGGTCCATTTTGACCTTAATTCGAAAGTTGGCAATATGGGTACCGTTGGCTTTCTTTTAACATGTAGATTCTATATTTATGTGTTTTAGTTTATTTTGGGTCTGTTCGTGAGGAGAGGTCTCCAAATTGAAGGATTTTGGGATTGATTTTTTGCGTTTGAGGTAGGTTATGGATTAATTTTCTTCAGACTAGGTTGGGTAGTTAATAATAATGTAAAATCATTCTATTGGTATGTGGTTTTATCATGGAAAATATATTTAGGTTACTTATGTGTGGTTTGAGACATTATTTTCTACAAGCGACCATGTGGGGTCTAATATGATGTTGTAGCCTGATATATGATATATGTATGTTTGGTTGCACTTGGTGGTAAAATTCCTAAAATTTGGGATATATACGGTATAAATGCTTTTTTCTTGCATGCTTCACTTATGGTTTTCAAGATTATTTTGGATCATGAATGGTTAGTAGATTTGAGCAATTTTTGGCTCACATAATTTGTATATTGGTTGGTTGTGAGAATCACATCTTCATATCACATTCATTCATAAAATATTGGTACCTCCGTGGAGATACTGGTAATACTGAAAACACTGAGTTTTTTTAATAAAAATATGATATCTTTAAAAATTCACTACTGATGTATGTACCAAAGAGGAGATATGGATATTGGTATTGAATATTGGTTGTATATGGGTTGACAAACATCCCACTGGTCCTATCTCAAGAGCACAACTCAGTAAGTGTATGCGGAGGTGCTGCGACAACCTCGTGCAACATTTAGTCATCATCTTTATTCCATTTCATATATTGTGTTTATTTTGTGATTATATCTCTATTCTTGACTTGATATTTTCCTATTTGTTCTATCTTCTTATACTTGTTCTTGGTTTATGTGTATATTTGTTCTTGTTTTCCCTACCTATATTGTTATATGCGTATATAATAAAACTATTAATGGGGATAGTGTGGGCTACCATTTATGACATCTTCTGATTGTAGGTGGTATGTCAATAATTTGTGTTTGTATGCTTTTTTTCTACTTTACTCAGTCGGCCTATGATTCCATATGATTACAAGTGGACCATACTCATCCCTGCTGCACGCTTTCAGTGTAAATCCAGGTATGAGTGCACTACACGGATAACTGTTTCTTATTTAGACCATGTCTTATATATATTCAGAGATAGAATTGTTCCTTTCAAATTATCCTATTTATATTTTAACTCCGAGTTGGATTAGTTGGTTCTTACACTGCGAACCACGTTTTAGGATTTGGTTTGATATCTTTGAACATATTAATTGCTAATTATCATGGTGTGTGGTTCAGCTTCGCTCTTGAATCCTTGCCTTGGTTTTTGGGATTATTTTTTCTTGTTATACCAGTTTGAGTGATAGGTTTACTTTTCAAGGCTTGCCGCGACAAGTTCCATCATGACCCTTGGATTTTGGGTCGTCATAGAGTGCTATGCCCATGGTCCTAGAGATGCTAACACTCATATTTTTCTCTAGTTTTTGAGGGTAAACAAGTCATTTACGTCCGAAATCATCCTATAACTAATACTAACATTTTCCCTCATCCCATAACCCAAATACATGATTTCTTTTCTCCCAAACCCACAGGAACATGAAATAATTTTTCTTTTCCAAAATTCAAGCTTCTAAGACTCAAATTCAAGATTTCTTCAAAGAGAATTCATCAAGTTCAAGTATGTGGGGTTTGAACAAGGATAATCTTTCATCCTTGTGACCAAAATTTAAATTTTTTGAATAGTTTTAAGGATTTTATGGCTAGGCTCATGTTTTCTATTTTATGACATTATCTCATGATTTAAAGTGCATTTAGCACAAGAATTTACCTTTACTAATCACTTTACTTATATTATTATTGTTATGAGATGAATTCCAATATTTTGACATGAAATTCCATAGGTAGATAAACGTACATGGTTTTCAGTTTATAAATCCATATACTATTTTAAGGTGAATTTCATAAGTATGAGTGTATGAGTAAATATTTTAGGAGTAGGATTTATCATCGAGAAGGGAATGCAAATTTCATGCATCTTATTTCCGAAAAATTACGTGCCACCGTAGTTTTAAGGGACCTCGCTAGAGAGTGTATCATTTCATAAATGGACTCGGCTTAGTGATCACTCTAGCTCAGTTTAGGTTTTGTTTTGATGGTAAGGGTAGAGCAACTCTTCAATGTGGTTAAGATGTTTGACTCCATGCTAGCTCACATGGTTTATGTCGGATATGAGAATCTGCTATAGAAGTAAAGATTTTAGAAACGAAGTGTAATGACTCAAAAGTTTTAGTCAAATGTTGTTTAATGATTTATGCTTAAGTTATTTCAGATTTTTGTTTTATTCATGATCAAGGTGAGTCTATCTACACTTAGCATGCATGTTTTTAAGCTCATGATATATATTTGTTCTTACTTATTGCATTCACCCTTACATACTTAGTACATACCAGAAGTACTGACCATATATATATATGTGTGTGGCTATATTATTTTTTAATGTCAATATTAGTTGTAGCCTACGACATAATAATCAAGCAGTTTGGAGCTTCCATCTAGAAGGTGATGAGTTCTCTTTATTCGAGGATTTTAGTTTGTTGTAGGTCTAGTATATTATTTTTATTTATTTGTATTAATTATGGATAGCTGGTGGTCATGTCTCGACTACGTATAATCAGTATTAATAGACGCGCCATAGATAGAAAGTTAGAGTTGACGTATTCAGTTTTAATTTAATTCTAGTATAACTGGTGTTGTAAATGTTGTAAATGTTTTAAACAATGTTGTATTGAACAAGTTCCTCTAATGACATTTCTTTCACATATTATTTCCAGTTTTATATATTTATTCAATTGCTCACGAATTATGCCAGTATCATGGGTTAGCTTGGGATTACTTGTAGTTCTAAGAAGTGTGAGACGTCTAGTGGGTATTCTCGAGGCACTAAAAACTTGGTATCAAAGCCCATAGTTCAAGTGTCATAGGGTGTCTGCGAAGCTGTGTCTAATAGAGTCTTGCAGAATGGTATGAAGACTATTGTACTATTTTTTTGAGGGGCTACAAGGCATATAAGAAATGTATCTATTCTTTCACACTCAAGATCGTGTAGTATAGTTTTCCTCTTATAAAACTTCATTGATTCATGTGATACTCCAAAATACTCAGACTATTCCTCGTCCTTGAGATAATATAAGTAGTAAATCCAAATTCCTAGCACTATGATGCTCACAAAATCTGGCTATTAGAACTTTAGAAATCACACAAAAGGCTTGAGACGTACGATATGCTTGCAAACAGATTCTCAAAATTCTATAACAGATTGACCCCAATGTTACAAGTATGAGTAAAAAAGTGTACCGTTTATAGAGTTGTATGTGTATTAGTAGGTTTAGATAGTATCATATGAATAAAGAGGTGTACAATGTATTATGTGGTCATAAGAAAGACTAGTATGTCCATAAAAGAAGAGTATGTATGTACACTAAAGTTAGATAAGAGGTTTTGTTTGAATTGATTATATATTATTATGAATTTTGGTGGATTAGTCTTCCCTTAATACCTATCTAGTAGTACAAAGATTGTATAATATAGGAGATGTGTAGTGATAAGAAATGTACGGATAACGATTGGTTAAGAGTATATGGATGGATCAATGTATGCTATTGAGTTATAATTGAGATTCTATATCTTTGTGTTTTAACTAAATGGTTGTGAGGGCATATAGATTTCATAGTGGAAGGTAGAGAAGGAGCTATGTAGTTATGGTGACTTAGAATATGCCTAAAGTAGGGAAGGAGTTCTTGATGGTATTTCATTATGTTAGAAAAGTATGGGTCATTAATGAAAGTATTAGGTTATTGAATTGTTAATCTAGGTTTCCCTTTTGTAATCATGAAAAGAAAATTGGTTGATGCTTATAGAGTCATGAATATAGTTTAGAAATATGGATGATAAATAGTTGAAATGTGAAAAGAATGGTATGCTAATGGATTATAATAAGATAGACCATAAAATTATGATCAATTATTTTTATTATGAGGTTCTAGTATGCTAGTGTTTATTGATGTTTCTCTATAGCTGTAAAGCAAGAATAGGATGTAAAGTTGTGTTTTAATCATGTCTAGTACTAATCACTTGGTTTGAACAGGGATGGTCATTAAGCTGGTAATAATGATTGTTTTTTATAGTGATTCTAGTGAGGTAGCTAGTAGGCTTGAAATAATGTAAGGATTTAATTTCATTAATTCACAATTAAGTATGATGGTGTAGGTATGATGTAGAGGTGTACCCAAGGTAGTATCTGGCTGTATTATTTTCTAAGATTATTAAGTGTTGTATGTGCTTAGATAGTATTCCTTGAGTTGCTAAGTGCGAAGAAGGATAGTTATATTGTACATGGTGTTCTTAATAGCTAAATAAAGAGTTAAAGGTTGACAATTTTGGCTCATTGGTATAATAATAATTCTCATGATTTAGGGAAAAATATAAATCTAGAGGTGTGATATTAGTAATCTAGGAAGAAAAAGGTGGATTATGTGTTTAAAGAGACAAGTATGTTTGCAAAAAAGAAAAAAATGTAAGAAGATGGTGATTATTGAAGTTGGGGAAAGTTAAGTGTGGCATATATGAAAGGAGTGTACAAGAATAAAGTTACTATTTTTTCAAATATTCTTTTCTGAGTGATTTAACCATTCATGTGTGTTCTATTAGGGTAAAGAAGTTATGGCTCATTCTTGAGAATATGGATTAGTACCATAGGCTTAGTATGTTGGGTTTAATTTAAGATAATAGGGTGAAGAATCAAATAAAGTCTTGTAGATTAGATTGTGATCCATGTCATTAAGAGTTACGGTGAGATAGCAATCCATTTTTACTCTAGCATATTTCTTGGATAACAGTAATTATGGCACCCCATCCATGTGTTGCTAGATTGAGCCACGCCTATGACCAATGCTCATACACTTCATACATATTCCTGTTCATTCTCAACTCTTAGTAAATGAAGTAACAACTTCACTTCACGATCCTAGTTATCCCTCATGAATCTATGAGTTCCAGTCTTATGTTAAGTAACTTATGATAATTATGAACCCATGTTTTAAAGTATGCTTATTTAACTAAACTCGTAGTATACCCTAAATGACCAGTGAAATTTTCATTATTCCATGTATAACCTTAGTTTACATATTTTTAATGAACCCATACCTATAATACTCTATTTCTCAAGCCTCAGTTATGTGTCAAAGTTACGTATAGTATTCTCTTATGCTTTTGATCCTCATGTTAAATCACTTCTAACCCTCCTTAAGTTAAGATAGTGGTGATGAGAATGACTGAACAATGGTGTAAATAGTAGGGAGTAGATGTTCCTTAATAGGGAAAAGTATTGTATGCTTGTTTATTTAAGGCTATAAGTGTGAAGGAAGATTGAGTTATAACTTTGGTATATGTCATGGTTAGTTGAGAAATTTTGGGAATAATTCACAAAATTATAAAGGATAGAGGTATCAAAGAATATGAAAAAAATTGTAGATGGGTTGGTTTCCTTGAAGTTCATATGTGGTTATAATGATAGGCCCTAATGTCATGTTGGTATATAAGAGGATGAACACATTATGCCCTGGTGAATTTCTAATTAGATCTCGGAGTTAGTTGTTGAAGTGATAGGGAGTATTATTCTTGAGTTGAGAGCAAGGAAAAGACATAGATTTCGAATCCCATAGTTTGGACTAGTATTATTTTTTTGTGTATGGTACATTGTGACTTCGAGTTAGGCTTGAACATTGTGAGATTTTGTAGTTCAACGTAAACTTTAGTTGGGGTAGTCAAATGTACCTAGTGAAGGTTATAAGTTACATCAAATGAGGTGTAGTAATTAAGAGGAAATGTATAGTAGAGAAGAGTATTTGAGAAGTGTTGTTAAGCCTGAAAGTTAATAGTTGCATTGCCTAAGGCATAGTAATCCTATTCTAGCATTTGTTCTATATTCTTATATCCCATGTTATATAGTGTTAGCCATGTTGTGATTCCTTAATCAAAATCCATACTCATCATGCCCCAAATTATTTCCCTAAATTATTATTTGAACTTATGATAAGGAGAGTCAGAGGTAACTCATATTTCCTACTTTGTAACTCTTGGAAATCTCATTTCATTATCTATCTCATTGTAGTTCTATATGTATGATCGGGTCATGAATGCTTCAATTGAATTCTAGCTCTATGTATGACAATTCCTTATGGTCAATCAAGTCAACTCAAAAATCAATTTCATGTTAGGGGTTTTGTATTTTCAGCTCATTCATATCCTTTATTTGCACAAATAATAGATAAGTGCCACTAGTGGAAATAGGGGCTATGGCAACAGTTCTATTACCGTCTCCGTAGATGTAAAACCATTCCCGATAGATCTATGGCGATGGTTAGCTCAGCAGCTACAACTAATCGTATTACAGTAGCTGTATTGTGACAGTTGTGGCGATGGTTTCCTAAACCATCGCCATACACATACTCATCGCAAAGTTTTTTTCTACAAAAATAATGCGACGGTTAATGCTCTATATCGACAGTCAGTGGTCGTTCCTATAAAAATTTATACAATGGTTATGTAATACTATTGCGACGTTCGTTATTACGTTGATGACAAGAATTGCAACCTCTTATGGTATTTTGGTGACGGTTACAAACTGTTCCAGTATAATGTTAATACGATGGTTATATGTTGATAATGCAACTGTGTCGATCGTTACATAATATCTATGGTGACGGTTCTTTTGATGGTGATGTGATTGTTATCTTTAAACTATTGCTACATTTGTTAGGCTAATGCGCCGGTTATTATAGGTTATTGCAACACTTATTTTTAGGCTAATGCAATGGTTATTATAGGTTATTATAACAGTTGTTCAGAAACAACTGCAGTGGTTGCTAATAGTCAATTGGGATAGTTATTTGGTAGGTTATTCAACAGTTATAATTCGACTATCAAAAAACATAACAAAATGTATATATATAAATCGATCAAGAGTGTGTATTATTAATTCGTTCTCATCAAAATCGCAACCAAGAAACCAAATATTTTTTGACCATTCAAAAAGCCAATACATATATAAACAAGTTTTGAATGTTCAAAAATAAAAGATGTTTGAAACTTGGTCAAATATTCCAACAGTAAACGAAGCCAATGTCATCGATCTCTTAGGTCAGGTTTAGTTCATCGATTTCATTCCCATCTTCAAGGTCATCACCTATAACAATAAGAAAAATAAAAAGATTTTAATAGAGTAACATTTGCAAACACCAAGACACAAAAAGGCTTCCCATAATTCCAAGCAATAAAATGAGGAGTACAAAATTATTTTGGAGGTTGGTTGAGTTCTGCA
Source organism: Capsicum annuum (assembly GCF_002878395.1). Lineage (NCBI taxonomy): Eukaryota > Viridiplantae > Streptophyta > Magnoliopsida > Solanales > Solanaceae > Capsicum > Capsicum annuum. Next base: position 25,667,136 of record NC_061113.1, on the reverse strand, counting down.
TGAAGTAAAGGACAGAAGCAGCAGATAGTACAAGATGACCAGTCCCATTCAGTATATTTTTCCATGAAAATAAGATGTTTCATTTTAAGATTCACTCTATTTTTGGACATGAATCTAACATTTATATTGGTTAATACTGTTAGGGAATATAAAGAACTACATCCATCACCACTGCTTCCAAAGATTTCTATGGTTGGTATCTCAATGGGTGAGGCTGGGCAGGTGAGCAAAGCCACTCTAAAGAGACAATAGAGAGAAGGGATCCTTTATTTGTATCTAAGGTTAGTGAAATTTTTCCTTCTATTCTTTATATCTTAGACTTTCTATGCATGGTTTGTGATTTTTTGGCTAAATAGGGGATGAGGCTGAGATTGTAAACTCCATAGTAGTTTAAGAAAGAGCATAGAAACTTTTTATAAGAACTGAAAGCTTGTAAGGATAGAGGCAATAAATGAACTTACACTGAAGCAGTCTATAGCGTATTGATTTTTTCCCCACCTCATCATAGGAGGATAAATAGCATTCTTCATTACCCTCAAGCGTGACTCAAGCTCTCTAACTAACAGTTGATGGTTAAGGTGCTCAACCACTCAAGCAAGCTTTACTTCTCAATTGAATTCAAGATCACATTAATGGCGCGAAAATGAGATCACTAGTCACTCTCTGTTGCCAATTAATTAAACTAGTTGTCAACTACATAATAAATAAACTAATTATCAAATCGATTAAATTACGACGTTGCTGGTAATTTATTAATTATATATGAATAAAAAAATGTAGAATTGATTATACTCCAACTATACTGTTGCTTATTTTCTCAAACATACCTTGTCTATTTCTATAGATTTTAGAGGCCCAAATAGTTAAAAACAGATCTCAATTCGGACACATAAATAAGCATTTGGGCAACCACGACAAACAACAAGAAGATTAAATTAAATAAATAGGACACAAAAATAAAGTTAGCAATTCCATATCAAAGACTGAACCTTTCTTGATAATACTTCCTCTTGAAAACAAAAAATACAAAGAAACAGATCTAAACTTGAGTAAGAAAACTAAAAGGGTTTACAACTTGGATTAGTGAAAAGGGTAATAGCTAGCATATAAGGGGGATTTGGAGAAGATCAGCTGGTATAGATGTGAACATGGACATCAATTTGGTTGTGAATATCTAAACTGATTGTTCCTGATTTATGAACTATTTCTTCACTTGAAATATTTCCATCTCCTTAGACTATAGTGCATGCATATTGAAATAATAGGCTCAAATCCGTTTTCTTAGTTATTAGTACTAAGCTTACATAGGTAACCTCAATTCTATTACTCTAAAACCATCTTCATTACAGCTAACTTCAGTCCAGATCTTCCAAACCGAAGAATTTGCATCCCATTTCAAAGGGTGATAATGAGGAAAATAGTTAAGAAAATCCTACAATACTTTCTTATCTTTTTCAGGAAGAGCATCATTGCTTTCTGACAACAAAAATGACCCCACCAAGAAACACAAATAAAAAATCCCCCACTATTCCATTGACAAAAACCTAAAGCTCAAAATTTTAAAAATTTCAAACACTCTGAATGACCCCATACAAAAAGATATGTAGTTTAAATATATAGACTAGGAAAATGTAGTGACACTAACCTTGATTGTTTCTCCCTGTAGCTGCTATTGTAGAGGTAGATTCTCATAGCGAAGGAGTGGATAGTGCTGCTAGTATCTCGGGATCAATTAATCTTGCATTCTGAAGTTGAGCAATTACATTTGTAATAACTTCTTGTCGAATGGTTCTCTTTTGTTCCTTGATTTGATCCTCCATTTTTTGCATCCTTTCGTGCATTTTTTGCATGACGTCATTGCTTGTATTTAAAGTTGGTTTAGAAGTGCCATTTATTCTTTTCAAGGAAGTCTTTGTAATCCCACTTCCATTCATTATTAGATGTCTCGGATAGTCAGGACCCATGACTGCTGAAAATGCATCAACAAATTGATAATTTGCACCCAATTGCATTTCAATTTCCTCTATTTCAGCCTAAAAATCAATTTCAATAGCACATTCAAGTAATTATAAATTAATCACTGATCATTTATGTCAATAAAAACATAAAATAGATAATTTTCTTATAATTTTACTAGCGGTTCTTTCATTTGATACCTTGTATGTATGACCAAGTTTTCTTGCTCTTCTGCATGCAAACATTTCCTTTAGCGATAAAATCCCCCCTTCTATTTTTTCTATTTATATGAAAATAAATATAAAAAATTAATTAACGGATAAGTTAAAACTCAATAAGAAATAAGAGAACACACTAATTTATTACAAATTAAAGCAAAACTCTTTTGGCTAGCAGTTTTTGGATCCATTAGCTTCTTCCAATTCTCAGTATTTGTTTTGGACATTTTCTGTAAAATGAAACAATAACATTGACTAAAGTAATAGTGAATCTATCGAACTAACAATAATATGATCATAAATGTTGAAATATGTTTTACCTAAAATTTTTTGATTTCCAATATATGTAGAGCTCTCTAAATTGACATTCTAGAACACTTTTCGACCTCTTTGCCATTTGAACTTCATCATTTTTATATGGATTGTAATGTTCTTCCTTTAAATCAGCTCTATGCTTTCTCTAAAATTCTCGAAATCTTTCCAAAACCCAACCTTTTGCACCATTAGGAATATCATATTTTGAGTGCAAGTTGGTGTCATTCAGTTAGGACAACAACGAAAAAAATCTGCACCAAAAAAATAATCTGTACTTATATTGTTCTATATGTTAACTAGTTACAAATGTTCTATATATTACGACCTTATTTGTAACAGTCTATATATTAACTGTTTACAAATATTCAAAGAACATGAAAGAGGTTCTATAACACTCCATGGACAGGATATAAGGAAACAAAGCACTAAAGATCCATCTAGAATTTTCATATTTTTTGTGTTTCTTACTATGATCTTGTTTTCTGTTGGCACCTGAACCTTAGTACACCCTAAGTCTTACACTACTATAGCATCTTTTAATATTTATTCATAATTTATTCTATGATGTGAAACACTGGAATCTATAATATACTCTACGTCTATAGGTTTAGTATGTATAGAAATCCACTCTATGTCTACAACAGACTTGTTACAAATGTTATATATTAACAGTCTATAGTAGCAAAACTATTGTTCTATATAGAGTCGTATGATAGACACTAAGTAGAGGAGAAGACGCAGTAACAATTTAGAACTCAACTAAAAATATATCAAATACTGACATAGACAAACATGAGTATAATCCTATAAATCTTTTTTTATTATCCATCAACCTCCAATCAAATATTTCCAATGGGAAAAGAGTCACATTCCTCGCCAATATACCTAGGAAGCTACTTAACTCAGTTACAACTTCAATAGTAGGAACGATAGGTTGATTTTGCCAATTTAGTATGATAAATTTTTTCTCTTGTCAGCCATGTACCTTGTGCATTTGTGTTTCGCCTATTGTTTTTTTAGTAGAAGACCCTTCAAGTATAAGAAAATAGAAAAAAATCAAAGGTCATGAATGAATTCAATAAGTTTCTAAGTTACATGTTACCTTTTTCTTCAGAATGTTCAGCTATTATAGGAGTGGCTAAATCAACCATTTGAACTTGATCCTCCATATGTTGCTCATCATTTGCATGTTGCTCCTCCATAACATGATGCTCCACTATAGATTGTTCAATTTTATGTACTAGTGGCTGTTGTAGGGTGGCTATTGTATTGGTGCCTGTTGTTCTTTAATTAATTTTAGAAGATTCTTTTTCTCCGATCGTATAGCTTGAACGGTTTCATTTGTTGTTAGTAATCGTCATTGCCATGGCTGCTAACGATCCAGGTTTAGTAAATGAATTTCTCTTTGCTCTTTTGTTATTTTTAAAGTCCCTTGTTGATTCATTTTTATCCAAATCAATCTAAAATTAAGATGGAACAACTTAACTGTAGTAATTAGTTATGGCAAATAAACTAGTGACAACAAGGGTGGGTTACAACCTTATTAGTACAAAACAAATATGTGGATGACAACCTGATTAGTACAACCTAAACTTATCACAACCTTCAGTGAATTTAGAATCATAAGTAATATGATTTTGGTCTAACCCAAATAGAATTTCAAATTATAAGAGGTTAAAAGAGTACAATGAGAATACATATGTGTTCAGGAGCACTAAATCACCAAAAGATGAACAAAATATAATACGTATTTTATATATGTAGCTAAAGAAAAATTAAGATGATTACTCATAAAGTAAGGATCAGAGATCAAAGTTCTCCAAGATGTAGAAAAGCATTTGAATCATACAAGAGATCGCACAGGTAACCTACTAAGGATGTAAACAATAATTTCTTCTGGAAAATAAATCGTGGCCTAGATAGTATATAATAATAAGAAGATAGAGAAAATTGTAATATAATGTCGACATAGTAGATACACAACTGAATCAATTTTCAATTTTGAATTATAAAATTTATAGTAATTAACAAACGAGCAGTGAAATTTATTTATGCAGAAGCTAAGTCCATCCAACCCCAAATATAACAATGAATTGAAAGTAACAAATAGAGTGACAAATACTAATAAAAAATTTACCTGATAATGAATGGGCTCAACTACTTTGCTCTTCGTCTTAATTAAAAAGGAGAATACAGCAACAGCTGCAGAAAACAAAAGGTGCATATGACTTGTTTTATTTTCTCAAAAGGAAAAGGAAGATACATTGTTTCCTAGCTTGGGATAATCAATACATCAAGTTGGAATGGTTGAGAGAAAAATAAGCACATATTTTTGTAATCTAAAAGAATTCTTCATTTCCATTTGTCCTTCCCCATTGATGCATTTAACTCCTTACTCGTCCCACCAACATAAATATTTTTTTCTTTCACTTCTCTAAACTTTAAGGGAAGTGAAAGTGATGAACTCCCCAAGTCCCAAAGTTGTTCTCTAAGTAGATTTCCAGTCACTCATATAAAGTTTGAAAGTGCCCTTGTTCATAAAGTAGTTGATTTTGTTTGTCAATATTGTCACTAAAAAACTAGCTTGGTAATGAGGAGTGGCTGTTGTATAACTATGAACTCACTCCATAGTGTTCTACAATATAAGCTCTAGATTTCTGGCTATGAATGGGAGGATTTGTCTACCAATAGTCATGAGCTACATGAGAAAGACAATCATACAGATAATGAGTTCCAAGGCTTATTCCTCAGCTTAATTGGATTCCCTTTCCCCAACTCAAGCCTCAAAATAAGGAAAAAAAGGCAAATTGTGTAACGAAGGGAGAAGAGTAATGCAACAAGTCAAAATAAACAATCCACAAAACTTTAAATAACTATGTGCTTGATCAGACTAAGAACATTTAAAAGAGATAAGTCTATCATAAGGATTGACATCTGTTTGATATATAGAAGGAGTAGTCTAGCAATATACATCGTCACAAAGGTCTAATCAGCAGCTTCTGTAAATGAGAATAAAGTAAACAACAACAACGAAATAAATAATGTAAACCAGTTGTTCAAATAGGATTATTTATAGAGATTATAGAATAAATATAAACAGTTACACTTTATAAAAGAAAGAAGTTAAATGTTCAGGATTAAGCTACAGATAAGTATCCACCTAAAACAGTCATAAGAAATGCTATCAACACTGGGATTATAGGTCTTTAGAGATGAATTGGTTGAAGATCCCTTGTCTTCTTACAGGGGCGGCTCCAGAATATTGGTGGCCCAATGCGAAAATCAAATAGAGGCCTTAAATTTTTAGGAATTTTTTTTTAATAAACTCTATTTTCAAAATTATTTAATCTATTTTTTCTAATTATTCTTTTTTAACTAGTAATATAATTAATGTATTTAATCTTTCTTGAGACATAGTACTCTGGATTTATAAACTTCTAATAATTCTTCTTTTAATTCATCCAACTTCTTCATGAAATGCTTCAATGTGTCCCTAATACTACACATCTAATAATCTATTGAGCCCATAGCAATTCTTAATGCACTACCAATGTTAACCAAAATATCTCTCTCGAGTATGGAAGACCTAACATCTTCTGTATAGGACATCTAGTCCATCCTAATAATGCTAGATTGGGTCAAAATGGCCCCAGATGAACCCACGGAAGTGAAAGGCTGATGAATGAGGCCACTATGTCTATAAAGTTATAGAGCTGGGCTCTTAGCTAGGGAAAAAATAGCAGGCACAGGAGTAAATCAAGGGAAGTAAGACCTAGGTCAAGTAATAGGACTGTGTTTTCTAGCACCACTATCCTCGGAGGTCAAATCAATCACAGGGGAAACTTCCTCCTGGGTTTCTTCTTTCAACTTTGCTCAACTAGCTCAATTCTTGTAATGGTTGTAGTGGATATGATGGTGTACTCGAAATACTTCTTCTTATTGAACAACACTTTATCACAACAAAATAATTTAGTATTAAGAAAGGGAAGGCTAAGGAGACCTTCTTATACTAGATTAGCTAGCAATGTCTTCAACTATAAGCGATCCCAAGTGTAGCTTCTTCTTAGTGATGATCAAACAAATAAGAATCTCTCGGGGACTCACTAAAATAGACTTATTTCATCTTTTACTCATGCGTTGGAAGCCCCAATATAGTTGTGACACACAGACTCCTTATCAATGTGTTAAAGTACTAAACAATACATGTATACAAAAATTGAATCTACTCACTTTTTGTGACTACAACACTAATAATTTTACAAGTTTAGAATGGGGTAAAGGTGATTTTGATCCATTAATATTTAACCCCACTTTGTTAAACGCAACACAATGGGCAATAATAACTAAAGATTCATCGACAGAAAGGGGAATTTTTACCTTTACATAGTACTTTCACCGACAAAATGGGGAAAATGCAACAGAAGTGTTTCAGAGAACAAAACCCACTTAAAAAATTTTCAATTATGGAAAAAACACTTACAAGGCAAATTACAAGAACATTCAGAGAACAAAGCACAACTAATTCTTGCATGCAAACCCATAACCATAGATTGTAATAAGAGAAGAAGACCTATTGAGAAAACTAGTGAGTTGTAGCTCAAAAATAGAAAAATTTGAATGATTCCTGAAGAGTAGACATTGTAGACATTCAGAGAATCTTGATTCCCTGAATGAAGAAAACCAAAATGAATGGAGAAGACCAAAATTATTGTCTAAGTTTCAGAGAACTAAAGAAATAAAGAAGCAACTCTTGTTCTTGGAGTTCAGAATCCTCATGTAGCATGAGTGACTTGAATTATGGTGCAAAATTACCTTCGAAAAAGTCTAAAAAAGAGTTTTTTCCAACCCTATAAAAGGCTATCTCACTGAAGAGTTTTAGGGTGTATCTCTGATGAGCATTAAACAAGAAGAAATGGGACTAAATAAGAAAGTGATTTTAGGGGATGTCACATGTTTTTTAAAATAAATATAATTTAAAAAGCGGGTAAATAAAATGTTGGAGGGAAATTCTCGGTTAATATCATTTTTTATCAAAAAATAACCATGGATATAAATAGTCTATAGGGATGGTTTGTACATCTGTTATAATAAATGAATCTATTGGGACGGTTATAAGTATTAGGTGATGGTTATATTTAATTTTTGTCGACAACAATATGTGATGATTAAAACCGTTTCCATAGATTTTTTATTGCAATGTTTATTAAATAGTGTAACTCTCTGAGTCTATACCCCAGACGCTACATGATGCTTAAGATCCCAAAGGACCACAAGCTAACCCATGACTGGTACCTACTGTAAGCATGAGTAATAATACTAAACTAATGCAAAAGTTAGGTTGAAATGCCAAAAGGCTCAAAATCTGAAATACTGGTAAATAATAAGATCTAATAAATTATCTGAAATCTTAATACTATTTAAACTAGTCTAGTCTAAAAAGCCTCTAACTAAACTGTATGCTAATGGAGCTGATGGGACAAGCCCCCAACTAACTCTGACTACTAAAATAATGAAGCTATTGAAATACTAAAATAAAAGCATATCCTCGATAGATGAGGACTCACTACTGAATCTGCTGCTGCTAAGTAAAATCTATCAAAGCGCGGTCAGGAGCTTGAGCATCCGAACCTATGATATAAAACATCATAGTGCAAAGAGAAAGTATGCTTTAGTACGTGGAATGTACTGGTATGGTAGATAAGGTATGGCTAAATTCAAGTGTTCATATGCATGAACAATAACTAACTAAATGATAATAACCAAGTATGAACACATAGATAACTGACACTGCTATAAGTACTGATAATGCATTATTATGTATTTATTTATGTTTTTAGTGTATCTGAGCTTTTACTGAAGCTGAGTACTGACTTTTGATACTGGTAACTGATATCTGAGATTGCTGATAACTGAAGTATTGATAACTGGGTGACTATATCTGACAGTCCTAATTCTGTAGAACTGAACTGAGTTCTATTACTGAGACTAAAACTGAGACTGTGGGAAGTAATCATCTAACTGACATGCCCCAAATAAAATAACTGGGCTCCAACCTATAACCTTAGTTGGAAGGGTGTCAGTACCGTACCATGGGTAAATACAAGCTGAAGAGTTACCCTCATTTGGCAGGTACTCCAATGAGAATGGCGGTACACTCAGCTAGCAGGTTAAAAAACCTCATGAACCCTCAACTAGGAGGTTGATGTCTCAACCTACGCTGGCTACGTAGTTCTAAAATGCAAGGATTTATTCTAAGGATCAAACCCTCTACTAGCAGGTGAGCCCCCATCCTTGGGTTCACTAGTTGCTGAATCCTACTCCCAACTGAATAGACACTGAAAAAATTGCTAAACTGCACTAGGCTAGACTAAACTGTTACTAATCGTCTTAACTGATTGAACTAACCTGAGCTCACTGAGTTCTGTAACTGACTGAGTACTACTATTTAGTGACATGACTAAGACTATTTTGTAACTATTGTAGCTCTAGGTAAACAGCTAGATTGTCGGGTATTGGATACCCCCAGGACTCGATAGTATGGAAAGGAAAGTATAGCATGATCTTGAAAATCATAGCAACATCCATTGTTCGTAATTCATTCATAGAGACATTTTATCATACACTTGTAAGGCATAAGCTTGTACATATGCTAGTTTGTCATGATTTCACCATTTAATTCACATGGACATTCTATCAAACTCTTGGGGAGCACAACTTAATGCATATAATCATGGACAACGTATAAACATTATAACTACAACATCCAAACTTGTTAATTCAAATATTATAACATGGGAATTTACACAATTCAGTATCCATGCTATTTCAATTTCATGGAATCTATAATTAATCATGGGTTGAAACTCAATTAATTTCATGAACATGAAGACAATCCAATTTCAAGCATGTAAATCATAAATCAGTAATGTTGTAGTTTTAAAAGTAGATTCTATGACACTATGGGTGAAAGGAACCCATAGATGAATACCTAACATACCTGAGAAGAAAGGTTCTTGAAGTTTCTTGGAGGAATTTCTGTGTTTGTTCTTGATCTCTTGAAGCTAGGGTTTTTCCCTTTGAGAGAGAATGTTTTAATCTTGAGAGAAAGTACGGAAATAATTCTATAATTAGGTTAATTTGGGGTTAATCACGCGTTTAAGATTTACTTGAGTCATGGAAAAATACCCAATTACCCCTGAGAAAGATTTAAAAATTAGTCACTGGATGCCCAATATTGGGCCTCACCGTGACGTGGTGGCATCACAATGAGCCATTGGAATGTGTATGACACTATGTAAAAATGGACTAACGTGAAATGGACCCTTGGCGCGATGCGGCACCATCGCGGAGCCTCACTGGAATTTGACAATTTTGAACTGGAGCATTAGTGCGACATGCCATTATCGTGGAGCTTCACTGGAAACTCATGACTTCCATTTGGCTGGTCTCCGCAATGCGCTGATGTGCTAGGTGGCACACTGTTATACAAAAATGGCTATTGCTCTTCACCCAGGTATCGGATTTGGGCAAATTTTATATCGTTGGAAAGCTGACTGAATTTTTTACACATTGGTAAGCTCTAAACTGAAAAATACTGAGTATCTTAAGAATTTAATATATAAATACTCACATACTTAGAGTTAAATTAATTTAGGGAAATACGGGGTATTTAAAATCATTGCTACATAATCATTTCCATAACACTTGTTTCTAGTAGTGTTCTTATATTTGTTCACTCTTAACAACAATTCAGTAGGAGTAAGAGATTTACCTCCTAGCATTACACTATTTTAATGTCATGTCTACATTGTTCCTTATGATTCCTAGGTAAGTGATCAAGTTCCATATGTATCAGCTGAGTTAGTAATTTATCAAAAGCTGATTCCACTTACGAAACATGATCAATTTTGGAATTCAGTTTTACATTAGTAATTATATTCTTTTGATCCCAATATCGCTCTTTATTAGAGGAAGAATAATCCTAAAAGGGAGATAATGTAAAACTTCAAAAATTTCCAGCTAAGATGCTAATTGTTCATCATATGTTTATAGGTTCAAAATTGATTATTTTTAATCATAGATAAGTGTCATGATAATTTACCTATTATGTAGAGTGCTTTTCTGTGAAGAATGTTCTTAGGAAACACTTAGAGCAAATTGGAGTTTAGAACTATTGTTACTGATTAGGTATTGGTATTCGATACTATAAGGGTCAAGTTTAAACATGAATAACCTTAGGAATATCTTTATATTTGGATCTAAATAACCGCCAAAATAAAAGGTAATTGATTCTTCTTTCCAACACATCTAATATTGCTTAATAATATACCCGAGCAAAAAGGTATAAGAATTTTTGCGAGCAAACCAGTGAGGGTCTAGAATAAGAGTATAACACACCTTGTGTGCTCTGTGATAAGAGCATGGCATGCCTTGTGTGCTCTGCAATAAGGGAGTTTCACACCCATGGTCCTAGAGACGCTAAAACTCATATTTTTATTTAATTTTTTAGGGAAAACAAGTCATTTATGTTCTAAATCATCCTATAACTATTACTAATTTGTTTTCAATCACCCCATAACCCAAATACATAATTTGTCTCCCAAAACCTCAAGAACACAAAATAAGGGCTCTTTTTCAAAATTCAAGCTTCCAAGGCTCACATTTTCTTCAAAGAGAATTCATTAAGTTTAGGTATGGGGGTTTGGACATGGATAATTTCCATCCTTATTCCCAAAAGTTGAATTTTTAGATGAGATTTAAGGATTTAATTCCCTGGGTTCATACCAATTTTTCATGTTTTCGATACAAAAACATTATCTTATGAATTAAAATTTAGTTAGCACGAGAATTTACCTTTACTAATATTTTTACTTACATAATTGTCATTATGAGGTGAATTTCAATATTTTGACATGAAGTTCTTTGGGTTGATAAACACTTATAACATTTAGCATGATTCAGTAAGTTAACAAGTAAGAGCATATGAATTTATCTTAATTCTCTTAGTTTACAAGAAGTTCTTAATATATTGGTTTTAAGCTTATTACAGTATGATTTAGATTTTAGTTATGATCTTATAATATAAAATAAGTTATGAATTTCACAAATTTCTTTATGAGTTTGGTTTAAGCAATAGAAACATAGTTGGTTCCCAATTTATAAACACATATTCTATTTCAAGGTGAATTTCATAAGTATGAGCATAAAAGTATATATTTTGGGAGTAATATTTAACAATTCACAGGGAATGTGGACTTAACATGTCCTATTTCCCAAAAATTATGTTCCATTATAGGTTTAAGGGACCTCATCAGAGAGTGTCTCCTTTTCAAAATGGGCTCAGTTTAGTAATCACTCTAGTTCAGGTTCTATTTTGATGGCATGGGTTTAATAACTCTCCTCATCATAGGCAAGATGTTGGACTCTATACTAGCTTACATGTTTTTTTTAGGTTATGAGAATCTCCCACACAATTAAAGAATTTAGAAACTAAGTGTAATGACTCACAAGATTTATTCAGATGTTGTTTTATGATTTATGTTTATGTTATTTCAACTTTTAGTTTTATTGATGATCAAGGTGAATCTATTTTCACTTAGCATACATGTGTTTATGCTTATGATATATCAATTTTTATTTATTACACATACCACTACATAATCAGTAATTGCAAAAGTACTAACCATATATATGTATGTGTTACTATATTTTTTTATAACATAGGTATTAGTTGTAGCCTACAAATTCCTGATCAAGAAGTTCAGAGCTTCCAGTGAACAGGTGATGCATTCTCTTTATTTGAGGACGTTAGTCAGTTATAGATCTAGTATATTATTTTTATTTATTTTTATTGATTAGGGATAGATAGGGGTTATGTCCCCATGACTTATAGTCAGTATTAGTAGAGACTTCTTAGATAGTCAGTCAGAGTTAATGTATTTAGTTTCAGTTTCCTTTTGTATAACCAGTGTTGTAAATGTTTTAAACAGTGTTGTATTGAAAAAGTTAAGCAAATGACATTTCTTCCACTTATTATGTCTAGATTTATTTATTTATTTAGTTTCTCACGAACTATGCTAGTATAATGGGTTAGCTTGAGATAACTTATGGTTATAAGAATCGAGTGTTGTACATGGGTAGTCTTGGGGCGTTTTATGAAGTCTAGATCATCTGGAACATTCACTATGGTTAGAGTATTTCCAATGGTGCAATTGAGCTAAAATGAGATGGTGATGCTCCTTCCAAGGTAAATAGGCATCATGTTAAGCATTACACGGGAAGCTTGGAGGAGTTAAAAGTGTGTGAGAATGTTAGCCTTGGTGAGGTCGAGTATCCAAGGGAGCTGAGTCATGCCGTTATGTTAAATTAGGCACTACATGGATGGCAACCCATAGGCTTATTGGTGAAGTCTGAGTACCCAACATAGCCATACCGTGCCGTGAAATTAAATCAAGCACTGCTTGGGATGCAAACCAAGGTTTTAGTGTTCACTTTATTACTATTATATAAGTTAAAGCATGGAGAAACAATAGGAGAATAGTAAAAATTGAAAAATTTCAGACAAGTCCAGGTAAGTGGACCTACTACCCAGTAACACCCAAAAATTTTTGGTCTTTCAAACTTTCTAAAAATTTATCGTTACTACCCAGACTATGAATTCCCTTATGAGTTGTAGGGTGTCTTGACAGGTCTTACGGACCTAATCGTAGTATCAATAGTATGTTGTCCTAGAGTTTCTTCCTGGACTATGACTTAGACCTTACGAGTCATAGGATCTCCTAATGATCCGTACGGTGTCTTCTATAGCCGAACTAGTGTGATTTCCATATTCTTTCTTATTTGACAACGACTGGGACAAGTGAGTCATAATGATTGAGTATGATTCATAAGGTATGACTTATAGCCAATTCAGTGTTGGGCATCCTAAACACTATCCAGCCTATGATAGGATGATAAGAGGCCTAGGGTGACCCTACAATTTGTAAGGGAACCCGTAAAGACTACCAGTGATTATTTAGTCTTTTTATTAAGGGCACTCTAGTCAATTCCCTTTTTCTGTTACTTAGATCCCATGACCATAAAGCACTTTAAGGGGTTATTTACCATTTATAACATAATAAAAAATACTCATAAACTCTCTAAATAATCTCAAGAAAGATACTTAGGGTTTCTAAGAAGTTTATCAATTAGATCTCTCAAGGAAAAATTATCTCCATAACTCTTTGATATTTCAGGCATATTAATCTTCCCCAATTATTACTTTATGAAAGACATGTATTTAAATAGTATAACTGGATGGTTTTGAACATGGGTTTAATATGGTTGAGGGTTTTGCTATAGTTGATTCTTAAATTATTTTCTCATAATTTATTATGAATTATCTATTCTTTATTAGTAGTTTTAAACTGATGGGATACATGGAAATGGTGTATAAACTAAGGGTTCATGGTTTCCCCTAAAATCAGTATTTCAAACTGGAATTGGTTTTGAATAACTATGTCCACTTAACCCACTTATGTAAATGGATTTGGATTGTAAAATTGCCAATTGGTTTGGCTTACTAACTTATGATATTGCATTTTATTAAAGATTAAACAATGAATATGGATTTTGAAATCTCTGTTGGCTATGATTTGATTTAATGAACAAAGGGGGTCGATGCATTCCCCTCAAGTTAATGTGATTGTTATGGCATAGAGAAAAGTTTGTAAGTGTAAGGGTATGACGATACCTATAGTATGCCTTAATGATTAGTTCATTGGTTAATAAATGGGTTATGTAAAAGTTTCTTTAAATTGGGCTTAATGGGGATTATATAGCAAAGCCATGAAGGTGTGGGTCTTAGATAACTTGTATTGAAAACTCATGTTTGCCGATATAAGGTTTGGTCTTGATGATCTATGCGAGTAGTTCACACTATTGGTATATTTGTATCTTGGATTGATATGGGGTCAAGGAATTCCTTGGTCTTCCTTGCTACCTTCGATTTATTTGGTTAACACGCACTAGGACCCTTTCATTAGGGGGAGCTAAATCCATATAGATCGTGGGTTCTTGTTTAGGATGGTTCAACTACATAGTACAAGATAAAGTTCTATGTCATGCTATACCTTATTGCTTTTCCCGATATGACATATTTATCTGTATATATAATTATGCACATTGGATTGAGTGGTTTTGAAAATATAGTTCATGGTATTATCTTATCCCCTACAACTAAGTTACATGCTAGTGCTTAACCCACTAACTATCTCCAGACGCTGTATCCCCATGTGATCCAAGCACTGGAGATACTTCTACTTTTCCTGCACAACGTTAGTTGGATTGGATTGGTCCGTCAATTATGGAGGGTAAAGTTGTGAAAATTTATTTTTTGAAGACTTGGTAATTTCATGAATTTTCTTTCATAAACTAGAATTGAAGGTTTTACATTATAATTAATATTATTATTATCCTTGTCATTGTCAGAGTTGGGGGCATGTCCCGACACTTTATTGATTTTGATTTTGTATAAGGTTTTATGGATATTATTATGGGCTTAGGTGATGTTAGTTTTTTGTTTTGGTCGATTATCAGTTATTGGTTATAGACATGTCTTAAATTCTCTAACATTATCTTATGCTATCTTGTTATATGTTCAAAATTTATCTGATATTATGGGTATTATGCTTTATATAGATAGGTTCAGGGGTGGTATATGATCTTTGTTGGACTTGAGATTCCCTTCACAGCAAGGCCCTATTTTAGTTCATGACAATATTGGTATCAGAGCCTAGGTTTGGTGTCATTGGGTGTCCATAAATTCATGTCAAGTAGAGTCTCTTTTATGGGTGTGTAGTATGCCGTACTTATAAGAAAGGGTCTATGAGGCATTTAGGAATGTTTCCTTTTCTTGTTGTTCTATTTTGGGTTATAGAGACTAATATCTTGAAATCTTCTCTAATTCTCATATGTTTGCTTTTTAGATCATTTCTCCAAGAATATTTGATGCTCGTGAAAGCTCCTCTATCCTGCTTAAGGACAATGTTGATGGGGCTCATCCTACTTAATGAGTTCAAACCTGATCTAGGGTCGCAGATTCTGATTGCTCTAGTAGAGTTCCCCTGTTTCCACTAATCATTCTCCTGCTGGTAACACTCCTTCTCAGTCATCTCCATGATATATTACCAAAGCTGAGTATTGCCGTTCTATTCATCTTTTAACCCAATTGGTGACATATCAGTTATGTTAGTCAAATCCTATTGGTACTTTTGTGATTTCTTCTAGATCCACTAGAGTTGGCCAGTTTATGAGGATAAATCATCCAACCTTTATTAGTTTTAAGGTTGAGAAAGATCTTTAAAGGTTCATAGATAAGATAGAGAAGATTCTTTGTGTGATGCATACTTCTGACTCTGAGGAGTAGAGTTTGCTGCATACCAGCTGAAGGATATGACATATTAGTTGTATGAGGAGTGGGATCAGTCTAAGGGAGATAATATAGAGTTGGCTTTATGGAAGGATTTCTCTAGTGCTTTTCTTAACCGCTTATTTTCTTAGGAGTTGATGAAGGCTAATAATGATGAGTTAGTGAATGTAAAGCAAGGTAAGATGACCGTGAAGGAGATTTTCTTAAAGTTTCATCAGTTGTCCTATTATACTTCTGAGCTAGTATCTAATATAAGGGATAAGATAAGGAAGTTTGCTTTAGGTTTGTCTTAATACTTTGTGTTGGAGTGTAAGGATGCCATATTGAGCAAGGATATGGACATCTCTATACATATGGTGTATATTAAACAAGTAGAGGATCAAAAGAGGAAGCATGTAGATGTGAGCGAAAGGTAGAGTAAAAAGTTTCACTATTTGAATTAGTGTGGAGGTCAGAAGCATAGTGGTAGAGATGGTGGGAAATGGTCTATGAAGAAGTAGGGAAATTTTAGTTCCTACTATATGACTAATTTTCCATATCCTAAGCCATCTAATGATAGCCATTTTTAGAGCAACTATGGATTTAATGCACAAGGTGCCTAATCTCAGGCCAGTGGGGCTTAGTCGACTCCATATTACCTTTATTGTCATTTCTATGGTCAGGTGCATCATGGATTTTTTAATAAGGGTAGAAATATGTGTTTCATATATGGTCGGCCTATCTATATTTAGAGGAACTGTCCTTCAGGTGTTATTTCTATGGTGCTAATAAGGTCCCAGTTGATGTTTTTTTTGCTCCTGCACCAAAAGGTGCTACTTTTGGCTCTGAAATTAGTCAGAATCATCTGTATTCTCTTGCCACTTATTAGGATTCTAAGGCATCTCATGATATTGTTATTTTTATGCTAAAATTCTTCACTCGTGATGTATATTATATACTTGTCCTGGGTATACTCTCTTTTATGTGACCCCTTATATGTCTATTCATTTTAGTTTTAATCTTGAGTTTATTCCTGATTCTTCTTCTTTGTGTACCTTAGTGGGTGACTTTATTGTGGCTTGAAGAATCTATAGGGGTTGTGTGGTGTACATTTATGGTAGGGAGATATTGGTGAACCTGATTGAATTAAAAATATTAGACTTTAACATAATTTTAGGGTAGATTTCCTATACTCGTGCTATACGTCTCTTGACTGTTGAACCCGAAGGGACAGTTTTTGATTCTCAAATAAGCCAGTGGTTGAGTGGGAATTTAGTTTCTTAGTGCCTAAGGTAAGTTCATTTCTATCTTAGAGCCCAAAAGTTGATTTCCCAGGGGTGTCTCTACCATTTAGTACATGTTAAGGATTCTAGATCCAAAGTTTATTCCTTGAAATCGGTCCTTATGGCTTGTGAGTTTCCCAAGTTATTTCCTGATGATCTTCCTGGTGATCTTCTCAATAGGAAGATTGATTTTGGGATTGATCTTTTATCAGACATTCGTCCTATCCCTATCCCTCTCTATAGCATAGCTCCAACTGAGTTGAAAGAACATAAAGAGTAGTTGAAGGATCTTTTAGTTTAGGATTTTATTTGCCTTAGTGTTTCTCTGTCGGGTGATCTAAGTTTTTTCATACGTAAGAAAGATGGGTCCCTTTGAATATACATAGACTACCGCCAATTGAATCGGGTAACCGCGAAGAATAAGTATCCGCTTCTTAGGATTGATAATCTGGTTGACTAGCTTCAGGGAGCTAAGTACTTTTCTAATATTGATATCTGGTCAGGTTATCATTAGTTAAAGATTAGGGAAGTGGATATTCCTAAGTCTTCTTTCTGAACCTTTTATGGGTTTTTTGAGTTTTTGATGATGATTTTTGGTTTGACTAATTCCCTAATGGTATTCATGGATCTTATGAATTAGGTATTCTGTCAGTTTTTAGATTTGTTTATCATTGTGATTATTGATGATATTTTGGTGTATTCCAAGTGTGAGGAAAATCATGTCGATTACTTTCTGCTTGTGTTGCAAACATTGAGGGATCAACGATTGTATTAAAAGTTCTCTAAATGTGAGTTCTGGTTTAATATTGTAACCTATCTAGGTCATGTTGTTTCTCATGAAAGGATCATGGTGGATCCACAGAAAGTTGTAAGGCTTAAGAGGTGGCCTAGAACCATGACTCTAATTGATGTTGAAGCTTCTTGGGTTTAGCAAATTACGATAGGAGGTTTGTGGAATGTTTCTCTTCTATTGCTGCCTTATTGACTAAGTTTACTTAGAAGACAATGAAGTTTATATGTTAAATTTTTGTGAAGGTAGTTTTGAGAAGTTGAAAGATAAGTTATCTTTGGCTCTAATTTTGACCCTACCTAAGGGTACCAATGGTTTGTTGTTTATTGTGATGCGTCCCATGTGGGACTGGGCTATGTGTTGACGTAGTATGGTAAGGTGGTTGCTTATGCTTTTAGGTAGTTGAAGGTGCATGTGGATAATTATCCGACTCATGACTTTGAGTTGTTGGTTGTGGTCTTTGCTTTGAAAATTTGGTGCCATTATTTGTAAGGGGTTCAGGTTGAAATCTTCTCAGGCCATAAGCGTTTGCAATATATGTTTACCCAAAAGAAGCTGAATCTCAGGAAAATGAGATGGCTTAAGTTGCTCAAGGACTATAATATGAGTCTTCATTATCTTCCAGGTAAAGCTAACTTGGCTATTGATACTCTTAGTAGGTTCTCTATAGGAAGGTTATCTTATGTAGAAGAGGAAAAGTGAGGGTTGGTGAATGATATTCAATGTTTGGCTAATCTTGGAGTTCATCTCTTGCACTATTAAGATGGTGGTGTAATTATGCAAGAGGTGGTGAAGTCATCTCTTGGTACTGAGGTGAAGGAGAAATGGGTTTTGGATCCTATATTTATGTGGATCAATGATGATATGGGTCACCTTAAGGTGATGACCTTTAAGATTAGTGGTGATGGCATCTTGAGGTACCAAGGTCGGTTGTGTGTCCCCGATATTGATGGTCTGTACGAGAGGATCTTAGCCGAGGCTCATGAGTTAAGGTATACTATTCATCTAGGTTCGATAAAGTTGTACCATGACTTGACAGAAATTTATTGGTGGAATATCTTAAAGAGGGATGCAACCAATTTTGTGGCTAAGTGCATGGTTTGTCAACAAGTGAAGGTGGAACACATGAGATTCGGTGGGTTGTCTTAAGAAATTGAGTTGCTCGTATAGAAATAAGAAGTAATTGATATGGATTTCATTGCTAGTCTTCTGCGGTCTATCCATTAGTTTGATTCTATTTAGGTTATTGTGGATAGGATGACTAATTTTGCTTACTTCTATCAAGTGAGGACTAACTATTGAACGGAGGATTACATTAAGATCTTCATTGAAGAAATTGTGAAGTTGAATTGTGCTCCAATTTCTATCATATCTGGTCAAGGTACTCAGTTCTCATATAACTTTTTGGCGTTTCTTTTAGAAAGGCTCATGGACTAAGGTGAACCTTAGCACTACTTTCCATCCTCAAACGAATGGACAAGCAAAGAGGATGATTCAGACTTTAGATGATATGCTAAGGTCTTCCTAAAAAACAAATTACTTATATTAATATCTATCACTCGAGTATTGGGATGGCTCCTTTTGAGGCATTGTATGGTTAGAGGTGTAGGTACCCTATTGGGTGGTTTAAGGTTGCATAGAATAGGTTGTATGGTCCAAACTTGCTTTACCAAGATATGGAAAAGGTAAATGTGATTCGTGATCAGCTTAAGACTGCCCAAAGAAGTCAAAAGGCCTATGCAGACCTAAAGGGAAGGGAGTTGGATTTTGATGAGAGTGATTTGGTATTCTTAAAAGTGTCTCCCATGAAGGGAGTGATACAGTTTATAAAGAAGGGAAAGCTCAGTCCTCAGTATGTTGGTCCATATTGTATTTTATGGTGAGTGGGAAATATAGCTTATGAATTGGAATTACCTTTGAGTTTGGGTTCCATTTATCTACTCTTCCATGTGTCGATGTTTAGGATATATGTGGGTGTTCCTTCCTTGGTTGTCCCTTTAGATGGTCTGGGAGACTCAGAATACTTATCTTATGAGGAAGTCCCGATTAAGATCTTGGATCGAAAAGTTTGTCGGTCGCGTGTGAAGGACGTGGCTTTGGAAAAGGTTCTATGGTGGAACAAAAAGCGTGAAGAAGATACTTGGGAAGCCGAAGAGGATAAGAATTCCAAATACCTATTCTTGTATCCCGCTCCAGAAAATCATGCAGAGGTATATGTATTCCTTAGGATCTTTGTTTTCTAACTTTATTAAAAGATATTGTGAATTCCTTGGTATCTTTGTTTTCTATCTTTGTTAAAGGTAAGATTGGGTGTGTTTTATGTTAAATCATGCTAAGGTATACCTTGTCTCATCATTCGAGGATAAATGATCCTAAGGGGGAGTATCTAACACCCAAAATTTTTGGTCTTTGGAACTTTCTAAAATTTTATCCTCACTCCCTAGACTATGACTCCCCTTATGAGTCGTAGGGCGTATTGACTGGTCTTATGGATCCAATCATATCCTGGATAGTATATTTACCTGGAGTTTCTATTCTGACTACGACTTAGACCCTATGAGTCGTAGGGTCTCATTACGAGCCATACAGTATCTTTCGTAACCAAACCAGTGTAAAGCCCAAATTATTTCTGCTTTGACAATGATTGGGTCAAGTAAGTCATAATGACTGAATACGAGTTGTATGGTACGAATCATAGCCAAGTCAGTATTGGGGATCCTAGGCACTATCAATCCTATGACTAGACGATAAGAGTCATAGGGTGATCCTACGAGTCATAAGGGCACCCGTAACAACTGGTGGTGATTTTTTAGTCTTTTCATTAAGAGCATTTTGGTCAATTCCCCTTTTCCCTTGCTAAAACCTCACAACCACAAAACACTTCAAGGGGTTATTTCCCATTCACAACACAATAAAAACACTCTCAAACTCTCTATATTGTCTCAAGCAACATACTTAGGGTTCTAAAGAAATTCATCAATTAGAGTTCTCAAGGGCATATTCTCTCCGTAACTCTTGATATTTCATGCATTTTGCTCTTCCCTAATTATTACTTTATGAAAGGCATGTATCTAAATGGTTTAATTGGATGTTTTTGAATGTAGTTTTGATGTGGTAGAGGGTTTTGATATGGCTAATTCTTAAATTATTTTCCCATGATTTATTATGCATTCTCTATGCTATATTGGTGGTTTTGAACTTATGGGGTGCATGAGAATGGTGGATAAACTAAGGGGTCATGGTTTCCCCCAAAATTGGTATTTTGAAATTACAAATGGTTTTGAATAATTGTATCCCCTCAACCCACTTGTGTAAATGGATTTGGATTGTGAAATTGCCAATTGGTTTGGTTACTCACCTATGATATTACATTTCATTAATGATTAAACAATGAACATAGATTTTGAAAGCTTTGTTGGCTATGATTTAAATTAAAGAACAAAGGGGGTCACGACATTCCCCCAAGTTAATATGATTTTTATGGAAAAGAGATATGCTGACAAATGTAAGGATATGATGATACTCATGGTGTGCCTTAATAGTTGGTTCATTGACTAATAAATGGGTTATGTGAAACTTTATTTAAATTGGGCTTAATGGAAGTTATGTAGCGAAGCCTTGAAGGTGTGGGCTTGGATGACTTGCACTGAAAACTCATGTTTGCCAACATGAGGTTTGGCCTTGATGACCTGTGTGCATAGATCACACTATTAATATATTTGTATGTTTGATTGACGTGGGGTTAGACATTCCATGGTCTTCCTTGATACCTCTGGTTCGTGCGGCTAACATGCACTGGGGCCCTTTTAGCTAGGGAGCTTAACCCATATAGCTTGTGGGTGCCTATTTATGACAATTGAGCTACATAGTCTAGGATAATGTTTTATTTAATGCTAAGCGTTGTTAACTATCCCAACATGACATGTTTATATGTTTATATAATTATGTGAATCAGCTTGAGTGGTTTTGAAAATGTGGTTCATGGCATTATTTTATCTCCTACCCGTGATTTACATTGTAGTTCTCAACCCAATAACCATCTACGGACGTTGTATCCCCATTCGATGTAGGCACCAAAGATACTTCTACTTTTTCTGTGCAGTGTTAGGTGTATTCGCTTGGTTCGTCCGTTTTTTTTGGTGGAGTGGTAGGTTTCCATTTAAAAAAGACTAGGTCATTTCATCAGTTTCCTTTCATAAACTAGAATTGAAGGGTTTACATTTTCACTATCCTTGTCATTGTCAGAGTTGGGGGCATGTCTCGACACTTTATTGATTTTGATTTCATCAGAAGGCTTTGTGGATATTATTATGTAAATGGGTGATATTGGTAGGTTGTTTTTGTTAGTTTCCTGTTATCGGTTATAGACATGTCTTAAATTCTTTCGGCTTATCTTATGCTATCTTTTTATTTGTTTGGAATTTATCCGCTGCTGGGGTTATTATATTCTGTTTGGCTAGGTGTAGGGGGTGGTCTCCGGTACTTGTTGGACTTGAGATACCTGTCATGGCTTGGCTCTAGTTTGGGTTGCGACAAGCCTTATTTATAGGGTCGTCGATCCAACACATGACATATAAGTGGAGTCTTGGGAATCAGAAGCAAAATTTGGGTCTCTGAATTTCAACCTATAGACCGTACCTATAGGCCCTTAGGTACTAGCTACAACTCATAAGTTAAGGTCGTAGGAACCAGAGCCAGTATAATGCTGCAGGACCAACCTACAATCTATAGATATGGGGGCATAGGTACTACCTATGGCTCAAAAGTAGGGTGGTAGGCAGGGTCAATTTTTTATAGGTTAAACCCACGAACCCTACCTACAAGCATACAAGTTGTATCTATAAGACCATAGGTGGATACCTAGGTATTAGAACTAAAGCCCTAAAGATTTAAGGCTTTGTCTGCTACCTACGAAGGCTAAGTATGGCCTCGTAGGTATTACCTATGACTTGCAGGCAGGGGTAATATGTAGCCTCTGAGATAAAATGTCAATTTTCTTCTCAGTTCTTATTCCCGTATTGTGTTTCAATCACTAACAACACTTTTTACAGGTACTATGGCACCTAAGGCTACACTAAAGAAGAGAGTATAATCCAGGTTATACAATGAGTCTCCTAAGTATGGTGGATCCATTAAGGAGTACCCCATGAGTGAGGATAATACATCCTTGGATCCACGCTAGAATAGGGCCTGGAGCAGAGGTAGGCTATAGCCAGGGCCACTATTTAGCTGGGTTCTCAGCCAACACTACTTACTATTTAGTCGGGATCTCAACCCGTACTACTAAAGGCACCATAGTCAAGGCCCTAAACTTCACTTGCTCATTTTTGTACGGATTTAGCTATATAAAGTAAGCCATGGAAGATGAGGGAGAGGATGATTCACGTTCTTGTTTTGGTAAGGAGGATAATTCAGCGGGCTCCTCAGTCTGAGGAGGGGTCAAAGCCTTCTTTTGGTTCGGGTAACAGTGAGTCTGTATTTAGTTCATTGGCATCGCAGTCTAATAAGGGTGCTAATGCATTTCAGGGTACTCAGGAGGTTTTCTCTTTAGATTAGGTTACTCAGGCTACTGCTGCTTCAGCATCTGTTGTTTAGGATCTTGAGTCCATATACGTCTTCGTAGTCCTACTAGCTCAGATTAATTTGAGATAGTGTATGAACGGGATGCAAAGTATTTTTTTTATAGAGATAGTGCCATTACTGAGAAGGGTAGACCACAATGTGTTATTGTTGAGGAGACCTGAATTGATATTACCACTTTGGCAGGAGCTCTAGACCTGCAGGCTACTTTCCACATATATTGACTTGGGTTGATTATTGAGTCTTCAGGTTCTTACTGCTCGGAGATTATTTAGGAGTTTTATGCTTTATATGCAGTGTTGGTTTATTTAGTTCCCCCAACTGATGGGAGGGGAGTGGACCACCTTTCACCAACTCATACACTAGTCAGAGGAATTAAGGTTGATGTATCTGAGGATACGATTAGGTTGTTCTTCTTTAGACCATAGTTTCTAGATTCGATGACCACAACTGAGTTTGATTATCATTAGAGGGAAGTAAGGAGTAGGCGCAATGCCAGATGATGAGAGTATGGTGCAAAAAGTAGACCTAGTTAGATGGGTAGCCGAGCATATTGTAAAGTTGTGTACTAATGGTCTTAGGTCGAGGGGAAGGGGAAGATTAATAACGCATTATTGTGCTTTGCAACAATGTTTTGGTGGTCGAAATTGAGGCTTTGATTCAATTCGGCATATGTGGACAACGCGATCTACTGAGATAGAGTTGTTCTGATTGCCAGCCTCATAGTTGGCTAAAATATTAACTTTGCTAGTTGGATACCAACTGAGTTCCACGAGAGGGCATTCCACGAGTTAACCACCTCTTAGTCATGTCTAAATGCTTCATTAGATTCAACAAACTAGCCAATATACCCAAGTCCACAGTCATCCACAATGCCTCTACACAAATTAGATGTCTATACATGTTGTGACATACCCTTGACAATAGCCCAAAAGATAACTCTAAGACAAGTCTATTTACACAAATAAAGACTTGAAATGTAAGACTTCTGGATGTAGGGAATTTCACCACTTCAATGTCAATAATTGAACCACTAAAATGGCCAATCACTGGTTAGGGGAAAGAAGAAGAATCTCCGATCCCTATGTCGCGTGGAGACAAAGCTCCAGGATATGGTTAGCGGTTGGAGCGCTAGTATGTAACTCAAGGATAAGAATAAAATAGAGTCATTATTAAATAACAAGTCAAGACATCAAATACAACCACATTAACATACATAAGCATACATATAGATATATTATATACTACACAAAGGAACAAGACTTAACCATATTCTTGAAGCACTCAATCATAAGACATAAAGTGAAGGACTCCGACCTTTCATTCTTATAGATTACATCATTTCTTATTAGATAAGGTAATCTAGCCACCCACCACAAATTTAGGAGAGGGACTTTAACCATAAACAAGGCATGGGACTCTAACCATAAGCTGTCTCATGAGACAAGGGACTCCAACCATAAGCTCTTAGAAAGGGACTCTAACCTCAAGCTTTTTCATTAGGCATGGGGCTTTAACCTCATGATTCATGTGATTCTAACCTCAAGCTCTTTCATTAGGCATGGGAATCTAAGATTATAATTCTTGGACTCTAACCTCAGGCTCTTTCATTAGGCATGGAATTCTAACTTCCTGCTTTTTGGGACTATAATCTCAAGCTCTTTCGTTTGGAATGGGACTCTAACCTCATGCTTCTTAGGACTCTAACCTCAAGCCGCCTTATTATTATTATTAGGCAAGGGAATTTAAACCGAAGCCCTGTTATTACTATTTTCAATGGACATATGAATCCTAACTCTTTTTGTTAATGCATTTTTTACGACCATACAATCCATCTCAACACTTATAGACTCTAACCTATTTGACCAATTCGACACCACATATTACTACATGGTCTTCAGGGAACCATTCATTCATCACACACCATAATAGGAAAACTCCTTAATTTAATTAATCATTCAATTCGAATTTATGGTCATTAAGAACCTTACAACTATTTCACACTTCATTAGCAATCCTATAACACATTTTATACCACACATTAGTTCAACACACAATTAAAGTTCAATTTCATGTTTAGTCATGTTAATCCATTATTAGTCATCAACCAAAAAGGTCACCAATTACACAGTACACGGATCATAATACCTTTACAATATCATCTATCAACCTTACATAGTGGTCTATTTCACTAGCTAAAAATATCTCCATTATGTGACTAGACAATTCACTTAGACATTTTCTCAAACAACTCATGTGCATGCCTCTACCAAAGCCAATTTAAAGGTACAAATCATTAAAATTAGGGTTACTCAAAACCCTCATATTAAACCACATACAACAAGCACCCACATAGGCAAAACATCCACAGTATTATGGATAAACAAAAATCTAAGCAAGAACAAACATTGCTCATCGTTTGACAACAACCCTACTTATTTGATTTCAAAATCACCATGTATACTTACTAATACAAGTGTAAAGTACATGGTTTTTGAGTTATTTAACAAGGGAAAGAGTTACCGGCTTTAAGAAACTTGATTCACCCAAGAAGCTTGACTCTTCTTGCTCCTAGATGGACACCTTTGAACCCTAGCCTCCATGTCTTACAAAATGTGTTTGAGAGAGAGTTTAGGATGTTTGATCTACTCTAAGTATGTTTAGGAGGCCATATACACTTATATAGTGAGGGGACTTAGGATTTTGGGTGTAAGAAATGACCATAAGGTCCTTAACTAAAAGCTTGAAAATGGCCAAGATGTTAGGTATGACTCACTTGAGTCAACTATACCCTAAGGTACGAGTGGTACCCTAACTCATACCCTAAGATTCTCCTAGATCACCTATACTGGTTTGGGTATGACTACACACCATTGAATCGTATCCAAGGAGTTTCGCTTATGCCCTAAACCGTACCCACCACCTAAATCAAAAATAGTCAACTTAAGTTTGAGACCACACTCTATACGACTCAACTAGGTAGACTCGTACCTTAAGGTACGATTGAGGAGAGGCCAAGTCGTATAGTGGATAGTGTGCTACTCTCCTAGGATTCTCGAGGTACGAAAGGGGAGGAAAGATCAATCTTTTGTTGTAAAGGCCAAGATCTTAGGTGTTTTATTCTCCCCAACTTGGGATTATTCATCCTCGAATGACGAGTAAGGAAAGCATAACATAGGTTAACACATTATCACACCTCAAACCATCCCTTAAACATGTTAGAAACAAACACATAACAAGGATGTAACACATATCATTATCCTCATGAACCAACTATTCATTTCATTGACATGGGGACTTGAACCCATTACCTTATCAAAGACTACTAACTCATACCTAGATTATGAGTTTTCGGAATGAAAAACAAATGTGGGTGTTTGGACTTCATGTCCTTTACTCCTCACAAATAATTTTCTCCAACTTTTTGTCCCTCCATAGAAATCTTATTGAGGTTATCTCTTTCGTCCATAACCGGACTAACTTATCAACCCAAGATCCTCACTGACAGCTCCCATAGGAAAAAAATTCCAAAATACCGACATCATCCAAGGGAAACAACCAACGACACATTTCCTCAATACAAACATATACAATATCGGGCAAAAATGGAATTGGAATTCATGTTAGAAGAAAGTCTCATTCAACTTAGAATTTATTGAGACACATAACTAGGAGAGCTTGAGTCTAGTTATACACTACTTCCACGTTCAAGCTTCCTAAATCAAGAAGGAGTTGCCTTAGGACACCGGGCTCTACTCATTTCATCTATCCCGAGACACTACTCCGTTCTATCTCCGATATAATACAATATGAAAACCATGAGTAGAAGACATGAGAATCCATAACCAACCATATAACTCAAAGATCCTAACATTTAGTTAGAATCCTTAAGCCATACAATCGCTATGTCAGGAGATAGTTTACAAATCATGCCTTCCTAAGCCTCTTAAGTACTCAACACAATAATTGGTATAATCACCAATCACAATGTTCAAGCCTGCCACTTATATACCCGTGGTATTATCTATCTATCCAAAGATCTAGCTTCCTCTATCATTTCGACAAGGATTTTCACCACCTATTTCTTTTCCTAACCATTTCTCATGACAATAACCTTAACTCAACTTTCAAACCTTAACTCTAGTAGTCACCCTAGACTCTCCCCCACTTAGGGACTTCTATATTCCCTATTACAAAACATCATTATGCTTCCCAAACCACTACTATCCTAATAAAAGAGAGTCATATAAGGATCCAAAGTACAAAAATTATCCATGCCACCCAAGGCAAGACAAAGACCGTAAAAAATAAGACACGACACCATCGACACTAAGTACTTCATACCAACCACTTAGACCAAAATGGATAATCATCCAAATAAACCATACCATAAAAGGAGTTCTTAGAATTGGACACCAAAATTAACACGACCACATATACCACAAGTAGAGTGAAATAAGGTCAAGACTCATATCCTGAGAACAAGGAAAATACAAAAGGAAAAGTTTAGGCATAAACGCCATAAGAATGCATGCTACACTAGTATAGTAATATCTTAACCGAGATAGAAGAGAATCACTAGAATATGCCACCCGACTTTCCCTTGAAGTCCACCGCTAGAAGAAAATTTAAGGTTTACCACAACCTTCATCACATTACACTTACAAGCATAATGCTACACCTTAATAGGTGCCACCAAGCATGTTTACTAGGGATACTTGGTTTTTCTATACCCAAAACCTTATTCATCCAAATGCTACCTATAGTCTAGTATGGTTATACAAGCTCCATGATCTAACCCATCGAATGATTAGAGCTCCAATCTGCTAGATCGACCTAAACTCCCAGCCTATATGGCCCAAATCATCTACTATTGTACATCCCAGGGCATAAACCTCATTCGTCCTACTAATTTACCTCTACGATTCCTACATCGCTCTCCCTGATATAATGTACCCCCTTTATCAACATCAATATCTAATATTAACAGTTACTATCTATCAATCGCCATGCACTACTAACATTGAATCCCATATAAGGTATGCATATTCATTCTCCTCCCTACAAGGAGTACACTATAAATTTTTTATCAATATATCGATTACCTTTTCACTTTTGGGGAAACCATCCACTTTATGCATGAATGCACAAAAACTCCACCAAAAATAATTCCATGGAGAAGGAAGCAAGATTTGACAAATGTCAAAAATAAGACTAATCCACAACTCAATCCCCCTTTTTTACTGGGTGCTGAGAAGGTCATCGAGAAGAAACTTCAAGACACTCATTAATCACGGGAATGTATTTTAGAGAAGAGCCTTTTGAGTTGGGACCGTTAACTAAGACCAAATAATGTAAACACCTTTTAGGGATCAACTCTTGGGCTCTACACTAAGTAACAAACCTCCTCTTGTCATAAAATAATTGACTCATTAGGGAAACTTTAACGTGATCCTACGGGTCCGAAAATCTAAGGAATCATAGCACAAGTGTGACCCAATCTATCCCAAAACAACATCAAGTAAACCATAGTTTCCCTACCACTAACAAATACCACACCCCCTTATAGGTTATCTTAATAATCACAGAGCCTTCTACAAGTGTAGAAATAGAAAAAAGTCTGTAATAAATTTAGGACCAAAACTATGATACAAAATCATAGATAGGATCATATAATAAAGAGTAGACCCTGGATCAAGCAAATACTACACATCATGGGAGGATAGCATCAACATACATGTGTCATCATCATGAGATACCTTAGACTCCTGAAGGGTTGTAAAAACATTAAGATGATCCTGACCAGTGCCGGAGCCAGAAGTCATACTTCTTGGTGTAAGAGATTGAAAAGTGGAAATACATACCCTAATTTACCAAGAAACAATCCTTATGGGATAATCCCATTGCATATGACCCAACTGACCACAACTAAAATACTGATTCCTTCTATCCTTTCAACAACCACAGTGTGACCGACTATAAAATCGACAAGGAGGATAAAATGGTATAGATTGAGCCACAATGGCCTAAGACTGGGCACCTTGTGCCATTGAAACATTACGAATTTAAAGATATATGTCTCCCAATAACTGTGGGTAGGGAGCACTAGTCATAGAACAAGAGTTAGAACCTACCTAATTCTTCCTCTCAAACTACTTACCACAATACCAGTGGCCTCTCTTTTGTCCAAAAAACTGAGAACTCTTACCCAATATTTTTCCCAATCTTCCCTCATCCCTACCTATACCAATGAGACCGGACTGATGTGATAGAGTTGCCTCTATCTGGTATAATAGATGAATAGAATGTCAAAACTCAACATTAGTAACCTCTCATTGAGGTGACTGAGTATAAACACCACCTTCCAAAGTATGGTTAGTGGAGACCGGTGGGACAAGATGGGGAAAATCAGAAATTGCGACCCTTGGCTGAGTCTGTGCCCCCGAAGTTAGATGAGCTCTATCCGCATTGCTTTTATTGAGGATAAAACAATTTACCTGAATGACAGATCTCCTTTGAGGCATGATATGAACAATAATCAAACAAAAATTAGAAGGAGTCGAAGACCTTAGACTCTATAGCATGAGATAGAAACACAAGAAAGAGAAATATTCCTAAGTGTCTCATAGCCCCTCCTTTATAAGTGTGGAGCATTTCACAACCCTAAAAGAGACTCTACTCAACACGACTTTGTAGATGCCCAAATGACCATGAACCTAGGCTTTAATACCAAATTAACACAACCAAAAACTAGGCCATGTAATACGTACACCTCAGACCCAGATGAACCGGAGGTCGCCCCCTTTTTACCCAACCTAATCATCAACAACAATCCACAAAGGATGGATAAATTCCAAACATATAATAAGATAGTGTAAACCACACTACAAATCATAGCTTAGGAATGCCTATTAAACGCCCAAAACTAAAGACTAAGACAAGTCTATTAACATAAATAAAGACTTGAAATGTAAGACTTCTGGATGGATGGAAGCTAACTGCTTCAATATCAACACTCTAACCACTCAAACGTTCGATCATTATGTAGAAAAAAAAGAAGATGCTTCGATCCCGATGTCGCATAAAGTGATAGGGTCTAGAGACGGTAGCGGTTGGAGCGCTAGCATGTAACTCAAGTATAAGGATAAATTAGAGTGATTATTCAATAATAGGTCAAGACATCAAATACACCGACATTCACATACATAAGCATATATATAGATATATCATATACTACATAAAGGAACAAGACTTAACCACATTCTTAATGCACTCAATCATGAGATATAAAGTGAAGGACTCTGAACTTTCATTCTTATAGATTAGATAATTTCTTATTAGACAAGGGACTTTAACTATAAGCAATGTGAGGTACTCTAACTATAAGACATCTCATGAGACAAAAACCAGAAGCTTGTAGGCAATGGACTCTAACCTCAATCTCTTTCATTAGGCATAGGACTCTAACCTTATTCTTCTTCGAACTCTAACATCAAGCTCTTTCATTAGGCATGGGAGACTAGCCTAACGATTCTTGGTACTTTAACATCAATCTCCTTTGTTGGACATGGTCCTCTAACCTCATGTTTCTTGGGACTCTAACCTCAAGCTCTTTCATTAGGCATGGGGCTTTAAACTCATGCTTCTTGGGACTCTAACATCAAGCCTCCTTATTATTATTACGAAAGAGACTTGGGAATTTTACAACAAGCCCTCTCATTACCATTACCAATGGATATCTGAATTCTAACTCTTTTTGTTCATGCATTTATGCCCATACAATCTATCTCAACACTTAAGAACTCTAACCTATTTGACCAATTTGACAGCACATATAACCACTTGGTCTTCATGGAACTATTCATTCATCACACACCTTATTAGGAAAATGCCTTAATTTAATTCATTATTCAATTTAAATTTATGGTCATCAAAACCCTTACAACCATTCACACTTCATTATCAATCTTACAAAACATTCTATACCACATATTAGTTCAACACATAATTCAAGTTCAATTTTATGCTTAGGGTTCTTAACCCATTGTTAGTAATCAACCAACAAGGACATAAATTACAGTATACATGGCTCATAATACCTTTACAATATCATATATCAACCATTCATACTTATTGGGCCATTTCCCTAGCTCAAAATATCACCATCATGTGACTGGACAATTCACTTAGAAATTTTCTCAAACACCTTGTCTTTGCATGCCTTTACCAAAGCCAATTTCAAGGTAGAAATCATCATGATTAGGGTAACTCAAAACCTTAATGTTAAACCACATACAAAAAGCATCCACAATATCATTTATAAACACAAGTCTAAGCAATAAAAAACATTACTCATCATTTGACAACAAAACACGTTCATTTGATTTCAAAATCACCATATACACTTACTAATCCAAGTGAAATTGGTTTTTGAGTTATTTAACAAGGGAAAAAGTTTCATGCCCTAAACAACTTGATTCACCCACGAATCTTGACACCTCTTTCTCCTAGATGGACACCCTTGAACCCTATCCTCCAAGTCTTCCAAAATATGTTTGAGAGATAGTTTAGTATGTTTGATCCACTCCAAATATGTTTAGGAGGCCCTATGCACTTATATAGTAAGGACACTCAGGGTTTTGGGTGTAGTAAATTACCATTTTATCCTCAACTAAAAGCGGGAAAATGGCCATGATGTTGGGTATGACTTGCTTGAGTTAACCGTACCTTATGGTACTAGTGATACCCTAACTTATACCCTAGGCTTCTCCTAGGTGACCTGCACTGTTTGGATATGACTACACACCATTGAGTTGTATCCAAGGGGTACGACTCATGCCCTAAACCGTACATACCACCCATAAAAAATAGTCAACTGAAGTTTTAGACCACACTCTATATGATTCACCTAGGTACGTCTCGTACCTTAGGGTACGATTGAGGAGAGGGCAAATCATATAGTGGATAGTGTACTACTCTCTTATGCTACTCAAGGTATGAGAGGGGAGGAAAGGTATGGTATGAATCATATTCAATGGTATGAGTGGCTTGCCCTAACTGTATCTTGGACAACATGTTAAAAAACCAATTTTTTTGCAAGGCCAAGGTCTTGGGTGTTTCAGTTTAAGAATACTCATAAATATGTTTTCGTTGAGAATGAGGTCCCAAAGGGGTTTTAAAGTCGTGGGTCACAATTGGGGAAAAGGTGAAATGTCTAAAATACCCTTAATAAAATGCTAAAGATTTACCACCCAATCATTATGGGTCACTTTACGGCTCGTAATGACTGACTACAGGTTGTCCCTAAGACTTCCATCATGAGTAATCTCCTAAGGCATCCCCACTGTTGATCCTATGAATCATACCATATGACTTGTAGTCCCAAATTAGACTCATAGGGTCTAGTTGTATTCAAAACAAAAAAAAAGGAACCACTACATTGGTGAGACTACGAGTCCCACATTACGACTCTTAATGTCTTACAATAACTCATATGGTCTTTATCATACCTAGGATAAAAAAATTTGGACTTGCACTAGTCACTCTATGATCAGGGAAATACAAATTATAATGAGTCTTCCTGACTCAGTAGGTGAGTATTATCTTGGGCAGTAAGCTCAAATGTCAAAATTTTCGATGCCTAAATTCAGGGGTGTTACATTCTCCCCTATAGGATCATTCATCCTCGAATGTTGATTCAAGGTATCGATTAGCATAATTTTAAGAACGAAAGACAACCACAATTTTCTTTAACCAAGTTAGAAAACAAAAATAATAAGGAACATACATACCTTAAGAATGATTTTCTAATCCGGTGAACAAGAGTAGGTATCTGGACTTCATGTCCTCTTCCGTTATCCAAGTAGCTTCTTGAAACTTTTGATTCCTCCATAAAACATTTACCTAAGCCACATCCTTAGTCCTCAAATGATGAACTTTACTATCCAAAATCTCCACTGGGACTTCCTCAATAGACAAGGAAGTTGAAATACCAACACTCTCAAAAGGCATAAGCAAGGGAGGATTACCCACAAAATTTTTCAATATTAAAACATGGAAAACTGGGTAAATGGAACCCAAAATCAAAGGAAAATCAAACTTATAAGCGACCTTCCCCACTCACTTAAAAAGAAAATATGAAACAACATAACGGGGGCTTAGCTTTCCCTTTCATCCAAACCTCATCTTTCCCTTTATAGGAGATAACTTCAAGAACACCCAATAACCAGCATAAAACCCTACCTTTAAGTCATATCCTCATAGGACTTTTGGTGACTCTAATTAGTATTAAGTCTACCCAAAATCACATTCACCTTCTCTATGGCTTGTGAACTAAGTGTGAACAGAATAATTTAGTCTCGCCGACCTTATGATAGGATTTCTACACCTCCTACCATAAAAAGACTCAAAAGGAGCCATCCCAATACTAAAGTAATAACTGTTATTATACGTGAATTCAAAGAGGTAAATAATCCACCCAACTACCTCAAAAATAAATCACATAAGCCATTAGCAATATTTCAAAGTCTAAATAGTCCTCTCTATTTTTCTATCTGTCTAAGCATGGAATGAAGTTCTAAGGTTAACTCGTGTGCCTAAGCCTTGTTGAAACTAATGTAGGAAATAAGAAGAAAGTTCCTAACCGCGATCCAAAACAATAGAAACTGGAGCACAATGCAACTTGATGATCTCTTAAATAAATAACTTTGCATAATCCTCTCTTATGTAAGTAGTCCTCATATAAGAGAAGTGAACATACTTAGTCATCCTATCCATAATGATTCAAATCAAATTGCGCTGACTCCGAGACTATGGAAGGCTAGTGATAAAATCTTTGTTGATCACCGAATACTTCCACATAGGCAACTCTACCTCTTGAGAAATACCATGAGGCCACAAGTGCTCAACCTTTACTTGTTGACATACCATACACTTAGTCACAAAATTATCCACACTGCATTTCATGTTGTTCCACTAATAAAGCTTGTTCAGGTTGTGGTACATCATCATCAAACTAGGATGAACTGTACCTCAAGATACTATCTCTACCAATCTCAAAAGCCAAAACTTTTTGCTAAAGATCAGGAGCACACAATCTACCTTAGTACCTCAAGATACTATCTCTACCAATCTCAAAAGCCATAACTTTCTGCTGGCTCACATCATCCTTAATCTTCATAAAGATAGGAACCAAAACATGATTATCCTTCACATCTTCACCAAGAGATAACTTTATTACCTCTTGTATAATCACAGCACCATCCTTAAAATCCAAAAGATGAACTCCAAGATTAAATAACCAGTGAATATCCTTCAACAATCCATGTCTCTCCTCATCTACATGAGAGAAGCTACCCATGGACAACCTGCTAAGAGAATCAAAAACCGTATTAGCTTTACCCCAATGATAATGAAGACTCATGTCATAGTCTTTGAGCAACTAAATCCATCTCGTTTGCCTAAGATTCAACTCCTTTTGGGTGAACACATACTGCAAGCTTTGATGATCTTAATAAATATTAATATAAACCCTATAGAAATAATGGCACTAAATTTTTAAAGCAAACACAATAGGAAAAAACTCCAAATTTTGAGTCAGATGATTCCTTTCATAAATATTCAGATGCAATGAATCATAGGCCACTACCTTACCATGTTGTATCAACACACAACCCTGTCCCTTATGAGACACATCAGAATATACAAAAAAAATTGGTACGCTCAGGCAGGGTCAAATTTTTAAAAGAAGCTAACTTATCCTTTAACTTCTCATAGCTACCCTCACAAACATCAGACCACAAAAACTTTACCTTTATTTGAGTCAACTTAGTCAACAGAGCAGAAATAGAAAAAAACTTTCCATAAATTGCCTATAATACCTAGCTAAACCTAAGAAGCTCCATCTAGGCCACTTCTTAACCACCTAAACTTTTTGTGGATCTACCATGATCCCCTCACTAGACACAACATGACCCAGAAATGTAACAACATTTAACCAATACCTACACTTCAAAAAATTAGGATACAAACGCTAATCCTTAATAGTCTGCAACACTACTCGAAGGTGATTGTCATTATGTTCTTACTCCTAGAATATACCAAGATTTTTTTGTCAATAAACATAATGATGAGAAAATATAAAAAATTTTTGAGTACCCGGTTCATCAAGTTAATAAATGCAGTCAGAACATTAGTCAACCTGAATGACATCATCAACAACTAATAATGACCATATTGGGTTCGAAAGGCCATCTTAGGGAAATCCGCCTCCCTAATCTTCAACTAATAATAAACCGACCAAAGATCAATCTTAGAAAAAGATCCTTTAACTGCTCCTTAAATTGTTTAAGATCAGCTAGTGCCATTCTATATGGAGAAATAGCAATAGGATGGGTGTTTGGTAAAAGATCGATCTCAAAGTCTATTTCCTTATCGGCAAGAATCCTAGGAAGATAATAAGGAAAAACTTCAGGAAATTTATTAACAGCAAAGACAAATTATAAAGAGGGAATCTCAGAACTAAAGTCTTTAACCCAAACCAGATGAAAAAGACACCCTTTGTAAATCATCTTCCGGGCTATAACATAGGAGATAAATCTTTCCTTAGGAACTAGGGAACTTTTCTTATATTCAATTACTAGTTTATTTGGGAATTGAAAACTGACCTTTTGGGCTATACAAACAAGAGATGCATAGCACGAGTGAAGCTAATCTATCACTAAGATCACATCAAAGTCTATCATATCCAACTCTATCAGATCCACTAAGTTATCCCTATAAACAACCTATACCACTCAACCCCTATAGACCTTTCTTCCATAATAGGATCATCCACTGAGGTAGATACAGAGAAGGGATCAAAAATACTCTTAGGACAAAACCAAAATAATGGCCACATAAAGGGTCACATAATAAAGAGTAGACGTTGAATTATGTAAACATGACATATCACGAGAGAAAAATTATAACATACCTGTGATAAATATTAGGAGATGCCTCAGATTCCTAATGGGTCGTCAAAGCATAAATATGGTTTCAACTTTTTGTAGTTGTAGAAGTAGCACCCCTTGGTCCAACTGATGATAACGGAGAAACTAAAACCTTATTACCTTCAGTAGCAATATTTGCTGATGAATAGTTCCTCTAAAAATGAGAAAGTTGTCAATATTTGAAACATATGTTCCTCCCATTATCACAAAAACCACATTGCATCTATATATAAAATCTAGAAGGAAAATATAATTGAGCTGACTTAGCTCCTTTAGCTTGAATTTAGGCACCCACAGTCTATAGTCATCCTGAAAGTAACAATTGCCTAATAGCTTAGGATAAAAAGCACTAGCTATTGAATGGGAACAAGAATTTCCCTAAGCATTTTTCTTGCCCTACTGCCTATCTCTACCATTATGTGATTGACTTTCACCCTACTCTTAATACCTAAACTTCTTATTCTGTCTCTCTCCTATTTTTGCTTGTTTTTTCTTTTCATCTTTAACTTGTTTCATATACACCAATTACCTAGAGATATCCATGTTATTATTCAGTATCACCACCTTACACTCTAGTACCAAGTCCCGAGACAAACATAATCAATTTTTCTAATCATATCTCTTATGCTAGATAACAACTCTATAGTATAATAAGACAAATGATGGAACATCAAAGCATACTCTTTTACAACCATCCTTCCATACTTTATGTATACAAACTCCTTAACTTTAGCCTTTCTTAACTCCAGAGGAAAGAAACAATCATGAAAAGCACCAACAAATTCCTCCTAGATAGCTTGCTCTACATCGTCACCCCTCAACTGCTTCCATTCCTCATACCACTAATATGATATATCTTTCAATTGATACGCGACAAACACCATACCTTTCATATCATAAGCATGTATCACCCTTTATTTTTGCCCTATTTCATCAACAAACCTATGAGGATCATCCTTAACCATAGAGACAGTTAAGGGCAGAGGATTCAACCTCATAAACTAGCCAATTTTAGTTACCTCAATAGATGGTTTAAAAGAACCAACATGATCAGGATGATGTGACTGTGAAGTAAGTAACTGAGTCTAAAAATAAATAAATTAATAGAATTAGAAATGTATTTTTGAGGTGGTGGGGCATGGACATCATCAACTCAAGAAGCTTGAGAAGGACTAGTAGGGACTAGTGGAATGAATTCCCTTCATATTATTCTCAGGCGGGATAGAGGAGTTTCCATGAGCATTAAATCTGTAGGGAGGCATGATCTGTAATACAAACAAACTAAATTAGATAAGATTTCAAGATATTAGACTCAATCAATCCAACATCTTTTTTCATTCTATATCAGAGAGATGTGAATCTAGATATGATAGGTGCGGAGACTCAAGTTGTGGGTAAAAGAGTGTAATTGTCTAAGTCTGTAGCCTAGAGTAGACTTTGGGACTAAAAAATTATAAAATTAAAGAAAGGGTTAGAATCTCCCATGATTGGAGTAATTAGTATTATCAAATCGATGACTAGAATCTATCTTGGTAAAATATTTAGACCATCATTATTAATCTCCTTTACATATGAGTTATTCTTTTAAGACAGGAAGTTATTATTATAAAGAAATCCATTTTAAGGTAGGAAGTGGGCTTTAGCCATTAATTAGTGATAATAATAACAAGATTATAATCTAACTTGAATTATATCAATCATCGAGGCAATGATTATGAATGTATTGAAACTACACATGCCATCACCAGTATTCATACAATGAAACCATCATCATTAATATACCAATAATTACAATGATATCCTTTAAAAGGATAAAGATTTCTCGAATAGTCAACTCATATCACAACATGACATTGGGCCCAAAAATATGTCTGAAATAATTATGGCATCATAATCATGGACTTTCGGCAATATACATATCCATAGTTCATATAAATAATTGTATTTACAATTCATCTCATATCTATAAGCCATATCATACTTATGAGTCATAACACCTCTATAAGCCATAAAGCATATCTATAATCATCCCTCATGTAGGAGGCATCTCACATCTAAGAGGCATAATATATCAATAAATATCTTATATCTAGGAGGTTAATATCAATAAGACATCTCATATCTACGAGGCATAATATCAATAAACATCTCATGTCTAAAAGCCAAAATATAACTAAGCATCTCATAACTATAAGGTATATTACTTCTATAAGGCATACCATATCTATAAGTCATATATTATGCCTATGAAGATTACTATATCTATAGGCCAAATATCAAGTCTATGTATATCCCTATATTATCAAGCATGTCGGTAGACCATGTCTTAAATCAAGTCTGGAATGCCATAGCAAGGCTACAAGCTAGAAGTCACAATCTGGGAAAAGCCATCATAATTTATCAAGTTGAAATGTAACCTTATTCTAAGGGCTCAATAGTCTCAACTATTCCTAACATACGCAACTAAGTACACAAGGGAAAATACAAGTTTTAACCTAAGGTGGGACGAAAGAACCCACTTCAAATCCTCACATTCCATGTTTAGGCAATTTATATCCCAAACTAAGCTGAAATGTCAATTCGACTAAATATTGGCCCCACACTCATACTTCCAATTTTCCCTTCAATAGGTCTAAATGAGCTCGGGTGCATTGGGACCCAAACCAAAGGTATACCTAGCCTAAATCGATATTCCAAAGATGTTAGCACTGTAAAAATTTGCATACAAGATCATTTTACAAAAGTTTTCACCCGGTGGCCATTTGGAACTATTGAAGACTTCTAAATAAAACTGCCCATTAATCAAACTGTCAGTTCAAGGAAGTCATAAATGACTTGGGATAACTATGGGAATGATCTAATAGTAAAAATAAGTGGAAGTATATAAAATGGCCTAGAGGTTAATTAGAATAATAGGCATCATCAGTCAAATTAGATAAATCATGATATTAATATAATAAAGTGCAAGATAATAAACTAAGTTAGCAAATAGAAAAACTCAGAAGTATTCTCAAGATACAAAAAGTAAACAACCAAGTAAATAATATAAATGATAACACGATGAAGTATGGTATAATTGGGCCCCCATAAGATTATAAGATTAAACAAGAATAAATAACCCCAACTGGGCCCCCATAAGCCCGACGAATGTAAACAACAAGGAAATACTACCACAACACTCTTAAGATAACTGAACATTAAAACCATAACTGTGGATATTTCCATACCTTGAGCATCGAAGTCAAATTAATTCCATAACCATCATAAATAACCATCTAATGCTAGACTTGAATTGGAAATAATGTCTTTTATAACGAACATGAATCAAAAATAATATCATGAATACTATACTCAAACTAAAAAATATATCATCATAGATGTATCTATATCTGTTGATTTCGATAACACAACTAGAACAAATAAAGAAGGTCTTCGATGTACTTAAGGAGCCAATTATAATCATAACCTAAAGTGGGTCAAACAGGACCGCTTCTAACCCCAAAAGTCCATTCTAAGGTAATTTCTACCCAGAGCTAGACTGATGCTCCAAATCCCATTTCAAGGTGGTTCATAAGCCTCATTAAGTCCTAAGATAGCAATTTTATCTAAGGAATAGGTACTTAGGA
The DNA here is from genome assembly GCF_002878395.1 of Capsicum annuum. Taxonomy (NCBI): domain Eukaryota; kingdom Viridiplantae; phylum Streptophyta; class Magnoliopsida; order Solanales; family Solanaceae; genus Capsicum; species Capsicum annuum. The sequence goes on along the minus strand of NC_061113.1, from coordinate 25,626,992 downwards.
TATTAATGTCTCCCTAAACTATACCCTCCAAGATGATATACTATGGTCAATGTCAAATATAGTAATCCAACTAGGTTGTGGTGGATCCCACAAATAATAGGTCGAATTCATCTCTCAAATTTTTTTGATGTAGCCAGAACTGCAGGAAAGTAAATGGAGGGTTTATATTAACCAATAACAAGTAACGAGTATTTTTTTTTTGGTTCTAAACAATCTAAGATGAACATTGGGACTGTGTTCCTCTTGTCTTTATCTAACTCCATAGGTTTATCGTGCTCTCTTGAAGTATCTCAATATCTTACACATAGAATCTGATAAGTTATGTATCACTAACCATCTTGTGAATGCCTTTAGTGAATTTCACTCTTTACCGTTTGAGTGTAAGAGTATGGCCTTACTAACCCTTATCCTAGATCCTAGATTAACTATTACCCTATGAGTGTAAAGTTAATTAGATGAGATAGGAGTGAATCTCAAATTACTATTGTGTTATTCTTTTCCTAATCTCTACATCTCTTGTAAAGCAAGTAGTATGTACATGTAGGTTCTCAACGTTGTGCACTACTAAGAAAACTATTAAACCAAAGAAGATCATAATACATGCAATAATATTGATTTGTAAGAACATTGTACTTCCCCTACTTTTTTTATCCTACAAGGTTCCCACAACAATAGATAATGGAATTAGCTACTCATCAATGCAAAACAATCCGTGGAATTCAGTTAAGAAAGAATAAAATAAATCTCACAATAATAGATGAAGAAAACCCAAAGTATTAAAATTAATTAATCAACCAAAAACTAAGAACAAAAGAATACCAAGATCAAAAGTCAATCTTGGAATAAAATTATGTTTGTAAACAGGATGACTACATAAACTTGCCCTAATCCATTTATTTACATAAAATATCTAAAAACATCAAAGATTATTTATAGATTGCATGGAAACCCTAAAAAATCAAATTTTAAATGAACAGGAAAGTTGAGTCGGTGGCCACCTACGGTGATACTTACGTGTTGTAAGTGGTGTTAGCCTCCAAAGGTTATATTTTAATAATAATAAATTAATAAGTGAATCCTTGTAGGATATTAAAGACAACTGACGAAGGAATCTAACTCTAGAAAAGTAAGGACATCCAATCTCAAAAGGTTATGACGTTCTAACAAGCATTGTAGATAATTCAAATATATAGAAAAGGGAAGAAGAAGAATCATCCCAGAATCATGGTAGAATGGGAAATCAATATCAATCAAAGAATCACTCAATATCTAAATAAAAGAAGAAAGGACACAATCATCAGATACGACATCCATACTAAAATAAAAGAAAAATTACAGACATATCTAATATAGACGTGAACCAAAGATGTATATGGACATATATGATATGAACATATCAAATGGCTATATTCCTCAATCAAGGAATCAAACTAAGCCCTTGATTAAGAAGAAATATGCTGGGTTTCCTTATGAAGAATAACAACCGAACACTATAAAGGAAGAACACCAAGACAAACACTCTTTGCACAACTTTAAGAAGAAACTTCAAAGTGTCTCAATCTTAGTTGAGCAAGGCTTTGTAACTTTAGTTTACAATTGTTATATAAAGAGTAGGATCGAGTAAACTTTGTAACATCAACTGAAGTTGTGTCACAATATATAAAGAGAAAAATAATTCTTCAGAACTTATTTCCTATCATTGTACTCGAACCAAACTTTCAATGAGCTAAAGGAAACTTGAAACCCAAGGGGACTAGACGTAGGCACTAGATTGGTGTGCTGAACTAGGAAAAATCTTTGTGTTATTTACTTTATGATTTATTATTTACAGGCTTAACTTTTTAAGTTTAATCTGTTTGTGAAGTGTGTTGAGCTGCGGGGGAGTCGACTATAAGGAGTCAATAGTCGACTCACAAATGAAAATTTAAATTCACCCCCTCTCTTGAATTTCAATTGGTATTAGAGCAAGGTCTCACAAATTGTATTGCTTATCTGCAAGTGAGCAGAGATCAAATGGACAATTATCAGATTTATGGTTCGCTTCTCTAGAAAAGTCACTTCTCCACTAGGCCACCATACTTCAATGGTCAACACTAATCTTACTGGAAAAATAGATTCACTATATTTGTCCAATCAAAAAGGGTCCAAGGTTCATTTCTAGGCTCAAGGAAATACAAAAGGACAAGGATAAAGAATCTGGTTGTACTGACATAGAAGATCTTGAAAATTTTGATATTACCAAAGAACAACAGGAGGTAATCCAAACTAATGCACGTGCTATAAGTTTACTTTTGTGTTCAGTTGGTGGAGAAAAATACGACAAGATATCAACGTGTGAGACAATAAAAGAAATGTGGGACAAACTGGAGGTAACCGATGTAGGAACCACCAAAGTCAAGAAGTCAATAATTACTGCTCTTGTAAATGAATCCTAGTTGTTCAAAATGGAGGTGAATAAGGATATTGAATCCATGTTCACCAGATTTAGTACGATCATGTGCAAACTAAAATCTCTGGGGATGATATATCCGCAAAGCCTGGAAGTCTAGAAACTAGTCTAAAGTCTCCCAAATATTTGGGAAACCAAGACTTGTATTTTGGAAGACGGAGATCTTAACAGTATGACGTTTGATGAACTATGAGGTAACCTTAATGCATATGAAAAAAATTATATCAACAGGTTTCATAAGAATAAAAAAAGGAAACCAGTAGCTTTTAATGCTATTTACTTCTATGATTACCGCATTGCTACCCCTGCTATAATGTACTCTCTTTATCAACTTCAATATCTAAGATTCACACTTACTGTCTATCAATCGCCATGTACTACTAACATAGAATCCAATATATGTTATGCATATTAATTGTCCTCCCTACAAGGAGGACACTATAAATTCATTATCAACCAACCGACAACCTTTTCACTTTTGGGGAAACCATCCACTTTGGGCATGAATGCACAAAAACTCCACCAAAAAACGTTCTATGGAGAAGGAATAAAAATTTGACAAATGTCCAAAATAAGACCAATCCACAGCTCAATCCCCCTCTTTGTTGGGGTGCTGGGAAGGTCATCAAGAAAAAACCTCAAGACACTCATTAATCACGGGAACGTATTTTAGAGAAGAGCCTTCCGAGTTAGGACTGTTAACTTACACCAAATGATACAAACACCTTCCAACGATCAACACTTGGGCTCTATACTAAGTAAAGAACCTCCTCTTCCCATAAAATAATGAACTCATTAAGGAAACTTAGAAAACTTAAACATAACCTATCAGGTTTGATAATCTAAGGAATCGTAGCACGACTACGACCCAATCTATCCTAAAAAAACATCAAGCCAACCATAGTTTCCCTACCACTAATAGATACCACACACCCCTTATAGTTATCTTAATAATCACAGAGCCTTCTACTAGTGTAGAAATAGAAAAGAGTCCATAGTAAATTTAGGACAAAAACCATGATACACAATCCCAGATGGGGTCATATAAGAATGAGTAGACCCTAGATCAAGAAAATAATACACATCATAGGAGAAAAGTTTCAACATACATGTGTTATCATCATGAGATACCTCAGACTCCTGAAGGGTAGTAAGAGCATTAAGACGATCTTGACCAGTACCGGAGACAGAACTAGCACCCCTTGGTGCAAGAGTTAGAGAAGTGGAAATCCGCACCCTATTTTCCCAAGAAATAATCCTTATGGGATAATCCCATTGCATATGACCTAACTAACCACAACTAAAACACTGGTTCCTCCCTTCTATGCAACAACCACGGTGTAACAGACCAAAAAATCAAAAAAGATGATAAAATGGTATTCATTGGACCCTAATGGCTTGAGTCTGGGCACCTTGTGCCCTTGAAGCATTACTAATTTAAAGATGCTTGTCTCCCAACATCTGTAGGTAGGGAGCACTAGTCATAGAATAGGAGTTAGGACCCACCTGATTCTTCCTCTCAGACAACTTACCACTATATTGGTGGCCTCTCTTTTGTCCAAAAAAACTGAGAACTCTTTCACAACCTTTATCCCAATCTTGCCTTATCCCTGCCTGTACCAATGAGACCGGACTAGCGTGATAGAGTTGCCACTATCTGGGCTAATAGATAAATTGAATGTCATAACTTAGCATTAGTAACCTTTCATTAAGGTGATTGATTATGAGCACCACCTTCCGAAGTATGGTTAGTCGAGACCGGTGGGATTCTACGGGGAAAATAAAAAACTACGACCGTTGGCCGATTTTGTGCCCTCAAAGTTAGATGAGCTCGGTCCATGTGCTCCTATTTAGGATAGAAGAGTTTGCCTGAACGTCAGATCTCCTTAGAGGCATAATCTGAAGAACAATTAAAAAATTAGAAGGAATCCAAGACCTTAGACTCTATATCTTGAGATAGAAACACAAGAAACAGAAATATTCCTAAGTGTCTCGTAGCCCCTCTTTTATAAGTGTAGTGCATTTCATACCCCTAAAAGAGACTCTACTCGACATGGCTTTGTAGATGACCAAATAACCATGAACCTAGGCTTAGATACCAAATTGATACAACACAAAACTGGGCCATGTCATCTGGGCACCTCAGACCTATATGAATTGAAGGTCTCCACCTTTTTACTCAACCTAATCATCAAAAACAATCTATAAAGGACGGATGAATTCCAACCATATAATAAGATAGTGGAAACCATACTGCAAATTTTAGCTTAGTCATGTCTAAAAATTTCATTAGATTTAATAAACTAGCCAATATACCTAATTCCACAGTCATCTACAATGCCTCTACACAAATTCGATGTCTTTACATGTCAAGACATGCCCTCAATATTAGCCCCAAACAAAATACTAAGAAAAGTATATTGACATAAATAAAGACTTTAAATGTAAGATTTCTGGATGTAAGAAAGATCACAACTTCAATGTCAACACTCTAACCACTCGAATTCCTGATAACTATGTTGAAAAAGAAAAATATGCTTCGGCCACTATGTCAAATGGACACATAGTGTCTGGCGATGGTTAGCGGTTAGAGCGCTAGCATGTAACTCAAGGATAAGGATAAAATAGAGTCATTATTCAATAAAGATTCAAGACATCAAATACAACGACATTCACATACATAGGCATACATGTAGATATATCATGTACTACACAAAGGAACAAGACGTAACCATATTCTTAAAGTACTCAATCATAAGACATAAAGTGAAGGACTCCAAACTTTCATTCTTATAGATTAGATAATTCCTTATTAGACAATGGACTTTAACCACCTACCACATTATTAGGTGAGGGACTTTAACCATAAGCAACATGAGGGACTCTAATCATAAGCCGTCTCATGAGATAAGGGACTCCAACCATAAGCTCATAGGTAAGGGACTCTAACCTCAAGCTCTTTCATTAGGCATAGGACTCTAACCTTATTCTTATTGGTACTCTAACATCAAGATCTTTCATTTGGAATAGCGCTCTAACCTAATGATTCTTGGCACTCTAACCTAATTTCTTTTATTAGGCATGGGCCTCTAACCTCATGCTTCTTGGATCTCTAACCTCAAGCTTTTTCATTAGACATGAGGCTCTAACCTCATGCTTCTTAGGACATTAACATAAAGCCGTCTTATTATAATATGGAAAGGGACTTGGGACTTTAAAAAAAAGACCTCTCATTACCATTACTAATGGATTTATGAATCCTAACTCTTTTTGTTCATGCATTTATGCCCATACCATCTATGTCAACACGTAAGGACTCTAACCCATTTGACTAATTCAACACCACATATAAGCACATGGTCGTCATGGAACTATTATTCATTATACACCTTATTAGGAAAATGCCTTAATTCAATTCATCATTCGATTCAAATTTATGGTCATCAAGACCCTTACAACCATTCACACTTTATTAGCAATCCTACAACACTATTTATAACACAAATTAGTTTAACACATAATTCAAGTTTAATTTCCTACACAGGGATCTTAACCCATTATTAGTAATCATGAAACAAGGTCATAAATTACCATATACATGGCTCGTAATACCTTTACAATATCATCTATAAACCATTCATACTTATTGGGACATTTCCCTAGCTCAAAACATCACCATCATGTGACTAGATAATTAACTTAGACATTTCCTCAAATAACTTGTGTGCATGCCTTTACCAAAGCCAATTTCAAGGTAGAAATCATCAAGATTAGGGTTACTAAAGATCCTCATGTTAAACCACATACAAAAAGCACCTACATGTGTGAAACATCCACAATATCATGTATAAACACAAGTCTAAGCAAGAAAAAACATTACTCATCATTTGACAACAAAACACTTTCCATTTGATTTCAAAATCACCATGTACACTTACTAATCCAAGTGTAAAATACATGATTTTTGAGTTATTTAACAAGGGAAGGAGTTTCATGCCTTAAACAACTTGATTCAACCAAGAATCTTGACTCATCTTGCTCCTAGTTGGACACCCTTGAACCCTAGCCTCCAAGTCTTCCAAAATATATTTGAGAGACAGTTTAGTATGTTTGATCCACTCCAAGTATGTTTAAGAGGCTATATACACTTATATAGTAAGGACACTTAGTGTTTTGGGTGTAGGAAATTACCATAAGGTCCTCAACTAAAAGCTGTAAAATGGCCACGATGTTGGGTACGACTCACTTGGGACAACCATACCTTATCGTACGAGTGGTACCCTAACTCATACCCTAGGCTTCTTCTAGGTCACCTACGCTATTTGGGTATGAGTACACACCATTGAGTCGTATCCAAGAGGTAGGACTCGTGCCCTAAACCGTACCCACCATCCATACCAAAAACAGTCCACTCAAGTTTTAGACCACAATATATATGACTTACCTAGGTACGACTCGTACCTTGAGGTACAATTGAGGATAGGTCAAGTAATATAATGGATATTGTACTACTCTCTTAGGATGATCAAAGTACGAGAGTGGAGGAAAGAGAAGGTATGACTTGTATACAAGGGTATGAGTGGCTTGCTTAAATCGTATCTTGGACAACATGTTAAAAACCATTTTTTTTGCAAGGACAAGATCTTGGGTGTTTCAGTTTAAGAGTGCGCTTAAATATGTTTTTGGATGATAATGAGGTCCCAAAAGGGCTTTAAGATCATGGGTCATAATTGGGGAAAAGGTGAAATGTATAAAATACCCTTAATAAAACACTAAAGATTTACCATCCAATCATCATGGGTCACCATACGACTCGTACTGACTGACTATGAGTCATCCCCAAGACTCCCATCTTGGGAAGTCTCCCAAGGTATCCTTACTGTTGACCCTAAAGGTGATACCATAGGACTCATTGTCCCAAATCATGACCCATAGGGTCCAGTCGTATTCACAACAAAAATAAAGAACCACTACACTAGTGAGACTTCGAGTCCCACATCACGACTCGTAATGTCTCACCATGACTCATATGATTTTAATCATACCTAGGATAAGAAATTTTGTACCTACACTGGTCACTCTATGATCAAGAAAATACAAATCATATGGATTCTCATGACTCATTAGGTGAGTCCTAGCTTGGGCAGTAAGCTCAAATCTTAAAATTTTCAAAGCACAAATTTTAGGGTGTTACATTCTACCCCATAGGATCATTCATCCCCGAATGATGATTTAAGGCAACTATTAGCATGATTTTAAGACCTAAACACAACCACAATTTCCTTTAACCAAGTTAGAAAACAAAAATGATAAGGAAAATACATACCTTAAGAATGATTTTCTAATTCGGAGAATAAGAATGGGTGTCTGGACTTCATGTCCTCTTTTATTATCTAAGTAGCTTCTTCTAACTTTTGATTCCTCCATAGAACATTTACCGAAGCCACATCCTTAGTCCTCAAATGATGAAATTTACTATCCAAAATCTCCACTGGGACTTCCTCATAAGACAAGGAATTAGAAATACCAACATTCTCATTAGGCATAAGCAAAGGATGATTACCCACAAACTTTTTCGACATCAAAACACGGATAACTGGGTAAATAAAACCCAAAATTAAAGGAAAATCAAACATATAAGAGACCTTCCCCACTCTCCTAAAAACAAACTATGAAACAACAGAATGAAGTCTGAGCTCCCCCTTCTTCCCAAACCTCATCTTTCCCTTTATAGGAGATAACTTTATGAACACCCAATAAACAACATAAAACCCTACCTTTACCTCATATCCGCATAGGACTTTTGGCGACTTTGATTAGTCTTAAGTCTACCCCAAATAACATTCACGTTCTCCATGGCTTATGAACTAAGTTCGAACTAAATAATTTAGTCTTGCCAAGCATATTATAGGATATCTACAACTCCTTCCATAATGAGACTCAAAAGGAGCCATCCAAATACTTGAGTGATAACTATTATTATATGTGAATTCAATGAGAGGTAAATAATCCATCCAACTACCCCCAAAATAAATCACATGAGACCTTAGCATATCTTCCAAAGTCTAAATAATCCTCTTTATTTTTCTATCTGTGTAAGCATGGAATTCAGTTCTAAGGTTCACTCGTGTGCCCAAGCCTTGATGAAATAAATGCCTAAAGTAAGAAGAAAGTAGCTAACCATGGTCCAAAATAATTGAAATTGGGGCACCATGCAGCTTGGCGATCTCCTAAATAAATTTTTTTGCATAATCCTCTCTCGTGTAAGTAGTCCTCACAGGCAAGAAGTGAACATACTTAGTCATCCTATCCATGATCATTCAAATAAAATCAAGCTGATTCCGAGACTATGGAAGGCCAGTGATAAAATCTATTTTGATCAACTCGTACTTCCACATAGGCAACTCCTCCTTTTGAGATGTACCACGAGGCCTTAATTTCTACACCTTCACTTGTTGACATACCATACACTTAGTCTCAAAGTTACCGACACCTTATTTCATGTTTTTCCACTAATAAAGCTTCTTTAAGTTGTGGTATATCATCATCGAACTAGGATGAACAATATATCTTGACTCATGAGCCTTAGCCAAATCTCTTTCCTGCAGCCCATCAACATTAGGAGCGCACAATCTACCTTGGTACCATAATATACTATCTCTACCAATGTCAAAACCCATAACTTTCTACTTGCCCACATCATCCTTAATCAACATAAAGATAGGAACCCAAACAATATTCTCCTTCACTTTTGCACCATTAAATGACTTCACTACCTCTTGAACAATCAAACTACCACCCTCAAAATCCAAGATTAAATTACTGGTGAATATCCTTCACCAATCCATATTTCTCCTTATCTACATGAGAGAAACTACTCATGGACAACCTATTAAGAGCATCAGAAACCACATTAGTTGTACCTCAATGATAATAAAGACTCATGTCATAGTCTTTGAGCAACTAGATCCATTTTTTTTCACTGAGATTCAACTTCTTTTGAGTGAACATATACTGCAAACTTTTATGATCTAAATAGATATCAATGCAAACCCCATACAAATAATGGAACTAAATTTTCAAAACAAACACAATAGGCGAAAACTCCAAATCAAGAGCCAGATAATTCCTTTCTTGAACTTTCAGATGCAATGAATCATAGGCCACTACCATACCATGTTATATCAACACACAACCCAGTCCCACATGAGACGCATCAGTACATAAAAAAATTGGTACCCTTAGGCACGGTCAAAATCAGAGAAGAAGCTAACTTATTCTTCAACTTCTCATAGCTACCCTCGCAAACATCACACGACAAAAACTTTACCTTTTTCTAAGTCAACTTAGCTAACAGAGCAAAAATAGAAAAAAACTTTCCATAAATCTCATCTAATACCTAGCTAAACCCAAGAAGATTCATCTAGGTCACTTCTTAACCACCTCAACTTTTGGTGGATCTACCATGATCCCCTCACTAGACACAGCATGACCCAAAAAAGTCATAATATTTAACCAAAAGCCATACTTTAAAAAATTAGGATATAAAAACTGATCCTTAATAATCTACAATACTACTCGAAGGTGATTGTTATTATGCTCCGTACTCCTAGAATATACGAAGATCTTGTCAATAAACACAATGATGAACAAATCTAAAAGCGTTCTGAAAATCCAGTTCATCAAGTTAATAAATGCAGTTAGAATATTAGTCAACCCGAATGACATCACCAAAAACTTATAATGACCATATCGAGTTTGAAAGGACATCTTTGGAAATTTGGATCCCTAATCTTTTTAACTAATAATAAAATGACCAAAGATCAATCTTAGAAATACATCTAGCTATCGGAAGCTGGTAAAAGAGATCATCTTTCCCCAAGCATTTTTCTTGCCTCATTGCCTACCATTTCTACCACTATGTGACTGAATTTCACCCTGCTCTTAATACCTAAACTTCTTATTCTTCCTCTATCCTTTTTTTCCTTATTTTCTTTCATCTTTAACTTATTTTGTATACACCACTTACTTAGAGTTATCCATGTTATTATTCAGCATCACCACCTTACACTCTAGTACCAAGTCCTGAGATAAACACAAAGAAACTTTTTCATCATAGCTCTTATGCTAGACAACAACTCTGGAGCATAACAAAACAATTGATGGATCATCAAAGCATACTCTTTTACAGTCACCCTTCCCTACTTTATGTATACAAACACCTTAACTTTAGTCTCCCTCAACTCCAGAGTAAAGAAACGATCATGAAAAGCACCAATAAATTCTTGCTAGATATCCTGCTCTACATCGTAACCCCTCAACTACTTATATTCCTCATACCACTGATATGTTATGTCTTTCAACTGATACACGATAAAAATCATACCCTTCATATTATAAACATGTACCATACTAATTTTTTCTCCATTTCATCAACAAAGTCTTGAGGATCATCCTTAATCTTAGAGAGGGTAAAGGATGAAGGATTCAACCTCATAAATTAGCCAATTTTAGTGACCTCAAAAGATGGAGAAAAAGAACTAACATGATCAGGATGATGTGATTGTGAAGTCACTAACTGAGTTATCAGATGAATAGATTGATAGAATTTGGCATTAGAAATATCATCTTGAGATTATGGGGCATGGACATCATCAACTTAAAAAGCTTGAGAAGGATTAGTATGGACTGGTGGAACTCCTTGTGGAAAGTTAGGAGTAGAGGCCCTTGATCGGGTCTATACTCCATAAGTAGAACGAGTTCCCTCCATATTGTCCTCGGGTAAGAAAGAAGAGTTTCCATGAGCATTAGAACTTTGGGGAGGCATGATCTATAATACAAACAAACTAAATTAGAGGAGATTTCAAGACCTTAGACTCAATCAATCTAGTATCTTTCTTTGTCCTATATTAGAGAGATATGTATCTAGATATGATAGGTACACAGATATAAGTCGTGGCTAAAAGAGTGTAAATCTCTATATCTGTAGCCTAGAGTAAACTTTGAGACTAAAACATTATAAAATTAAAGAAAGGGTTAGAATCTCCCACAGCCGGAGTAATTAGTATTATCAAATCATTGACTAAAATCTATCTCGGTCAAATCCTTAAAGCATCATTATTAATCTCCTTTACATATAAGTTATTATTATAAAGAAATCCATTTTAAGGTAGGAAGTGGTAGTTAACCATTAATTAGTGACAACGATAACAAGATTATAATCTAATTGAAAATATATCAACCATCGATGCAACGATTATAAGTGTATCGAATCTATGCATGCCATGACCAGTTTTCTTACAATAACACCATAAGAATCAATATACCAATAACTACAATGATATCCTTTAAAAGGATAAAGACTTCTCGAATGGTCAACTCATATCATAACATGACCTTGGGCCCAAAAATATGTCTGAAATAATTATGCATCATAATAATAGACTTTGGACCGTATACATATCCGTAACTCATATCATCTCATATCTATAATCCATATAATACTTATAAGTCATGAAATCTCTATAAGCCATAAAGCATATTGATAATCATCCTTTATATAGGAGGCATCTCACATCTAAGAGGCATAATATATCAACAAATATCTCATATCTAAGAGATTAATATCAATAAGGCATCTCACATCTGTGAGGCATAATGCCAATAAACATCTCATGTATAGAAGCCATAATATAACTAAGAGTCTTATAACTATAAGGCATATCACATCTATAAGGAATACCATATCTATAATTCATATATCATGACTATGAGGAGTACTATATCTATAGGCCAAATATACTGTCTATGTATATCCCTATATTATCAAGCATGTTGGTAGACCATGTCTTAAATCAAGTCTGGAATACCATAGCAAGGGTACAAGCTAGAAGTCACAATTTGGGAAAAGCCATCATAATTTATCAAGTTGAAACGTAACCTTATTCTAAGGGCTTAATAGTCTCAACTATGCTTAACATACACAACTAAGTACACAAGGGCAAACACAAGTTTTAGCCTAAGGTGGGATGGAATAACTTAATTCGAATCCTCAAATTCCATGTTTAGGTAATTTATACCCCAAGCTAGGCTAAGGTATCTATTTCAACTCTATATGGCAAGTAAGCCATAACCAATCCCAAAATAGGAATTTTATCTATAAATATAGGAATTTAATCTAATTCTGCCTAAATTACGATTTCAAGATCACTAAAATATCCCAACTAAGATTAATCACACTAATAATATTTCCAACACTAAAACCACATCCCACAACTAGCATCATATCATATCCATTTTATGAATTTGTTCAATCTAGGGAGAAGGCAATAGGATTCTAAAAGTACAATTAGCATTTCAAATTATGGTTCAAAACCCTAATCTAATCACCAAACATCAATAATCAAGATTAAGTCATTCTACCCAAAGTTACACTTAATATTCACATTCATATGAAATATATAACATGCATAATCTTACGAAGAAGAGTAGATAGAAGCCTACCTCAAAGTCGAACTTTAAATCTCTAAATTGCTCGCCAATGTCCATCTTCATTGCACAAACCCAAAATGAAAAAATTCTATATCAATATGAGAATAATGATAACCATATTATACCATTGTGCTTCAGGTTCAAAAATTACACCAAAAACCTAAGTACGTCCCACTTATGAAAAGTAACATTTTTTAGACCAACCCAACATGATATCAAGATCAAGGAATCAAAACAATCAAAAATGGGTAAAAAAAAAAAGTAAAGTCTGGGCTAAAATCAAGCCCTAAAAGATTAGGGGATTTGGTCTAATCTTCATGAAATTTTTAACACCCCATACTTTTTCCTAACTTAAATTCGCTCCTAGAATATCAAGAAACTAGATTCTAAAATTAATACCATATTTTCCATATGGAATTTTCAAGATTTTGACTTTTCAGTGAGTAGAAAATTCAATGAACTTTCTAACGATATGAAATTTGCCTAAATCCGATAATCAGGTAAGAAGTTATGGCAATTTTATGTTTTAGTCGTTAAACGTCGTCATTCAGGCCTGTAGCGCATCGTGGAGTGTGTCAAAATAGCAATTATCAGTTTCAAGTATTGCCCCATGATATTGGTGCATCGAGCCATAGATCCAGTTCACAATTGTCAATGTCCAGTGTACCAACGCGATTCCACCACATCGCGGGCCACTTTCATTTCACAAACAAAGTGGATATGCGATACCACAGCATCGCGCCACCATGCAATTTTTCAGTTGTCATTTTCCAGTAACACGGTGTAATAGCACCGCATCACGCCTGGGTCCAGATCAAAAATTCTTTACAAAAAATTAAAGTCGCGCATAGGGTTAAAACAGTCTTTTTCCATGATTTTATTCGGCCTAGATGTAGGATTTAAGCCCTAAAAATGTGTAAAACCCATCATTATTCACTTTTCCCCAAAATAAAAATATAGTTCTCTCTCAAGAAATCAATGTCAAGACCAAGAAATCCTTCAAGACCTTTAAAAATCTCACAAATTAAGGTATGCTAGATGTTCATTCATGGATCCTTACCTTCCATGGAGCCCAAGAACCCTTCTTCAAAATACAAGATTTATGATTTTTGATTTCCATGTTTGAATTAGATTGAATTCATGTTCATGGTGCTGTTTGAGTTTTAATCCATGATTTAGATTACAAGTTCCAAGAATTGATTCCAGTATATATTGAATTACATGATCGTCATGGTAAACCCATCAATTTGAAAGTTGATTGTTGTAACCATATTAAACCCTAAGTGTTTATGAGTTAATGAACCAAGTATGCTTCCCATGTGTTTGATAAACTGTCTATAAGAATAAAAATAATGCCATTATAGCATGTTAACATGTAGTATTCATTGATGTATAAGTTAATGCATTACAAATGTTTGATGAAATGTCTCTATGAATGAATTATAACCAAATGAACATTTTTATATTATTCAAGATTATGATTTGCTTTACTTTTTATTCTATCGAGTCCTGGGGGTATTTAATACCCGATAATTTAGTTGTTTACTTAGAGCCAGTGTCAGTTACAGAATAGTATCAGTCATGTCATGATTAGTAGTACTCTCAGTTAGTTATAGAACTCAGTAGAACTCATTCAGTTATAGAACCTAGGAAAACTTAGTGATCTCAGTATTAATCCAGTTTAGTCTAGTTAATCAGTTCAGTGTCTTTTAGTTGAGAGTAGGATTCAGCATCGAGTGAACCCAAGGATAGGGGCTCACCTACTAGTAGACGGTGTGATCCTTAGAAGCAATCCTTCCATTCCAGGACTGCATAGCCAACGTAGGTTGAGACATCAAACCTGCCAGTTGAGGGTTGATGAGGTGCTCTATCTACCGGTAGAGGGCACGACCATTCTTATTTAGGGAACTTGTTAGTAGAGGGCGACTCTTTAGCTTGTCTTTACATATGGCACGGTATTGATACCCTTCCAATTGGGGTTATAGATTGGACCCCATCTCAGTTATCTTCTCTTATTTGGGGAATGTCTATTAGATGATTACCTCCCACAGTTTAAATTTTAGTCTCAGTCTTCAGAATAGAACTCAGTTCTGTTCTATAGAATTAGGACTGTCAAATATAGTCACTCAGTTATTAGTAATTCAGATTATCTATGATCTCAGATTATCAGTATATTTAGTTATTAGTTATTAGATTCATTTCCAGTATATTCAGTTATAGTATGTGCAGTATGTTCAGTAGTTACAAATCCTCCATGTGTGCTAATCCAACTCTTGTTTATTATGCAGTTAGTTATTGTTCATACATATAAACCCATACATTCAACCTTACATTATTTAGCATACCAGTATATTCCCACAAACTGATTGCATACCCATTTCTTGCACTATGATGTTTCATACCATAGGTTCGAACGCTCAGTTCCTAACCGCACATAGCCAGATTTAGCCAGCGGTAGTAGATTTCGCAGTGAGTCCTCATCTATAAAGGATATGCTTTTATTTGAGTACTTCAGCCTAGCAGTATTTTAGTAGATAGAGTTAGTTAGGGGATTGTCCCATCAACTCCACTTTCAGATAGTTTCAGTTAAAGACTTTTCAAACTAGATTCAAAAAGTATTTAGTTTTACAGATGTTATATTTTATCAGTATTTCAGATCTTTTGAACCATAAGGCATTTCAGCCCATTTTTCTGTATTTATTTTAGTATTATTATTCAGTGCTCATAGCAGATATCATTCATGGGTTAGCTTATAGTCCTTCTGAATCGTAAGCACCGTGTGACGACTAGGGGGTAGTCTCAGGTCGTTACAAAATTCAAGCATGAATTTATACCTTAAATCCGAATGTATTTACAAAAATATATTCTAATAAAGCTCCCAAGTCACTCTGATGACTCAATTTTAATTTAGCACACCAATATAGGGTTTTGGTTTATCTAGAAGTAGTCAAAAATATCCAAAATGCAGCCTAAGGGGCCTTTTTATACCCATACCAGGTATCTATATATGGAAATTGCATAAACAAGTTTGAAATCACACCACTTGGTTGTAGGAGAAGGTATGGTAATCGCCATACCCCTTGGTGCAATTACATTACTTACTGTCAGTAAAGTTGATAGCTGAAACTTGAAAATTTCTAATTTTCCGCCAATAGGGATTTATTCAAAATTAGATTTATGAATATTAACTATGTAACAACACTAAATTTGATGATTTGAATGCAATGGAGAAGTCAGATTTTCTATAAGAGGTCATTTCGACTAAATATAGGTCCCACACCCATATTTCTGATTTTCCAAATTTTCCTTTCAATAGGTATGGCCATTTGGAACCATCGAAGACTTCTAAATATAGAATTGGCTCTAAGAATCAAACAAACTGCCCAGTAACTAAACTGTGAGTCCCAGGAAGTCATAAATAACTTGGGATAGCTATGAGAAAGATCTAACAGTAAAAATAAGTGGAAATTTAAAAAATAGCCTAGAGGGTAATTACAACAGTAGGCATCATCAGTCGACTTAGATAAATCATGATATTAACAAAATAAAGTGCAAGATAATAAACTAAGTTAGGAAATAGGAAAACTCAGAAGCATTTCAAGATACTAAGAAAGTAAACAACCAAGTAAATAATATAAATGATAACACGATGAACAATGGTATAATTGGTCCCTCATAAGCTTACAAGATGTAAACATGAGTAAATAACCCCAACCGGGCCCCCCATAAGCCCGAGTAAAGAAAACAAGAAGGAAATACTACCACAACACTCATAAGATAACTGAACATTAAAAATATAACTTTGGATCTTTCCATACCATAAACATCAGAGTCAAATAAATTCCATAACCTTTATAAATAGCCTTCTAATTCCAGACTTGAATCGGAATTAATGTCTTATTTGATGGACTTGAATCAAAAATAATATCATGAATACTATACTCAAACTAGAAAAATATCATCATAGATGTGTCTAATTCTGTCGTTTTTGATAATAGAACTAGAACAATAAAGAAGGTCTTCCATGTCCTTATGGAGCTAATTATAATTATAACCTAAAGTGGGTCAAACGGGCTAGCTTCTAAACCCAAAATTCCATTCTAAGACAATTTGTACCCATAGCTAGACTATTGCTCCAAATCCCACTTCAAGGTGGTTCATAAGCCTCATTAAGTCCTAAGATAGCAATTTTATTTAAGGGATTGGAACTTAGGACATTAATATCTCCATAAACTATACCCTCCAAGATAATATACTACGGTCAATGTCAAAGAAAGTAATCCAAATAGGTTGTGGTAGATCCCACAGAGAATAGGTTGAATTCGCCTCTCAAACTTGTTGAAGTAGCCAGAAGTGCAGAAAAGTAAGTGGGGGTTTATATTAACCATTAACAACTAATGAGTCTTGATTTTTTTTTGTTGTAAACAATCTGAGATGAACAATGGGACTGTGTTCCCCTTGTCTTTATGTAACTCCAAAGGTTTATCATGCTCTCTTAAACTATCTCAATATTTTACAGGTATAATCTGATAAGTTATGTATCACTAACCATCTTGTGAATGCTTTTAGCGAATTTCACTCTCTAATATTTGAGTCTAAGACTGTGGCCTTACTAACCCTTATCCTAAATCCTAGATTAACTGTTACCTTTTGAGTGTCAAGCTAATAAGATAAAATGGGCGTGAATCTCGGATTACTATTGTGATCTTCTTTTCCTAATCTCTACATCTCTTGTAAAGCAAGTAGTATGTACATGTAGGTTCTCAACATTGTGCACTGTTAAGAAAACTATTAAACCAAAGAAGATCACAATACATGCAAGAATACTGACTTGGAAGAACGGTGCACTTCCCCTACTTTTTTTATATTGCCAAGTTCCTATAACCATAGATAATGGAATTAGCCACTCATAAATCCAAAACAATCCTTGGAATTCGGTGAAGAAATCATAGAATAAATCTCAAAATAATTGATGAAGAAAACCCAAAGTATTAAAATTAATTAATCAACCAAAAACTAAGAACAAAAGAGTACCAATATCAAAGTCAATCTTGGAATAAAATTATGTTTGTAAGCAGGATGAATGCATAAACCTGCCCCAAAGCCATATATTTACATAAAATAACTAAGAACATTAAAATATTATTTATAGGTTGCATGGAAACCCTGAAAAATCAAATTTGAAATGAACTGGAAAGTTGAGTCGGAAGCCATCTACGGTGCCACTTATGGGTTATAGGTGGTGTTAGCCTTCAAAGGTTATATTTTAATAATAACAAACAAACAAGTGAATCCTTGCAGGATATTAAAAACCACTGATAAAGGAATCTGGCTCTAGGAAAAGAAGGCCATCCAATCTCAAATGGTTATGACGTTCTAACAAGCATGGCAGATAATTTAAATATGCTAAAAAGGGAAGCAGAATCATCATCCCAGAATCACAGCAGAATGGGAAATCAAGATCAATCAAAGAATCATTCAATATATAAATAAAATAAGGAAGGACATAATCATCACATACGATATCCATACTAAAAGGAAAGAAAGAATATGGACATATTTGATATAGACGTGATCCAAAGTTTTATATGGACATATCTGATATGAACATATAGAATAACTATATTCCTCAATCAAGTAATCAATCTAAGTCCTTGATTAGGAATAAATATCTTGGGTTTCCTTTTGAAGAATAGCAGCCAAAGACTATAAAAGAAGAAGACCAATGACAAATACTCTTTGCACAACTTTAAGCAAAAACTTCAAAGTGTCTCAATCTTAGTCTAACAAGGCTTTGAAACTATAGTTCACAATTGTTATATAAAGAGTAGGATCGAGTCAACTTTGTAATATCAACTGAAGCTTTGTCACAATATATAAAGAGAAAAATAATTCTTCAGAACTTGTTTTCTATCATTGTACTTGAACCAAAGTTTCAACAAGCTAAAGGAAACTTGAAACCCAAGGGGACTGGACGAAGGCACTGATTGGTGTGCCAAACCAAGATAAATCTTTGTGTTGTTTACCTTGTGATTTATTATTTACATGCTTAACTATTTAAGTATAATCCATTTGTGAAGTGTTTTGAACTACAAGCGAGTCGACTGTGAGGAGTCAGTAGTCGACTCACAAATGAAAATTTAAATTCACTCCCTCTCTTAAATTTCAATTGGTATTAGAGCAAGGTCTCATAGGTTTTATTGCTTAACCGCAAGTGAGGAAAGTTCAAATGGCCAATTATCAAATTCCCAATTCTCTTCTCCATGATGGTCACTTCTCCACAAGGCCACTATACTTTAATGGTCAACACTACTCTTATTGGAAAAATAGATTCACTATCTTTGTCCAATCAAATGACTACCAAGCCCGGGTTGTCATCAAAAAGGGTCCACAGTCCATTTTTGGGCTCAAGGAAAAACAAAAGGACAAGGATAAAGAATCTAGTAGTACTGACATAGAAGATCTTGAAAATTTTAATATTACCAAAGAACAACACGATGTAATCCAAACTAAAGCACGTGCTACAAGTTTACTTTTGTGTGCAGTTAGTAGAGTAAAATACGACAAGATCTCAACGTGTGAGATAACAAAAGAAATATGGGAAAACCTTGGGGTGACCTATGAAGGAATCACCAAAGTCAAGAAGTCAAAAATTACCGCTCTGTAAATGAATCAGAGTTAGTTAAAATAGAGGAGAATAAGGATATTAAATCCATGTTTGCCAGATTTAGTAAAATCGTGTGCAAACTAAAATCACTGGGGATGATATATCCGCAGAGCCTGCAAGTCTAGAAACTAGTATGAATTCTACCAAATATTTGGGAAACCAAGACTACTATTCTGGAAAATGGAGATCTTCACAATATGTCATATGCTGAACTGCGAGTTAACCTTAATGCATATGAAAATAATTATAACAATAGGTTTCATAAGAATGAAAGAAGAAACTAGTAGCTTTTAAAACTGTTCCTACTGGAGAGGAGGACATTCTAGAAGATGTTAGTAGCAAAGGACTGGCCTTTATAAACCGTGGGTTAAGGAGAATCATGAGACATAGGCAACAAGGATCTCAAGAAGGCAAAGATAATGATTTCATCAGAAATGATGAATACTGCTACTATAATGGAAAACCTAGCCATTTCAAAAAGAATTATCCTAAATTCAACAGAAAACATCTAGGAAAAATAAATAATATAGCGCCTGGAGTAATAAAGTTGAAATCGAAGAAGAGGTAGAAACTATGAATATGTGCTTCATGACAACTGGTGAATCTAGCGAGATAAGACTACATGATTACTATAATTGTAATAATCTTAAATCTAACTTGGATATGATTACTGACAAACTTTATAAAGTTATAGATGAGTACAACAAACTCTCCCAAGAGAAGAAAAGTAATGAAGCTAAATTTAAACGAAAACTCAAAAAGGAACGACGAAACTGGGAAATAGAAATCAAAGTATGTCAAATTAAAATTGTCCTACTTAATGAAGAGCTTGATGATACAAGAATAAAATTAAAAAAATTGAGGACACCTACAAGACATAGTTTCATAAGATCAAACTCATTGAAAAACTACTCGAGTTCCTCATCAGGGTCGTTTAAATTAGCTAAGAACTATTTCTTCTATCAAAGGCTTGTTTGTTTCATCTGTAGCAAAGAAGGCACAAATCCTACAGTTGTAGGCATAATCCTAAAAATGTATGGGTTTTGAAGCCCAAAGGGAGTACATATAACTCGAAAGGACCCAAGATGGCTTGGGTACCTAACAAGAATTAATCTTCTTGTTTTATAGGAACATAACCACAAGATCTATAAAATGAAGGGATTAATAGCGGTGGTTCTAGAAGTGTAGCAGGAGAGAAAAATGCCTCAATTACTTTGGATGAAAATTCATCAGTGATAACGCCGAAGGAAATGTTAGTAGAGTCAATTACACCCCCTTTAGAGTTGACTCTTGCAACTGAAATGGTAAATTATAAATAAAGATACTTTTCCCTCCAGGAAAATACTCTTTCTTATGACAAGATAAATATCTAACACAAATTCTCCTTTTCTGTATTAATCATTAGTAGTATATCATCATAGTATAATATGAATATCAAAACTCGAACTAGTAAGTATAGTCAATAGTCAGGCTTGAATCGGTAAATAATCAATAGCAGGACTCAAACTGATAAATATAATCAATTATTAGACTCGAATCATAAATATAATCAATAGCTAGACTCGAACAAGTAAATATAGTCAATAGTGTTATAATCATCCTCTGGACTCAAATCGAGTATATAATCAATAACATAATTATTTTTCGGACTCAAATCGAATATATATATGTACAATCAACATTATGAATATTATCCTCAACGACATAATTAATAGCATAATCAATGGGCGTCAATTCTCACATTAAAAATATAACCATCAAGAATCAAGATTTCTCCATATTATCTCAATACACATTTCCAAGAGTCTAATAAGTGTAAAAGATTTACAAAACTAACATTTGTTGTTGCCTAAAGTGGGTTAAGACACCATTCCTAATCCTCAAGTTCCAATTTAGGCAAATTCTACCCGAACTAGGTTTAAGGTATCTAAGTTCACTTTTAGATGTTAAATAAGCCACAATTAATCCTAAGGTAGAGGTCATTTCCAAACACATTAACCAAGTCTAAAGGAAATTAAGGCAACCTTTATTAGCGTAAGCAACTAAAGTCAATCTTACCCTAAACATGATAGAATAGAGAATTTTTACTCAATAATTAGTGATCTAAATCATTCTCATGCTAAACATGAGTAATGGAGTCCAATTCACCTAAGGAACAAGGAACAAGTTAAGTGTTTAACTCTACGATTGCCAAATTAGCCTATACAGTTTAACTAACCCAATTTTGCATTTAATTAATCCAACATCTAAAACCCATCCAAAAAATAACAAAATATCATAAAAATACTATGAAATAGCTCAATCTAACAGGGAATAAACCTAGCCTACCTCGACGCTAAAGAAAGCTTAATGAATTATTAAACCATCATTTTTTCCTTTTGAGAAGCCTCCTCTAGAAGCTAAGTTCTAATAAATATATTATACTCATCAATATTATATTAACGATATCCATATTTAACCAATGTGCTTTGGGTTCAAAAATTACATCAAAAATCTCATGTGTGTCCTATATATGAAAATCACATTTCCGAAACCAACCAAAAAATCTTACAAACTCAAGGAATTATTCATAAAAAATATGTGAAGATTAAGCTAAACTAGAGATAAAATAAATCCCTAATGGTTTTAGTATTTTGAGCAAGAGATCAAAAAAATTCACTAAGAAAAGGGTGAATTCTTACTTCAATTCAAAAGAAAATTGCAAAAATAGATGTTAATCTAGCTTCCCAATCACCAATAAGCTTCAATTACACTATATATCACTATTTAGGGTTCTTAGATCTTAAGAGAGAGATAAAGAATAGCCTAAAATCATGGAAAAAGGGTCAATTTTTATCCAGTCCAAGTCTTCAGCAGTTGCTATTGCAATCTGAGGCATCACGATCGCCACATCTTAGGGATGCCAAACTCAATCGTGATTGCTACATCCCTTCATGATTGTGACATTTCCTCTGCAAAAAAAGTCCCGATAACACCCCGAGACTATACCCTGGGTGTCACACAATACTTACGACCCCGAAGGACCATAAGCTAACCCATGACTGGTACCTGCTATGAGCACTGAATAATATTCATAAAGTATATGCGAAAGTAAAACTGAATATGCCATATGGTTCATAAGACTAAATCAAAACTGAATACATCTATAGAATAACTACTAACTGATAATGTTTGAAAGCCTCTAAACATCTAAAATAAAAGAGTTGATGGGACAAGCCCCAACTAATTCACAACTATTGTCTGAAATAACTAAAATAATACAAATACAAAAACAAGTATCGCGTCCTCGATGGCTAAGGACTCACTACTGGAACTGTGGCTGAACGACTAATCTAGCTAAGTACGATCAGGAACCCAACCGTTCGAACCTATGATATGAGACATCATAGCACAAAGAGAGAGTATGCATTAGTATTTTGAATGTATTAGTATGCTAGTAAAGGTTAGGCTAATATGCATGGGTTCATGTGCATCAGTAATAATAACAACTAAATATCGTGAAGTGACTGGATGAGAATATATGCATGACTGGTACTACTGATGATAATAAACAAGTAATATCAAGCATATATCATCAATCTGAATTAGAATGAAATTGAAGTACTAGTTTCTGATAACTGAGTTTTAATAATTGTAAGTTATGATCGCGTAGAGCTGAACTGAGTTTTGTACTGAATGCTAAATACTGAATACTAGAATTGAGACTGTGGGAGTTATCATCTAACCAACATACCCCATTTATAGACAGATTTGGGTTCCAACCTGTAACCCCAGTTGGAAAGGTGTTAGCACCGTGCCATGGGTTACTAACACTGGCTGGGTCCACCCTAATCTGGCAAGAAAACTCATAAGATATATATGGTTACGTCAACCCTATTCTAGTAGGAAGACGATTTAACCTACACTGGATACGTAGTTTTGTAACTCAGGGACTTCTACTAAGTGTC
The DNA here is from genome assembly GCF_002878395.1 of Capsicum annuum. NCBI lineage: Eukaryota > Viridiplantae > Streptophyta > Magnoliopsida > Solanales > Solanaceae > Capsicum > Capsicum annuum. The sequence goes on along the minus strand of NC_061113.1, from coordinate 25,603,438 downwards.
AAACCCTATACTAGAAGGAATGCCCCCTCCCTGGGTTCGCTCGGTGCTGAATCCTACTCCCAACAGAACCGACATTGATCACTAGGATATTCTAAGATTGACTGAACTCACACTTATTCTGTTAACAAACTAAATGCTACTATTTAGGATGCTACAGAATCATTCTTCTATGACTGGAAATTAAGTAAGCAGCTAATTTTGGGTATATAATACCCTCAGGACTTGATAGCGTAAATAATGGAACCATATTACAAGTTTAAAAGTATTACAATTAGGATATTATACACAATTTATTCATATAGACATTTTTTCAAATACTTTGGGGCATGGTTCTTGTACGTGAGAATGAATAACTTGAGGATGTCATGACTACAACATTCAACTCACATTTCATGGGTTATGATATGGGGAGTACATAAATCAACACACATGAAAGTTTATTTACTTGAAATTCATAATCTTCTTAGTTTAAAACCCGTAGAATCAATACATATATGAACACAATTCAATTCAAGAATGTAATTCATAATTTAAATTCTCAAATGGATTCTTGAACTCCAAGGGTGGAAGGAACCCAAGGATGAACACCAAACATACCTTGATTTATGAATTTGTGAGAATTGATGGTGAATTCTTGAGTTTTGATCTTGAATCTTGAAGGCTAGGGTTTGTTATTGAAAGAGGGCTACTTTAATTTTAGTTAAGAGATAATAATGCTCTTTGGGACTTAAATCCCGTGTTTGGACTGAATGAGGGGGGGGGGGGGGGGGGGGGGAAGAATTAAATTCCATTGGGAATTTAAAACATGGAACTGAACTCAAAATCCTGATTTTGACACCCAACGTGACACGGTGCAATCACGTCGGGCCACTGGAAAAGGGATAATCCCAAATTTACCTAGCGGCATGACGCGGTGAAATTGCGTTGAGCCACGGGATATGGATAACTCCAAAATGGTACCTTGGCATGATGTGGTGCCAATCACAGTGACATACTAGAAAGTGATGAATGAAATTGTCCATCACCGCAACGCGGTCTTATCGTGTTGTGCTACTAGTTTTTACTAAAAATGCCATAACTTCTCACCCGAGAATCAAATTTAGGAGAAATTAGTATCATTAGAAAGATAATTCAATTTTCTACAGTTTGGTGGGTCTTGATCCAGAAAATTATCTATAGAGCAAAAGATATGCTCGTTTGAAGTTGACTAAAGCAATATTCTTATCAAAATTTTAATCAGTAAGGAATATTTTGATTTGTCTAATAGATGGGAGTTATTAGAGGCCCTAATATATATCAAACTTACATATAACACTACCAAAGAGATATAATGTACTATGCATGAGCTTGAAACATAAATTTAACATTGGTTTGGATTTTTGAGGTATTACAATATCTCCCCCTTTGAAACATTCATCCTTGAATGAGACTAGTTAAGCTGAAAACACTAAGCAACTTAGGTTACATGCTGGATACGTGATGAAAATGTTATTACATGACTGAGTCTGAAGCATAACACATGACTGAACTGTTTTTGCTAATGCATGAGTGATATGATAATGATATGCAGCTGAAACTGAGCATGGAAAAGAGTAATTCTAAGAAGGCTGTTATTGAATCTGAGTTTGTGGAGAAAAGATGCGGGAACTTGGTTCGCATATCTTCTTCTGTGTCCCAAGTGGCTCCCTCAATGGACTGTTTCCGCCAAAGAACTTTGACTAGAGGAACTTCTTTGTTCCTTAGTCTACGAATCTGACGATCGAGGATTTCGACTGGCACCTCTTCATAAGAAAGGCTATTCTAAACATTTATGCTTTCTAAGGGAATAACAATAGCTGGGTCACCTATTCACTTCTTTAGCAAGGATACATGAAGCACTGGGTGCACTGATGCTAAGTCTGTAGGCAACTCAAGCTCATATGCCACCTTTCTAAAATGGCTCAAAATTTAATATGGGGCAACATATCAGGGACTAAGCTTCCCATTCTTACCAATCCTATTTACTCCCATCACAGGAGAGATTTTTAGATATACGAAGTCACCAATCTCAAACTCAAGATCCTTTCTCCTCACATCTACATAAGATTTCTTTTGGCTTTGGGCTGCCTTAGGCTTTTCTTGAATTATCTGAACTTTCTCTAATGCATCAAACACCAACTCAGGTCATATCAACGCGGTTTCACCTATCTAAAACCAACCAATCTGAGATCTAATTCTCTTTCCATATAGATCCTTAAATAGAGATATCTAAATACTAGAATGATAGTTGTTATTATACACAAACTCAATCAAAGGAAAGTGGTCATCCCAACTACCCTTAAAGTCAAAAACATACACTCTCAATATGTCCTCTAGGGTCTAAATGGTCTTTTCTGCCTCACCATCTTTCTGAGGGTGAAAGGTTGTACTGAGGTGAACTTGGGTACCAAAACCCTTCTGAAAAGCTTTCTAAAAGTGAGAGGTGAACTGCGTACCTCTTTCTGAAATGATGGATAATGGGATACTGTGAAACCTAGCTAACTCTCTAATATAGATCTTGGCATAGTCCTTGGCTGAAAAAAAAAGTATGGGCTGGTAAGAAATAGGCTGATTTGGTTATCCTATCCACAAAGACCCAAATCAAATCATGCTGATGAAAAGTATGAGGACAACCTATCACAAAATCCATCTTTACTTCCTCCTATTTTAAAGTAGGACTACTAAACTCCTGCATAAACCCACAAGGCTTCTAGTGCTCAATCTTCACTAGCTAACAAGTAGAGCACTTGTCCACAAACTCTGTAATATCTTTCTTCATCTCACTCCACCAATAAATTTCCCATAGATCATGGTACATTTTCGTGGACCCTGGATGAATAGACTAACACACACCATGCATTTTTTCAAGAATTCACTGTCTCAACTCATCAACACATGGCACATACAGTCTACCTTGACAATGCAACACGCCATATCCCCCTAGGGAAAAAAACTCTACTCTCTGATCTCTGACTGACTCTTTCAATTTAACTAAAATGGGATCTCTGTCCTGCTCTTTTTTTACCTTGGCAACTGAAGAGGGCTCAGAACTATTCTGCACCTAAATGCTACCCTCATCTGAATCAAACAAATGAACACCTAATATGTCAAGCTGGTGAACTTCCCCAACTAACTTCTTCTTACCATCCTCAACATGAGCAACAAGACAATCTACTTAGGGCATCTGTCACTATATTAGCCTTGCCTGGGTGATATAAAATACTCATGTAATAGTTTTTAAACAATTCTAAGTACCTCATTTGACATAGGTTCAAATCGTTCTACGAGAACACATACTAAAAGCTTTTGTGATCTGTAAACACGTCAACATACACCCCATACAAATAGTGCCTCCAAATCTTTAAGAAAAAGACAATAGCTACTAACTCAAGATCATGGGTAGGGTAATTCTTTTCATGGGGATTAAGTTGTCTAGAGTCATAGGCCACAACCTTACCATTCTGTATCAAAACACATCCCAAACCAACTCTGGAAGTATCACAGTACACAACAATTCTATCTGAATAATTTGATAACGTCAAAACTAGGGCTGTCATTAGTCGAGTCTTGAACTCCTAAAAACTCTTCTCACAAGAATCTGACTATTGGAACTTAACTTTCTTCTGAGTCAATCTGGACATAGGGATGCAATAGATGAAAACCCTTTACCAAACCACTGGTAATACCCAGGGAAACCCAAAAAACTCTTAATATCTAACGGAGAAATGGGTTTGGGCCAGTTTTTTGCCACTTTCATCTTTTGAGGATCAACTCTAATGCCATTACCAGAAACAATATGGCCAAGGAAAGCTACTAATCTTAGCCAAAATTTTAACTTACTGAAATTAGCGAACAACTGATGGGCTCTAAGAGTCTATAATACAATTTTGAGGTGGTGTGCATAATTATTTTAGTTACAGGAATAGATAAGAATGTCATCAATAAAAACTATGATGAAAATGTCCAAGTACTACTTGAACACTCAGTTCATCAAGTCCATAAAGGTTGTTGGGGCATTTGTGAGACCAAAGGACATGACTAGAACTCGAAGTGACCATACAAAGTTTTGAAAGCTATTTTCAGATTGTCACATTCTCTAACTCTGAGTTGATGATAGATGGATCTTAGGTCTCTCTTAGAAAAATAACTGGTACCCTGAAATTGGTCAAACAAGTCATCAATTTTGGGAAGTGGGTATTTATTTTTTATTATAACTTTGTTTAATTTGTGGTAATCAATACACATTCTGAGAGAACCATCTTTCTTACGCATGAATAGGACTAGTGCACCCTACGGGGAGATGCTAGGCCTGATGAATCCCTTATCTAGGAGATTTTTAAACTCTTTGAGTTTGGCTAGATCTATTCTGTATGGGGGAATAGAGATAGGTTGTGTATCTGGAAAAAGGTTTATTCCCAAGTCAATTTCCCTTTCAGGATGAAATCTGGGAGGATTTTCAGTGAACACATCTCAAAATTCCCTTACTATTGAAACCGACTCAAGATTTGGGCCCTTAGAATTAGAGTCTTTGACTTGGACGAGATGGTAAATACACCCTCTGTATATCATTTATCTTGATCTAAGCTATGAAATCAGCTGACCCCTAAGCATTGTTGTACCACCCCTCCATTCAAGGACTAGTTCATTTGGAAACTAAAAATGAACTACTCCGCTTCTACAATCAACTGAGGCATAACATGAGTGGAGCCAATCCATGTTGAGAATAACATCAAAATTTGTCATCTTTAGCTCTACAAGGTCTGCTGAAGTAACTTTCTGAGAAACCATAAGTGGATAGTTCCTGTATACTCGCCGGGCAATAATAGACTTACCCACTAAAGTAGACACTGAGAAAGGCTCTATTAGGATATTTGGGTTGACTCCGAAGTTGATGGCTATGTAAGGAGTTACAAAAGACAAAAAAAGCTCCAGGATCTAACAAAGCATAAACATGTAAGTGAAAGATTTGCAATATACCAATAACCACATCAGGAGAACTCTCCTAATCCTATCGAAACGTAATAACATAGAGCCTATTTAGGCGTTGCCCACTGGTGGCACTAGAGGCGGCACCCTGTGGAGACGGGCAACCGGACTAAACTGGAGGACAATTATGCTGACTCTATGAAACCACCTAAGGACATTCTCTAATCCTATGGCTTGGCTTACCATACCTAAAACACATGTCGCTGCTAGCCCTATAAATACCCTAATGGTTTCTGCCACATTTCTTACAAAGAGGATTTGTTCGAGCACTGTTTACACTACCCTAACATTTAGAGCCTGATGCTTTATCCTTATTATCATTCCTGAATTTGGACATTGGTGCACTATCCTAAGATGGAGCAGGTACTAAAAATTTTGGGTAGAATAGAAGACAGTTACCACATTTTGAATTCGGCTAAGCAAAACTGAAACTACTGATTCTAACCCTTTTGGTCTCCCTCTCTTTCTCTTTAGTATTTTTTCCTCAATCTGTTAGGCATGGACCATCAACCTAGAAAAGTCCATCTTTCTAATCAACATTGCAATCCTACACTCCTTGACCACAGTATTAGATAAACCAGACACAAATTTGCTTATCTTAGACCTGCTATCAACTACCACATGGGGAGCATTCCTGCTAAGCTGAGTAAACTTGAGGGAATACTCTTTTGAACTCATGTTGCCCTGATTCTGGTTAATAAACTCTAACACCTTAGCCTCTCTTAACTTCAATGAAAAGAACCTATCTAAGAAGGCAGTAGCATACTTATCCTCATTCAATAGGCCCTACATCTGTGCCTCTATCTACCTTCCACTACTTAAGCTATGTATGAGCTACGTCTTGCAACTGATAAGCAGCTAACTCAGCAATCTCACTAGTAGTTACCCTCATAATATTTGTTACCTTCTACACCATGTCAATAAATTACTATGGGTCCTCCTCAGACTTAGACCCTGGAAATAAAGAAGGGCTCATTCGGGTGAAATTCAAATTCTAGCTACAGCAACATTGGCCACTGGGTTGTCCTGAACAACAGCTGGTCAAATATTCTGAGCAGCCACAGGGATAGGGTGGTGAATTCTTCTCTAAATTCTACATAAGAAATTTGCTCAGTCAGGGGATCCTCTTGAATGGGCGGGGGTGCTGGCTGGTTCCTAGTTCTTCTTCCGTTAGTCTTTCTGGGAGGCATGCTCTAAAAATAGAAGGGAAAGTTGGATTAGATAGAGATTTTAACTTAAGCTCATGCTCACTCACACTATATGAACACTGAAGGAAGGGAACTTTTCCTAAAACGCCTTATAGCCTCTTGCCCATAAGTGTGGCGTGCTACACACCCATGCACAAGACTCTACTTGATGTGGCTTTTAGACTACCTAGGACACCTTAGAACCTTAGGCTATAATACCAAGTTTGCAATGTCCTGAGACTATACCCTAGGCGTCACACGATGCTTACGGCCCCGAAGGACCACAAGCTAATCCATGACTGGTACCTGCTGTGAGCACTGAATAATATTCATAAAGTATATGCCAAAGTAAAACTAAAAATGCCATAAGGTTCATAAAACTGAATCAAAACTGAATACATCTACAGAATACTACTAACCGATAATGTCTAAAAGTCTTTAAATATCTGAAATAAAAGAGTTGATGGGACGAGCCCCAACTAACTCACAACTGCTATCTGAAATAACTAAAATACTGAAATAATGCAAAGATAAAAATAAGTATTACATCCTCAATGGATAAGGACTCATTACTATAACTATGGCTGATCGACTAATCTGGCTAAGTACAGTTAGGAAACCGAGCATCTGAACCTATGATATGAGACATCATTGTCCAAAGAGAGAGTATGCATTAGTACTTTAAATGTATTGGTATGCTAGGTCAGGTTAGGCTAATATGTATGTGTTCATGTGCATGAGTAATAATAACAACTAAATATCGTGAAGTGATTGAATGAGAGTATATATACAAGACTAGGACTACTGAAGATAATGAACATATAATATGAAACATATATTTTCTAAATTAGACTAAAACTGAAGTATTGAGTTTCTAATAAATGAGTTCTAATAACTGTAAGTTACGATCGTGTAGAGCTAAACTGGGTTTTGTACTGAATGCTGAATACAGAATACTGGAATTGAGATTGTGGGAGTTATCATCTAACCGATATACCCCATTTATAGACTAATTTGAGGTCCAACTTGTAATCCCAATTAGAAGGGTGTTAGCACTATGCCATGGGTTACTAACACTGGCTGGATCAACCCTAATCTGGCAGAAAGACTCATAATATGTATATGGTTGTGTCAACCCTAGTCTGGTGAGAAGATGATGCTGGCTATGTAGTTCTATAACTCAGGGACTTCTACTAAGTTCCAAACCCTATACTAGAAGGAATACCCCTATCCATGGGTTTGCTCGGTGCTGAATCCTACTCCCAACTAAATCGACATTGATCACTAGGCTATTCTAAGATTGACTGAACTCACACTTATTCTGTTAACAAACTAAATGATACTATGAAATTCTCAAAAGGATTCTTGAACTCTAAGGGTGGAAAGAACCCAAGGATGAACACCAAACATACCTTGATTTATGAATTTGTGAGAATTGATGGTGAATTCTTGAGTTTTGATCTTGAATCTTGAAGGCTATGGCTTGTTCTTGAAAGAGGTCTACTTTAATTTGAGTAAACTGTGAGAATAATGAGCAAATAATGCTCGTTGGGACTTAAATCTCGTGTTTGGACTGAATGGGGTGAGGGAAAAAGACTTACATGCCCTTAGGAATTAAAAACGCAAAACTGAACTGAAAATCCCAATTTTTACACTCAATGCGATACAGTGCAATTGCATCGAGCCACAAGAAAAGGGACAATCCCAAATTTACCTAGCGGCGATGCAATGAAATCGCGTTAAGCCTCTAAAAATAGTCAATTTTGAAATGACACCTTGGTGTGATGCGGTGCCTATTGCGGTGACACATTGGAATGTGACGAACGTGAAATTTTCCATCACCGCAATGTGGTCTTATTGCATTGGGCTATTGTTTTCCACTAAAAGTTCCATAACTTCTAACTAGAGTATTGAATTTAGGCAAAATTGGTATTATTGAAAAGCTTATTCAATTTTCTATAGTTTGGTCAGTCTCGTGCTTTAAAATTATCAATAAATAAAAGATATGCTTGTTTGAATTTGACTAAACCAACATTCTTATCAAAATTTCAATCAATAAGGATTATTTTGATACGTATATAGCTTGGAGTTATTTGAGGCCTTAATATACATCTAACCCGCGCATAGCACTACCAAAGAACAATAATGTAGTATGAATGAGTTGGAAACATAACTCTAATATTGGTTTAGATTTTTGGGGTATTACAGTCCCAATCACTATCTAATTTGCCTCTATCACAGTGCACCAGATTTTCCAATTCCCAAATTAGGCTTGATTGGGTGCTCAAAATTTGTTCAAAATCTTGTATACGTAAATGAACTATGTAACTACACCAAATTCGATGTTTCATATGTAATGGACAATCAGGTTTTCCATCTGAGATTATTTTGACCAAATATGGGTCCCATACCCATATTTTATCTTTAACCTTTCGACCAATAGGTCAAAATGATCTTGGGACCTAAAATAAAGGTCTACCTAGCCTAAAATCAAAATTCTAGAGATGTTGGTGCATTCAGAATTTATATTTGAGGTTGTTTTACTGACGTCTTCGCCCGATGGTCATTTGAAACTAATGAAGACTTTAAAATAGGGAAATAGCTCTAAAAATCAAATGAACCACCTAATAAATGAACTGTCAGTTCCAACAAGTCATAAATGACTCAGGGTATCCATGGAAAATCTCTAATGGAGTAAATAAGCCCAAATATAAAAAAACTACCCGAAGGGTCATTACATACATATTAAGTGGAATAGATATACTCGTACTGAATTCATTATGAGCATTACATTCTCATTCCTTACATATATATTAATGAGATACTAATACCATTGAGGAACACTATTTTTGAAAGAAAATCAGATATTTTTATAATAAGCCTCTCTGTGAACACAATTAGGAGAGGTGAGCTAAGATTGAGATATGAGTTATAGTGTATCTATTTTGAACCCCCTATAGGTCCTATTTTTTGAGTTTTGAGCTTAGTAGGTAAATACAAAAGGTCATGCGATGACTTTATCACTTCATCCCATCATCATTCCTTTATATTGGACCTTTTATATTTTCTGAGTTATATGCCTTGTTTTGCTTTCCTATATTTCTGTGTATGTTTCTGTTGTTTCATTTTAGTATTAGATTAGAACTAAGTGGAGACGGTGTAAGATACCGTGGGGAACTTTTGTATTTGTAGTTTACATCTTCATAGTTTGCATTACTTATTTTATTGTCTACTTTACTTATGTGACCTATGATTCCTGCTAAATATATTTAGACTATACTCACTAATATTGTTCTCTTTTGGTGTAGATTCTAGTTTGAGTACAACTCGTGGTGGATGATCATGCCTTTTAAAGACTGATCAAGGTAGTAGGTTACTTTAGGGACCAGGTTGACCTCCCAACCTCCTTTATGTAACTATGTTTTTACTTGTTTTTAGAGATAGACATTGTGCTTTTTTGGTACTTGGATGATATATTAGATGATCTACACTTTTGACACCAATTTTTGGGAGATTTTATTCTTATTTCTTACAGATTTTTTCCATTTTATGTTTTGTGTTGGTTTGACTTCATTCTAGAATGGGTCATAATATGTGCCATCACAACATAGTTTTTGGGTCGTAAAAAGTATAATTCTAGTTCTTCATGCAAAATAAAGTAGGGTTCATAAGGTTTAATGGTAGGAAAACCCTAAGATGATGATCCAAGGAAAATTTATTATTAGAAGTTATTGATTATTAATATATAGTGGTTAAAAGGGATGGAATGGCCTACAGATGATTTTTAGCAAGGAATCAAGGTACACTATATTTTATTATAGCAATTAGACTTTCTTGACTCTAGGCTTATATATTAATTAAGTAGTTGCGATGTCTTTCGACCATTGCATCTGATTACTGACTGCATTGTACATTTATATAGATTAATATTGTTGAAATAATCAAGATGATAATATGGAAATCATGACGTTCATGATAATATTTATGTTGTTGATGATGTTGATGAGATTCAGAAGAGAAAGAGAAGGTGTGCATATTTTGTATTCACACATTCATTCATATGTATTTAGTGTTCGGTTATAATAATATGGTGTTATGCAACATGTTACTAAATTTCACTAAGCGTAAACATACATGAGTATGATTTTGTGCTTCCTATAAAGTGAAGTTTTATAATTGCATATTTGTTTTTGATTATATGTTCTATAATGATTACTTTGCCTATTTAATTTATATATTTATATGGTGTCGAGTTAAGTTGGCCTATGATACCTACCATTACTTGTTAATGTGCTGATACTACACGTGCTCTTCTTTTTATTAAGTGCAAGTTTCAAAGTTTGAGACAAGACCTCAACTTTAGCTAGAAATTTTAGACTTAGGCCCATGGGTGAGCACCATAACCAAAGTACTGTAGAATCTTCTGATTTGTGGTTATGTCCCTTGCTTTGGGATTAAGACTTTTCATATTTGTCCTTCTTACTTTGGAAATTCAATTGGTTACCTCTTTAGACATTCTAAGTTTTTCTTGTATGATGACTTCAGGCCTCGAGGATTGGAATAAATAGAGGTATTCGTACTCTATTAATTTGTGAATGTTTATATTGGTTTGATAGTTTATTTATTTTTTGATGAAGCCCATTTAGAACTTGTTTAAAAACATGATTAATATAAGGAGAATGCAAAAGTAACACTTGAGTAATCACAAGGGTTGATTTTAGTGTGGTTCTCTCATACATTATGTTCTACTAGGTGTGCCAAAATTTGTCCCAACAAATTTTTAAAGTGCAAGAAAATTAACTGCAGTAAAATATAAGTAAAAGTAAAAATAATTTTATTGATGAATCTTATGAGTAAAATTCGATTATTTTCTTGATTCTTCTCTCTTAATGTTTCTCTATGATTTAAGAACTTCGTAGCATGTTTCTTGAATATAGGATGATCTAGAACTTCTTGATATGTATTTGATCTTTTAAATGTTAGGAAACACTTTGTCATTCTTAATTGATCTCCAGGAAGAACTTCGTTGATCACTCCTTTGAAGAACTATGTAATTGGTGTTATGCCTTTCTCCAATGCCTGCAGAATGTCTTTTTTTTTGAATTTCCTAAGAAATTTAGGCAACTCCCTTATTTATAGTTGTTGGGAGTATGCCAATTGCTTGTGATTAGCCCAAACATGTCATTTGGATGCTTGACTACTTTTGAGTCATTGTTAAATATAACTAGAATTTCTGCATTATTTGGGTACGTGGTGTTATCTTGTCGATCTTGCATTTAATAGGGACTTCAAGGTGTAATGGATCTTGGACTTGAATCTAGTAAAATGGACTTAATTGTTTGTAAACCCCAAATTAATCATTCAACCCAAAGGAATATGAATTGAATTCAAATTTTATATGATTTTAAGCCAATAAAATTTGATGTCTTCAATAATTTAATGATTATTTATTTGAGATAGATAAATTGTGCCTTTCATTTTATTTTTGACTAAGAATTTTAGAAAAATGTTTTATTCTTAAAGTGATAGAGAATAATATTTATTTTGAATAATTTATGAATAAAAATTATAGTAATTCTAAAAAGTCATATTGACTAACATGGATGTATGTGCACCCCACGTGCCCAGAGACTAATATGATGATAAACAAAAACAATAAACTTTCATGAGAATAATTTATAGAAAGAGAGAAAAAATAAGATAAAGAACATTTATAGAAAGTCTCAGGGAACTCTCCAATAAATTCATAGGTTTTTATGGTCTTTCAAAAAAACTTTCACTAGAATTTTTTCACAAGTGACATCTAGATGACATAATGATGTGATAGGTCATCGTACTTAACTTAATAAGGCCCATAATAGGAAGACCCACTAGAGTTTCACCAATTACAGTTGGGTGCTTCTCTGCTCATATATGAGAGGAACTCTTATTTTCACTTTTGGTAATAACAAGAGAGTGACTGCTAAGAGTGTGACAGGTATCACATTAGATACTCCATCTTGAAGGAAAGTACTAGAACTAAAGATCTAATTCGTTATACAGTTCGTTATTGCCAAAAGAGATAGGTTGTTCAATCTTACTAATCTCGAGATATTGTGTTCTTTTATCATATTTAACCTATAAATTTAATTTTATAATTAAACAATGATTTATTTGATACACAATAATTATATCTTTTATTTTATTTTGGACATAATAATTACACTTTCCGATTTCCAAATATTTATAGATAAGGAAATAAATCTATTTAGAAGAGTTTAGGAATAAAATTATAGTAATTCTAAAAAGTAATATTGATTTACATGGGATACATATGCAATGCACGTGACTTGAGACTAGTATGATGATAAGTGAAAGCAATAAACATTCTAGAAGAATAATTAAAAAAAATAGAGAAAAAAAAATGCATAGTAACAATTATAAAGAGTCTCAAGAACTTTTTCAAAAAAATCATAGGTTCTTAAGTTCTTTCATGGAAAACCTTTTCTCTACAACCTTCCCACAAGTATCACTTAGATAGCATGATGAAGTGATAGATAAAAAATTAATTTGACAGGTAAAAGAATTAACTTAATGAGGTCCACTAATGGAAAGGCCATTAGTATTTATCGTTACAATTGGATGTCTGTCTAACACCTATATAAGAGGCTTTTATTTTTTCTTTCAATAGAAACAAGAGACTGAATGGAAATAGTGTGGCGGCTCTCGCACCACACACCCATGTCTTGAAAGAGAGTACTATAACAAAGATCTAGTGTTCTCTACAATTTGTTTGGATAAAAGAGGTACATTATTCGATCTTACCGATATCAAGCAATTTCTCATGTCCAATCTATAAATTTATTAAGTTAAGAATATAATTGTTTGATCATAGATTGATTTTGACTTAGAATTTGAAACCTTTTGTAGATTATTTTACATCCGTGTTTGCTTATTAAGTCGATCAGTTATTTCGACTTCAAATTTGAAGATACAAATTTTAAAGTTTGAAAAATAAATCTATGATTTTTTTAAAAAGTCAAGTTTTCGCTCACAAAATTACAATTGTATATTCAAGCTCAAACATATGTTTAACTTTTAGATACTCTTTTTAACTTCAATTTCAAACACTTTTTTTGTTTTTTTAAATCTGAACCAACTCATATCCAAACTCTCAATTTATCTTTTTGTTTCAATAAAACTTTTTAGTAGATATTTGGACATATGATATAAAATCGTCCTTTAAATTTGTAATCATAATTTTAAATAAGCATTTGAATATGTTATTTGGAAGCATGATTTCAAATATCAACTTCTAAAAAAACATGTTTTGAAATTTCAATTAATTGGTACAAAGGTCCCTTAATATTACAAGTCTCATCTCTAAAATTTCAATATGGCTAGAGAATTTCAATGACTTTAGTGAGTTTCTAGGATCTTTCAAGGAAAACCTCTTCTCTAGAGCCTTCCCACAAGTGGCACCTAAGTTGCACGATGTTGTTGTAGGTCATCGTACTCAATTAATAAGGTCCATAATGAGAAGGACCATTAGGGGCTCACCATTACAACAGAGTGCCTCTCTAACTCATATATAAGAGACACTCTTATATTTTCGTTCAGTAATAACAAGAGAGTGGCTGGTAAGAGTGTGATAGTTATCCCATTAGACACCGCATAAAAACTAGAACAGAAGATCTAGTCCATACTACAGCTTATTATGACTAAAAAAAAGTACATAAATCTTATCAATCTTTAACTATTTTGTGTCCTTTTATCATATTTGATCAATGAATTTATTATGTTAAGAATCTAACCTTTTGATTATAGATCTATTTTAGCTCAAATATTTAAATTTTTTTGGTAGATTGTTACCCACAGAGGTTTTTTTCTTATTAAATCAATAAGTTTTTATTTGAACTGCAAATTTGAAGATACAAAGTTTAATGATTGAAAATAAATTTGTGATTTTTCTTTGAAACCAAATTTTTATTCACAAGATTACAATTGTATATTCAAGTTAAGCATAACTTACACTTTCAGATACTTTGTTTAAACTTCAACTTCAAACATTACTTTTTTCCAAATCTCAACCAACTCATGTCCAAACTCCAAAGTCCTACTTTATCTTTTTAATTTCTATAACATTTTTTAGTAAATGTTTGAATATGTGATATGAAATCATGATTTCATATTAGAGTTTGAACATGCGATTTGAGATCAATATTTTGAATCTCAGTTTCTACAACAAAATGATTTTGAATTTCAAATATTAGGACTATGGTATGCATGTCACTACCCAAAATTGGGTCATGATGAAACTATCCCGGCCTATCCTTATTAAGTAGGCCAATCACACAAACTGATAAAGAAAATGCAAAATTTACAATAACATACACCAAGACCATACTTCTAGAACGAAGTGAAGAAAAACATGGATACAATAAAAATAAAAATTAGAAAGAAATACCATAAGTCTCCAAAATCTAGTGTCATAGTGTAAGAGCATCCAATAGAATATTCGCAAACTAAAAAATATATATTTGTCACTGATAAGTAAAATAAAGATAAATAAGGATAGACGTGGTCCGAAATAGCCCTAAACTCTAGAGATAATTAGTACCTTAATGTTTGGAATCTTCATACGATATCAACTACCCGCGGGAGGTGCTCGTACCAGGATCTGCACCGAAAAAGCATAGTAGGAGTGAGCACGGTCCACTTATACTCAGTAGGTATTACAGAGCGCCTGAGAAAAGTAGAAAATAAGATAAGTAAAATATACTCTGAGCACATCACCTACAAATAGAAAATTCCCAAATGATAGTTCACACTGTCTCTACTAAGAATTCTAATTTATAAATACACTGAAATGGAAACAACACACACACACACACATATATATATATATATATATAATAATATATTGAACTAAGCACAAGTCAAGAAAACTAGAGAAATCAAGAAAGATGCATGTGTTCATGCAATGCCATGCAATGTGAATGAGATGAATGATGAAAGTCATCACACGATATTCTGTATACACCCACCAAGCTCACAGCTACCAACTAAGATCCATGGAGGGTTCGCAACGCATATACTATAACTCATATCTCAAATCAACTTTGTCGACAATGACCCAGGCCAAGTGTTTTTCAAAATATGATAACCAACTTTGCCGATAATAACCTCGACCAAGGACTTTTCAAAAGTGAGTCATGTTCTTTCAAAATAATATATCTCACCAGTATCATATATATATATATATATATATATATATATATATGGAATGAGAATTTAATGCTTATAATAGACTCAATATGATGATATCCAATTCATCTGGCATGTACATATAATTGATTCTAGAAATCAACACAATAAGTCCACAATTCATGATCATAAACTCTATTTAGGCACTATCAGAATAAAATATGCATGTAAAATATTATTAATATCATATCAACCCCTAACTCAGGTATTTTATCATAATAAAGGCAATCAATGCTCAAATAAGGTCTATATTAGCAAAATAAGCCCTCACAAGAGCATTACCTCTAGAATAAAGTCATTTAAATGCACAAATAAGGCTAATGATGTCATATAAAGCATTGACATTGATAATAAATAATATCAAATATCACAAATCAACCATAATAAGATATAAGCCCCAATGAGCTGACAACAGTAAAAATAATCTCGAATATAAACTTCATAGTTATTTTTTTCAAACCCATAGAATGTTTTACTTATTTATTAACTACCTAGCTAAATCAAAAATAAGTTAAGCCATAACCTATCTCAAAATGATGAAATCTTGATCTAAGGTGCTTCAATATAGAATCTTCCCCTTGCAAATGGCTTCAGAATCAATTATAAAATTTAAATATAGCATCTACATATTAGAAAAAAGAGAACAACATCCACATTACTCATATTCAAGTTAGGTCCAAAAAGGATACAAACTAGTTTGAAAATGAAAGGGGCAAAATTGAAATTTTTTTAGTAATACATTCCCCAGATTATAGGAGTCTATGAAGAAAATCCATGCAAAAACAAGTTTAAAATGTGGTCCAAATCAAAGAAACCACTTGTTTAAACTTTACCAAAAAAACCTTGAACTTCCTTTTTGAAAACATAATTTATTTGTGTTTTGGATGATATAATCAATAAAAAATAATGGGAATAAGGTTTTGGAGCTTAGCCAAGCTCAAATGGTGAAGAAATCCTCAAGAATCACCCAAATCCAAAGCTCAAAGGTACAAAATTAGAGGAAAAACATGAAAATGGTGCATATATACTATTTAGTGAATAGTACCTCGCAATAGTAGACCCTACCTCATGATCACAAGGGTCACATAGACTTGCAATTAAGATGGTCATTATGGTCGCATGGATGGACCTCACGATTGAAAAGAGTCAATCCAACCTGGTCCATTAATCAACCTATCACAATTGTAGTATAGCCATTATGCAATCACAATGAATTCAATCATCGAGGCCCGCGATCATGACATGGATCCATGTGATCCCAAAAGAGGACCTGATGCACTAGAAATTATTGCACCAATAGATTTTTCATGGAAAGAAATATCTTCGAACGGGCCATCGAGATTCATTTAGGATCTAACAAAAATAAACCATATATGATACAAGGATATTTTTGATGTTCCGACCTTAATGACGATGTCAGATATTTGAAAAAGGATTGTTTGAAATAAACTAACCCCAAAACCCTAATTTTCACTATTTTCCAAATAAAGAGTTGAAATGAGATATAAAAGCTCTTTGCATGAAACAACCCTGCTACTCACCTAAGTTTGATACTCAGGATCTATTGACGTAGTCTAAATTGTCATTCGACACTCAGAATACTAAATGTTGACCAAAGTCAACTATATGGCTTCTCAAGTCTCTAAAAATCATAAACTCACATAAATCAATCTCAATTGTATTGGGAACCATACAAACCATACCTACACCCTAAATTAAACATGTAACCACTATAAGGAAAGGTAAAATGGTCAATACACATAATAGAGAAAATCACTAGAATTTAGGTCCTTACAGCATCCACTACTAAAACTCTAGTTCATTCTTGAATTACAAGGCAATGAAATACCTAAATCAGTGAAAAGCTAAGGGTAACTACTACACATGTAGGACTCGACCTCTTAAGTAACATCCTCGGATGGTGTCTCCACTGAACCTTAACCACAAGAAAATATCTCTAGAATGCAACTGTTTAGCATCTCTGGCTAAGATGGAGACCGATTCCTCAACAACGGTAAACTTCTCCTCCAACTAAAGGGAATCCTAATGAAGCACATGACACTCATTTAGGATATTTCATTGAAGCATAGATAAATAAAAAACTAGATGAAAGGATAAAAATCCTGGGGAAAGACCCACTCATAAGCTATATCCAAAAACGTTTGAAGAATCTTAAATAGTTTGACATACATAGGGATAAGCTTACCCCTCTTTTCAAACCTCATCAAGCCCTTCATGGGAGACACATGAAGAAAGACTCAATCACTAATCTCATACTTCAAGGCATAAAATTGATGGTATGAATAACACTTCTACCTACTCTAGGCTTCAATGAAGGAAGACTCAATCACTAATCTCATACTTCAGGGCATAAAGTTGATGGTATGAATAACACTTCTACCTACTCTGAGCTACTTGAAGCCTATCCTGATTCATCAAAACTTTACCTGAAGACTCGCAAAACATGTCAGTACCACGGGGTCTAACCTCTACGATCTCAAACTAACTAATAAGAGATAGATATAACCTACCTTGAAACCTCTCAAAATAGTCCATCTCAATACTTGAATGGTAGTTATTATTATAACCAAACTCCGCTAAAGACAAATATTGATTCCACTAACCTTTAAAGTCCATAACATATATGTGGAGCATATCCTTCAAAACCTGAATAGTCTGCTTTAATTGACCACCGATCTGGGGGTAAAAAGTTATACTAAGGTCAACCTGAGTCCCCAACGCCTCCTAAAAGTTCTAACAGAAGGTAGAGTGAACACTGATCCTCAATCTAAAATAATATACAAGGGTATCACATGAAGACAAACTATCTCGTGAACATAGATCTGGTCTAACTTCTTAGCACTAGATGAGTCTTAATAGGGATGAAATGGGGTGATTTTTTCAATCAATCCATGATGACCCAAATACTGTCAAAACCATGAGGTAACCCAGTCATAAAGTTGATAGCGATCCTCTCTCACTTCTACTTAGGAATGGGCAATATTTATAGCAAACCATCGGATCTTTGATACTTTGGCTTTACCTGCTTAAAACACAAGCAATAAGCTACAAAATTTGTCACATCCTCATATGTGAATCCCTGACCTTTCCGACCTTAAAAAGTACTTAAAATGAGTTATTAGGACCCTAATATTAAAGGTAAAACCCATAATAATGGGTTTGGTTAGGCTGAGGATGTTTTTAGACGTTGAAGAGGGCTTTGCATTGCAAAATAGGAACTTTATTGTAGCCCCATGCTATGAAGATGCCCGCGATGGGATATTGTTTTATTTTTATACCGTGGTCCGCACTGCAGAACTCCAAAATCACCCAGCAGTTACGTCGCAAACCTCTTGGTCCATGAAGGGGGTCATACCGCAAACCTCTTTCCCATTCATTAAATTGCTCCATTGTTAATATATTTTAAGGGCATGAATGTTTTTTCACAACCCTAACTTGTTGCTAAACCCTTTATGGATATGTATAGAGTATCAAAGATGATTAAAATCATCAAATAGAATTTTAATTTCCGTTCCCTTGTTAGTTAACAAATGTTTTCTCTACTACACTCTCAATCGATGAGAAAATAGGGTTCACTCAAGAATTCACCTCAAGAAGTTACAAAATTAAGATATGTGGGGTTTGAGCAAGGATAATCTTTCATCTTTGTGCCCAAAAATATTGGTTTTAAAGTTGAAAATTTGTGATTTCAATTTGGGTTTATACCAAATTTCCATATTCTCGAAATTATGACATTATCAATGATTAAAAGTTCAGTTAGCACAAGAATCTATCTTTACTCATGTTTTTACCTATATGATTGTTATTATGAGATGAATTTTAGCATTTCGACATAAATTCCCATGAGTTGATGAATATATACAATTTTTTGCATGATTCAATCAGTTTAAAAATAGGACATGAATTTATCATTATTATCTCAATTTACAAGAAGTTCAGAGTACTATTTCAGATTACCACAATATGAATTAGATTTTGGTTTTGATCTCATGATCTTAGACATGAAAATAAATTGACATAGTATTTATGAGTACAAGTTATTAACAGAAGCATGATTGGTTTTCAGATTTACAAATCCATATACTTAGTTTAAAGTGAATTTTGTCAGTATGAGCATATAGTATATATATTTTTGGAGTTGTATTTAGCACCATGAGGGAACTGTGGGTTTAACGAATCCCATTTTCCAAAACTACGTGTCACCGTAGGTTTAGGGGCCTCGCCAGAGAGCGTTCCCCTTGCCTAATATGGGCTCAGTTTAGTGATCAGTCTAGTTCACATTCTATTCCAATGGAAGCGTAGAATAACCCTACTCAACATGGATCAGACATTGGACTCTATTCTAGCTTACATGGTTTATGTGGGTTATAAGAATCTTCCGTAAAAAAATAGTTTTCAAAAGTTAAGTGTAGTGACTCACATAGTTTATTATTTATGCTTTGTACCCATATTTTAAGATATTTCATCTCTCAGTGTTTTCTAGCCTCTTGTTGAGTATATTTACACTTAGCATGCATGTTTTGAATTAAGTACCGCTTCAATTTTATTTATGTATTTACCCTCATATACTCAGTACATTCTAGAAATATTGATCCACATATATTTCTATGTGCTACATTGTTTCATAATGTAGGTTCTGGTATTTGTCCCTAGTAGCGTGATTGACCGCAGAAACCATTTCATACACCCAGATAGTTAGTGAGTCCTCTTAGTCCGAGGACCCATTTTATAATGATTTCATATGTTTAGTGTAGTTATTCATCTTTAATTTTGGATTAGCTTGGGTCTGTCCTAGTGGCTCTTTAGTTAGTTATTAGTGGATTGTCAAGACTAGTCTGGCCATATTTCATTCAGTTAGATTTTAAGGTTTCTAAGTACAAAGTTGTAGCTGATATTGTGCACCTATTTCAATTCCATTTTAAGTTTCTTTTCAGTTTTTGCTTAGGGTTAAATTTAACATTTATGAGAATTCACTGTTGAGTAGATATCAAGGGTTATCTTGGACTATTCATAGTCTTAAACACCGTATATCATCACCCCACTAGTAAAGTTGCTTCAAATCACAATACATCTTGGTTACCTCTGATTGAATGAAATATTAAGAACAATGTGCCTCCTTCAAAATCAATATTACCTATCCACCAAACCTTGATACACAAACTAGGCCTATATTCCTTAAAACTCCATCAGAATCAAGAGAGTCATCCTTAATCTCTACACTCAATTTCTTATCCCAAATTAATCTTGAACCTTCGTCATTAAACTGGTGAGCTTAGATATTCTCTATCATGGAAGATCTAGCATTGAAAAAGGCTAAAACACGCTCAGGTGTTGAAATATCAAGACTAACTATCTGATCAACTAAAGAATGAACCTCCAAGGATAAAGGCCACTCCTAGATAAAGAGATGAGCTACACTCCCCATACTAGTTGACTTCCGATTTAAGACATCTTTAACCACATTAGACTTACCTGGATGATGTAAAATAGTGATGTCATAATACTTAAGAAACTCAAGCCAATACCTCTTCCTCATATTAATATCTCACTATCTGAAAAAGTACTGAAGGCTACAACGGCCCAAGAAAATTTTGCAAGGAACTCCATAAAAGTAAGAACGCTACTACTTCAACACAAACACTACGCCTGCCGACTCAAAATCATAGGTAGGGTAATTTCTCTCATGAGGCTTCAACTGACAAGGGGCATAAGCAATAACCTTACCCTCTTTCATTAATACCACATCCAACGCAAAACTAAAAGCATTACAAAACACGATAAACCCATACCTCCTTGGATAAAATCAAGATAGAAGCCAAGGTTAATAAATCCTTGAGGTTTTACCCACATTTGAACACTAAAAAGCCATTTTTTTCTGAGTCAAGTTTGTTAAAAGAACTATAATGGACGAGAAAACCTCTACCAAATACTAATAATAACCTGCCAAACCTATAAAACTCTGAATCTCAATATGAGAAGTAAATTTAGTCCAATAATGAATCGTTGTTATCTCAGCTGAATCAACCATAATACCATTCTTAATTACCATATGACTTAAGAAAGAGATAGGTACCATAGGATGACTAAGCAAAGTTAAAAATAAGATAAGTAAAATATACTATGAGCACGTCACCTGCAACTAGAAAAATCTCAAATGGTAGATTACACTGCCTCCTTCCTCTCCTTATTCATATAAGCTAAACTCCTATTGGACAGCCAGCTAAGAGCATCAACAACTATGTTAGCTTTACCTAGGTGGTAGTGAAGACTCATATCATAGTCCTTAGGAAGCACAAGCCATTTCCTCTACCTGAGGTTAAGCCTTTTCTGAGTAAACACATATTGTAGACTCTTATGATTTGAGAAGATGACTATATGCACTCCATACAAATAGTTTCACTAGATTTTCAACGCAAATACTCAAAATCATGAGTAGGATAATTTCTCTCATGCACCTTTAACTACCTAGAAGCATAGGCTATCACCTTACCATGTAGCATCAAAACATAAACAAGTCCTACCCAGGACGCATCAGAATAAGCCACAAACCCCTTAGTGCCTTCTGACAAAGCCAAAGCTAACTTATCATTCACCTTCTCGAAACTACCTTCACAAGCATCTGACCAAGAGAACTTTACCTTCTTCTGAGTCTTCTTAGTCAATGGGGAAGATATCATCAAACAAATTTCCACAAACCTCCTATAGTAACTAGCCAAACTCCAAAAGCTTTGAATGTCAATTGGAGTCACGGGTCTAGGCCACTTCTTAACCACCATAACTTTTTGTTGATCTATCATAATCATCTTAGTAGAATTAATATAACCCAAAAAAGTGACAACATTCAACCAGAATTCACATTTTGAGAATTTGGCATACAATTGTTATTCTTAAGGTTTGTAACACAATACATAGGTGATTGGCATGATATACCTCACTCTTAAAGTACACCAAAATTTCATTAATGAATGCAATGACAAATGAATCTAGAAATTGACAAAAGATCCTATTCATTAATTCCATGAATGTTGCAAAGGCATTAGTCAGACCGAATGACATAACTAACAAATCAAAGTGCACATATCGGGTATGAAATGCTGTCTTAGGGATATCCACCTCCATAATCTTAAGTTGATGATACCTAGACCGAAGATCGATCTTAGAAAATAATTTGGCACCCTGCAACTAATCAAATAAGTTATCTATCCACAAAAGAGGATACTTGTCCTGAATTATCACCTTATTCAACTGTCGGTAGTCAATACATATCCAGAGGGAACTATCCTTCTTACGCATTAATTACATCTGTGCACCCCATGGGAACACACTATGATGGATAAAACCCTTATCCAAAAGATCATTAAGTTGCTCCTTAAGTTTTTTTAACTCACCCAGAGCCATCTTATAAGGGGGAATAAAAATTGGATGAGTGTCTGGAACCAAATCAATCCCAAACTCAATCTCTCTATTTGGAGGAACACCAGGAAGATCTTCAGGAAAGACTTCAGGAAACTCATTCACCACCAAAACTGAATGCAAATAAGGACACTCTGAATAGAAATCTTTAACTCGGACCAGATGATAGAAACGCCCCTTGGAGATTAACCTTTGAGCTCTAAGATCTAATATAAACTTCTTTTTAGGAGCTAAGGAACTACCCTCCGCTCGATAACCGATTTACCAGGGAACTTAAAGAAAACCTTACAAGTCTAATAATCTAAGGATTCATAGCATGAATGTAATTAATCCATACCAAGAATAACATCAAAATATACCATATCTAACTCATACAAATCTCCCAAAGTCTCTTTACTATATATATATACCATACACCCCCATACACTCTTTTAGCAATCACAGAGTCACCTACAAGGGTAGAAATAGAAAAAGATCTAAAATAACCTCAAGATCAAAACTAAAATACATAGCCACAAATAGGGTCACATAAGAAAGAGTGGACCTCAAATCAAGTAAATGATATACATCATGAGAAAAGAGTTGCAACATACTAGTATTGATATAAGGAAATGGCTTAGACTCTTGTAGGGTAGTGAGTGCATATAGACGGTTTTGATCAGTGCCAAAACTATATCGTGCACCCTTTGGTGTTGGATCTGATGACGAAGCAATTGGAACCTTGTTCCCCATGAAGCCACCTTACGAATAGGAAAATTTCTAAAAATATAGCCTGGATGACCATATTTGAAGCATGTGTACCTTCCCTCATTACAAAAAACCTCAATTCAACTAACCATAAAACCTACAAGGAGGAAATGATGGAGCCAACTGAGCCCCATTAGCCTAAGATTAGGCACCATGTACCCTTAAGTTATCACCACTCTACTGATGCATGTCACTCGACGGCTTTGAGTAGGGAGAACTAGCTGTGGAGAAAAAAAACCCCCCACTTCTCCTTTGTTCACATACCCCATCTCTACAATTTTGATGTTGTCCACCAACCTACTCAGAGAACTTGAAATTCTTTCCCTATCTCTCCCTTATCTCAGCCTGTCGTTTCTTTTCCTCCTTCACCTACTGCATAAGAATAATAAACCTAGAGATACCCATGTCCTTAATCAGCAATGTAGTCTTACTTTCAAGGATCAACTCACGAGATAGTCCTGAAGTAAAATTTATTATCCTGTCCATCATATCAGACTCCAACTTTAAAGAATACCATGACAATTGGTGAAACTTCAAGGACTACTCCTTGACTGACATTTTCCCTTGTTTAGATTAACAAACTCCTCCGCTTTTGCTTCCCTCAACTCCTAAGGAAATAAGCAATCCAGAAATGGATTAGAGAAAGTCTCCCATAAAGAGGAATCATCCATATCATCCCTTGTCCATCCCACTCCTCATACTATTGGTATGCCACATCCTTCAGCTAATAGGCCATAAACTCCACCCCTTCCACATTCGTGGCATGCATCACCTTGATAATATTTTCCACCTTATCCAAGAAACCCTGAGGATCTTCCTCCACCTTAACACTAATAAAGGTTTGAGGATTCAACCTTATGAACTAGCCAACCCTTATGGCTTCAGAAGATGAGCAGTAGATGCACCACGCTCATCCTGAGACGCAACCAACTAAGCAATCATATAAATCAACTGACGAAACTCACTATTCATCATATTATCCTAAGGAGGACTAAAAGGTACTAGTGAAAATCAAGAACAATCAAGACTAGGACCCCGATTATGAATACCCTGAGTAGGGCATGTACCATTAACATCGTCCTCAATTGGGATAGAAAAGTTTTCACGAACTTCAGATCACCGGGGCATGATCTGAAAAGAGAAAAACAAGAACTAGAGAAGATTCCAAGACTTAGACTCCCAGTTTAAATATAGAACACCAAGAAGTGAAATATTCCTAAATTCTTTATAGCCTCTCCCTTATGAGTGTGGAATGCTACACACTCTTCAAAGAGACTCTACTCAATATGTCTTTATGGACTCCCAATTTACCATGAACCTAAAGCTCTAATACCAACTTAACATAACCCAAACCAAGGTTTTGTCATAATGGACATCCTAAGTTCAACCAGTACCAAAGACGACCCCTGATACCCAACCCAACCTCCAAGCACATACCCTCATCCAAATAAATTCTAAACATATAAAAAGATGGAGTTATTTGTATCTTAGTAATTCAAGATAGGTCCATGACCATGATCAACCCAACCAAGTTAATCATCCAGTACCGAACCAACCACTATAACATAAGCCAATACATAACCAAACTATAACATAATAGGATGGAATAATTATAGATATAGTATAAAGGTATCAACCATTATAACAATACCAATGTCAAGGTAGACACCAATACTGACACCACACATACCGACCTATAGTAGTCTCGTAAAGCCTTAATTCAAAAGTAAAATAATATCTAGTCGGGACATGCCCCTAACCATAGCCAAAACCATGGTCTATGAAATGACTTAAGTTTGTAAAACCATCTATGAAATGAAATAAAGCCTTTTAAAATATAGAATCTCACCATATCAATCAAACATATGTTGATCCCAAATTCGATCACTAAGTAGGAGGAGTAGAATGTTTGGTTCCTATATCGCTTGGAAATACAGTGCCCAAGTATGAGTTTGCAGGTGAATTCTAGCATGCACTCAAGATAAGAATAAAATAATACCAATCTTTAAAATTAAGTAAATGACTATATGCATTCACAACTATATATATATATATATATTCATACCGAGAAAGGGAACCAATTTTAGCATTCCTTTAATACTATTAACCTGGGTAAGTGTAGCTTAACTTTCCCAGAACTACCCATGGGATAAATAGGTCTAGTGTTACCCCCTAAATAGGCCCTGATATGTGTGTCCACATAAATCTGAGACACCGTAGGAGTAGAGGATTCCCAAGTACCCTTCTCTCTCCATGATACATATATACAAGTGTAACTTAGGGTATTACCATGTACCCCATAAGTATTATATATGGTTACCATTACCAATCTTCAAGTCAAAAAATATGAGTTTCCAGTGTCTGTCTATTGGACACCTTCACAATTAGCTATCGTACCCCGCCATTATTCCCAATTAAAACTATTAGTTCACAACCAAACCACTAATTCCATTCATTATTAACAAAGGTTATAAGTAGTGGTATCATCATACCTACTATAACTTGCAAGCAATGTCCTTAGCCAACCTTTAAAAAAAGAAGGGGTTCCCATATACCCATAAATTACATTATTAAGTTGCTTGGGGTATTCCAATGTACCCCACAAGATGATCATTATTAAGCTTTGTTGGGTGATTCCCATGTACTCTAAATGGATGTTCATTTAAGCTAACCACATAGCCACGAAGGTATTACCATTTAACCATTCCAAACTATTTGAACCATTTATACAATTTAGGATTTCATTACCATATTGTACCATACAAAGCTTCAATGAAAGTTCAACAATGTAACCAAAATATCCTCATACCATATTGTACCATACAAAGCTTCAATGAAAGTTCAATAATGTAACCAAAATATCCTCATAAGTATTTTATCAAATATGTTTGGGGCATATAGTTTCCAAAACCAAGTACCAATTAACCATTCCCATATAAACAAATGTTCAAACCATAAATAAAATAGAAAAAACATAATTAAAATATGGGGAACCATAACTAAACCAATTATAACCAAAAACTCCATCATATATTTGAAAACGCAAAACCATACAATAATTATTCCATGAAAACCATACATTAAATCATGGATTTAGTTGAACTAAAAATAATAGAGGAGTAATATGCTTTATATTACAAACATGACAGAGAGAAACCACCCTTTGCAAGTCCTAAATTGATCCTATTAATGAATTCCTAGTTGTCCTTGACCCAAGAACCTTGAGAGAATTTGAGGGAGCTTCTAAGTGTTTAAGATTGGAATAATAGGTTAAATGAAGTACCAATAGTATTTACATCATGGGGTCATAATAGTTTATGAGGGGAAATGTCCAGAATACCCTCAACTTAAATTGTATAAAATCTTGGCAAAAAGGTACAACCACACCTCCTCAATCGTATCGTAGAGTATGAGTGGTACCCTTATCTCATTCCATTGATATTTTATTGGACCCCAAAATTGTCCAACATATGACCTCTAATGCCCATTCATACCCAACCATACGACCAGTACCCTAAATTTATACCTTAGCCAGATTAGACTCCTTTAGGTTAAACATTGGGCAACACATAATTGGTATCATACCACTAGTACCCTAACATATGACTAATATGATTTATTCATTCCTTGGGTAGAAACCAACCAACACTGGCTATCTTACAAATAAGACCACCAAATTGTACCCTATCCTTCGACTAGTACCCCCTAGTCGTATAATGTCAAGAAGCCAAAAAACTCAGGAAATTTCTAAGGATCAAAATCCAGGGAGTTTCAATATTTATATACTAGGAATAGGGGTTAAATTTTAGTGTTTAACCAATGTGTAGGAGCATTTTGGGGATTTTTAAATTTTGAATTCAGGATAGGGTTTGCTGAGGTGCAATCATATGATTTTTTGATGAAATTAAGTAGTTTTTTAAAAAAATTATCTTTGGATATTTGAGAAAAATTTTGTTTCTAGAGGATTTTTGTGCTCGGATAGTACAAGTTTTTTGTGCTCCTTACATGGGAAAAGTATTAACAAGAGAGGAGAGATGTTAAGGAGATTGGGCCTAGGGATTTTATTGTTTCGTTAGTTGTTGCTATAATCAATAATTGTTTGTTGTAGTTGGGTGTTGTTGGGTTGTACATTGTTGCATTATTGATGAAGATAAATGAAGAAGGGTGATGGGTCGAGTTGATGCTAGTATTATTGGGCTGGACACTGGATTGGAGTTAAAGGGGGTGGATAGATTAGGTTTAGGCTATTAATCAAATAGCCTAATTGTTAGGATTTTAGTCAATTATAAATTGGATCAAAATTTGGAACAGATTAATAATTAATTTAATTGTGAGCTTCTTGGTTTAGTAAAATTAAATAAATATTTCCTAAATAAATTATTTTTTAAGAATCAATTATAAATAAATCAAGATTTGTATGTTTGGACTAATTTTAAGACAGATCTTGATTAAAATCTAACTTTTGATGAAATAATTATCTAAGTTACAAATCGCTACTTAAAATTGACAAAATAAAAGAAGATACATATTTTTAAAAGGTTTTATCTGAATAAATAAATATTTTGATTTTATATAAAACTAAAGCAACTGAAGACCTAGTCGTGGAGGGTAGAAATTAGGTATCAGCACTAGGATCTTAAGGAGGTAGTACGATAGCTCCAATAGCACCAACCCCATCCAAATAAGCATCATCATCATCATTATCAAAGGCAAAATTCACAGCAAGATATTGGCACCCTCTGCCCGTGCTCACTATTTTTCATTGACTAAAGTAACACTATCAACACGTTGCCACTACCAAAAAAAGAAAAAACACGTCAGACAAAAAAGCAATGAACATCGTTGCTCCTAAAAAATAATGGAAAAAGCAATGTCGTCTGTAGCTTTCTTAATTTATTTTAAATTATTATCTATTTTTTATTAAAATTGATAGACTATATGTCAATGTTTGTCACTTTATTTCTCATATTATTGTGCCAAAAAATTAATAAATAATTTATAAATTTTTTGATGAACACGATGGACAGCATCTCAGTTATTTGAAAAAAAGAAAATTAATTTTAGAAAAGTGGCGTTGTCCATCGTTTCTTTAATTGAAATTTAATCCTAATTTGTTTTTACTAAAATTGGTGGAAAGAGTCTCTATTATTTTCTTTCAAAAAAGAAAAGAAAATTGATTTAGAAAAGCATCGTTGTCAGCCGCTTTTTTATAGTTTTTCTTTTTTTTTCACTAAAAATGGCGGATCGGGTCGATTTTGTAAAAATTAATTTTATGAAAAGGAAATTTTTCTTTATTTTTTGTATTTCTAATATACTAAGAAATAAAGAATTTTTATATTTTAAAAAATTAAATTATATATATAATTTTTTTAAGAACAACAGACATAGTCGATTTTGTCTATCACTTTTTTTGTCAAAATTTTAGTCAACATCTTATTAGGATAACACTCCAACATTCTCCTTACTTTCTCTTTTCATTTTTTCCTTTCCTCCACCATGTCTCTTTCTCTCTCTCTCTCTCTCTCTCTCACACACACACACTGTTTCTCTTTTCTTTTTTTTCTCCTTTACACCTGTGGCTCCCGTCGCTGCTTTCTCCAACCATCATCATTGCTTCCTCTGACCAACACCACTGCTTTCTCCAACGATCGCCGCCATTGTTGGTAAGTCTCCTCTCCTCATCTTAAATATCTTCCCTCATTTTATAATAGTAGTTTCTATTCAGGTAGTGGTGTTAATATGTCAATTTTAGTTTAGAAGACCAAATTTTTTCCTATTGATTGCTCTATGTAGAATTTTTCTTTTAAATTTTCCTCTTAATATTGATTTTTCAAGTTTTTTTTTGAATATGTGTAAGCTTTCAATAGTATTTTTTTTCTTAAACAATTATGTGCCATTAGAGAGTGAAATGACAAGTTAGCCTTTTGATTTTTACAGTGAATTTTATTGTTACACTTGTGAGTTTTAATTTTGATTCATTTATATATACAATAATACTTTAGATGTTGCTTTTAGAGAAAAAAATTAAGAAGCCTAGTAAATGTTTAATAAAATGTCACATAGAGATGTGCTTTAATTCAATAAAGCAAAACATTATTGTAGATTGTGTATAGATTTCAACACTTAGATAGTTTAACACTTAAGTTGATTGTTTTATAGATTTTTTGGTAAATGGATTGGGTTTGAATTGAAACTCCAAATTCTCCTTCATCTTCTCTTTAACTCTAGCCAAAAAAGGTAAATTAATTTCTCTCTCATTTGTTATATTTAACCATGGATTATAAACGAATATTTTAGTACTGTGAATCTCACTTGGGTATGATCTTTTTTGAAATATATTGTGTGAGAGGGACATGCGATGCCTCTGATTATTTTATTTAATCATCTGAGTTGTACTAGAAATGAATAATTGGAATATTTGTTTTAATTGTGAATTACTTAATAATTGAAATCTTGAAATTTTTGTTGTGGTTATGTGGTGTGAGAGGGATATGCGATGCCCCTTCATATTTGATTTTCTGAATTGTACTAGAATTTAATTAGTAAAGAAAGCATGATTTGTATTGACTTGAAATTATTTAAGTACTGACTTAAAATTATGGAGTATTTAGTAAATTGAAATTGTGAACAATTGACTTGAAAATGTAAACTAGAGACTTAAAATTGTGGACTAGTGACTTAAAAATATGAAGTGATTAGTGAGTTACAGTTGTGGATTAGTGACTTAGAAATATTAACTAGTGAATTAAAATCGTGAATTCAAATATTTAAGTAATGAATTGAGAATGTAAAGTAGACTTGAAATTGTAAAGTGTATAGTCAAAATTGAAGTTAAGGACTTTTGATTGTTGAAATTGTGAACTATTGACCTGAAAATATTAACTAATGACTTAAAATATTAAGTAGGAATTTGAAAATAATAACTAGTGACTTAAAAATATTAAGTGTTTAGTGAATTGAAATTGTGAACTAGTAACTTAAAAACGTTAAGAGTTTAGTGACTTGAAAAGTGAAGAAGTGACTTTGTATTGACTTACAAATAATGAAATAGTGCTTTAAATTGTGAAGTGATTAGTGAATTGAAATTGTGAACTATTAACTTGGAAATATAAACTAGTGACTTAAAAATGCTAACTATTGACTTAATAAATATGAAATATTTAGTGAAATTAAATTTGCGGACTAGTGACTTAAAAATCTTAATCAGTGACTTAAATTTATGAAGTAGTAACTTAATATTTAGTGTATTGAATTTGTGAACTAATGACTTGAAATATTTAATAAATGAATTAAGAATGTTAAGTAGTGACTTAAAATCATAATGTGTGTAGTGAAATTGAGGTTGTGGACTAGTGATTGTTGAAGTTGTGAACGATTGACTTGGAATTGTTAACTAACGACTTAAAATATTAAGTAGTGACATGAAAATATTAGTTAGTGACTTAAAATTCTAGGTATTTAGTGAATTGAAATTGTAAACTAGAGACTTAAAAAATGTTAAAGTGTTTAGTAAATTGAAATTGGAAACTAGTAACTTAAAAAATGTTTAGTGACTTGAATATTGAAGAAGTGACTTTGTACTGACTTAAAATTATTGAAATGGTACTTAAAATTATGAATTTCTTAGTGGATTGAAATTATGAACTACTTACTTGAAGTTTTTAGTGAAATTAAAGTTGTGGAATAGTGATTTGTAAATATTAACTAGTGACTTAAATTTCTGAACTAGTGGCTTAATGTTTAGTGAATTGAAGTTATGAACTAGTGACTTCAAAATGTTAACTATTGACTTGAAATATTTAAGCAATGAATTGAGAATATTAAGTAGCAACTTGAAATAGTAAAGTCTCTAATGAAAATTGAAGTTGTGGACTGGTGTTTGTTGAAGTTATTAACTATTAACTTTAAATGTTAACTAATGACTTAAAATGTTAACTAGTCACTTGAAAATGTTACCTATTGACTTAAAAATATTAAATATTTAGTGAATTAAAATAGTGAATCAGTAACTTAAAACTGTTAAGTGTTTAGTGACTTGAAATAGTGAAGAAGTGACTTTTTATTAACTTGAAATTAATGAATTAGAGTTTAAAATTGTTACATGTTTAGTGAATTGAAATTGTGAACCATTGACTTCGAAATATAAACTAGTGAATTAAAAAGTGCTAATTAGTGACTTAAAATATATGAAGTATTTAGTGAAATTAAAGTTGTGGACTAGTGACTTGGAAATATTAACTAGTGATTTAAATTTGTGAACTACTGACTTGATGTTAAGTGAATTGAAGTTGTGAACTAGTGACTTGAAAATATTAACTAGTGACTTGAAATAGTCAAGTAATGAATTGATAATGTTAAGTAGTGACTTGAAATAGTAAAGTGTATAGTGATGTAATGACCTCCAGGTCATTTTCTGCATTTTTACATAGTTTTGCCATTTAGATCTTTTCTATAGTTTCTTCAAGTCATTTGTGACTTGTTGGAGCTGATAATTAAGTTATCAGGTAGTTCATTGAGTTTTTAGAGTCAATTCTTTATTTTCAAGTTTTCACTGGTATGAATTAGATATCGGCTGAAACTATAGGTTAACGACCTTGTATGCATATTCTGATAATTCCATTAGCTCCAAAATATCGAATTTAGCCTTGGGGACCTTTGGTTTGTGTTCTGAGGCTTAGAAACTCATTTTGGGTTATTGGTCGGTATTTGATTGAAATAGCCCTTGGGTGTGGGACCCATTTTACATCTAAATTACACCAGATGGACATTTTGATGGCACAATTGAGTCTGAAATGTCAAATTTTGTAGGTTAGCATAGTTTGTTTCCATTCTCGGAATTCTGAGTGAATCTTGAGGGATCAGTGGAAGCTTGACATTTTTCCAAGTTTCAACTTGTACACCTTAGTTGACGCATTTGCTTAAGCGGACCTTTGGTCGGTTAAGCAGATGATGCTTTAGGGGGAAATTAGTCTCTTAAGTGACCAAGGTTGGCCTTGTTGTACCACTTTAGCAAAGGATTATCCACTTAAGCAGATGTATCTTAAGAAGCATTATTAACTCTTAAGCGGAGGTCATTACATGGCGGAGGTCGCTTAAGCAATCCATGGACATCTTAACCAATCCTTGAACTACTTTATCGGTGATCTGTTAAGTGGCACATGATAGGGCATTAAATTCAGACCTTGCCTAATTTCCTCCCTGGTTTTCACAAGTCTCCAAATCCAAAAGCCCTAAAGAGTGAAAAATTTGGAGAGTGATTATTTGTTCTTCCATTTTTCTCTCTACGTGTATTTGTTAACATAGAAATTATCGTCCTTTGTCTATAGAATAATGGAGAATAAATCACAATAATCGATGGAGAATGCAACAATGGGAGTATCACAAGCTCGAATTTTTTAGAAACAAGCAGAGATCATGGAAAAATTGTGATCTCAGAATAATAATTTCTTCATCGAAATCTTGGTAACTTTCCATCTAATTCTTTGTTTCACTCTTCAATTTAGTCCAAAAAATCTTAGATTCTTGTTAAATAGATTGTGGTATCATTTGAGCTCAAAATTTACCCAAATGTGAGGACGTGTTGACCCCACATGGAATTTTGACTTGATTTTGGATCTAAAGCATAAAAATGCAATATGGGTACCAGTGTTCTTGTATTCATGAGTAGATTACAATTTAAATAGAGTGGCATGTTTGGAAGCTTCTTGAAAGAGGAAATCATCGATTTAGTGAAACAATCTGAACTTGGGCCTTTCCGTAATGGGCATCCCAAGTACAACCAGGCTCGAGGACCACCCCTGTTACCCAACCCAACCCACCTACGCATATCCTGAGTCGGCTGAATTCCAAGTATAAGAAAGAAAGCGTAATAGATAACATAAAGATTCTAGAATAGGTTCACGACCTTGATCAACCCAACCGAGTCCAACTGTCCAATACGAACTATCCGACCATAGCATAACCACACCATAAACCAAAACCAATCTAAAGACATAAACCAATCTATAACAAAATAAGTTCCATTTTAAATAAATATAATCATATATAAAAGAGGATTGAGCAATCATAAATTTGGTCCAACGATGTCATCCCCAATACCAATGTCAATAGCAAGGTTGATACTGCCCATAGCAGTTCCAAAAAACCTCCAGCCAAAAGAATAACAATATCCGGTTGGGACATGCCCCAAACCATAACCAAAACCAATATCCAAAATATAACCAAATTAAGTAAAAATATACATGATATGAAATGGATCTTTCCAAAATATGGAAGCTTACCATTTCAATTTAAAAGTTAATCCCGAAGTCTGATCGCTAAGCAAAAAGAGTAGAACGGTCGGTTCCTACGTCGTGTGAGGATACAGCCGCCCAAAGATAGGTTAGCGGATAAATGCTAGCATGAAATAAAGATAAGGATAAAATAATGTCATACAGTAAATCAACCATATGCATATAAACCATACATATATATATAACCATGCCGGGAAAGGAAATCGATTTTAATATGCATCTAAACCATTAACCTGGGTATATGAAGCCTAACCATCCTAAACCACCCTTGGGCTATATAGGTCCAGTTTAACTCCCTGAACGGTCCCCAATACATATAGCTTCACGAACCATAGATACCATAAGATTAAGGGTATCTCAAGTACCCTTCACTCTCCATGAACATATGAACAATGTTCTTAGATAATTATCGTGTACCTTATGAGTATCATATAAGGTCACCATGACCAACCCTTTAAGTTGTCAAACATGAGTTTCTGGTGTTCTTCCATTGGACTCTCACCTTCACGGTTAGCTATCGCACCCTGCCATTATTGCCCAATTAAAACTATTACCATCTAACTAAGCCATTAATTTATTTATTATTAACCAAGTCTATAAAAGGTGGTATAATCATATCGGATATAACTTGCAAGTATTGTCCTTACCCAAACCTTAAGAGATCAAGGTAATCCCATGTAACCATAGATCATATTATCAAGTTAACTTAGGGAGTCCCACGTACACCACAAGTGTTCTATTATTATGATTACTTGGGGAATTCCATTGTACCCCACAAGGATGTTCAATTAACCATTCCAAATCATAAAACCATTTAGGATTCCAAAACTATGCATTAGTTCACATAAAAGTCCAATAATTTAACCAAAAGCATTCTCATATGCATTTAATCAAACATGTTGGGGACATACTGTTTCCAAAACCAAAACTAATTACCAAATATCCATTCCCATGCAACCAATTATCAAAACCATAATATAATATGAAAATCCACAAGTAAAACATGGAAAAACCATAACTAAGCAATTATAACCATAATCCCATATACATATTTGAAAACCAAAACCATACAACAATTATGTCATGAAAACCATTCATAAAACCATGCCTTTAGTAGGAACTAACAATGAGGGACAAGAACATGTCTTATATAAAGAAAATGATGGAGCTAAATCACTAATACAAGCCCCAAATTAATCCTCTAAATGAAACCATTGCCTTTCTTTACCCAAAATCCTTAGAGAGAATTGTAGAATGCTTAAGAGGAGTTTCTAAGTGTTAAATGAGAGAATAATAGGGTAAATAACCTCCCAAGTTTTTAGAAGTCAAGGAGCCTTAATAGGTTAAGGGGGGAAATGCCCAGATTTCCCCTACTTAAACTGCATAAAAGTCCCCTCATAGGGTACGACTGAACCATACTGGTCATACCCTCCATACGAGGGGTACCCACCACTCGTACCCTAGGTCTCCCCCTTTGGACCCAACACTGTCCAACATATGACTTACCCAAACCAAGTCGTACCCAAGCATATAACTAGTAACCTTAACCCGTACCCCTGTCAGAATAGAATCAAAAGAGATTTGAACATTTCCCACCATTCGAGTCCTTGGTATGACTAGTACCCTAGCTTACGGCTCATGGTGAGCCACTCATACTCATATCCAATTTATGTTATGATACGCCCAAATTACACCTTTTTTATGAGAGAGTAAGCGGTCACTGTCAAATATATAACCCGACTAGGTTGGGGTTGAATCCCACAGGGAATATGGTGCTAATTAAGTTGTATGCAGATTAGTTGATTTTAAATCATTCATTTTCGTAAAATAAATTGGGGGATTTGATTAAGTTCACAAATTAATGGTTTCAATTTAACAAGATGAAATATGTGTAGAAATATTCAAATTTAGAGAAATAGCAAGCTAGGGTTATGTCCACCTTGTAGTTTTCAATACTTTCTAACTATAGGCTTTACGAATTCGTACATGCATCATTCTTACAGGGAAACGTATTGTATTTAATAACATAATCCTAGTGTTTCTCAACTATCAAGGACTAATTCACTTTAGTTCCCACGAATCAAAAGCGTTTACCAAAAACAATACGAAATCTCCAAGTAGTTAATCCTGTTAAGGCATTAACATATGAAATAGGGGTTGGAAATCCTATTTTCTTGTCACTACTCTCTTTTCAAAACATCAACCTTTCTTTCGAACAAGTTGTGTTTTAAGGCATATCCTCTATATTTGCAACCATGAGAATTCAAGATAAACGAAGACAGTGTGACATAAGCTGATCAATACATGATGGATTCAAAAATCCAAAGTAATAGATTGTATGCTACAAGGCTTCCATAACTAAAAGATGATCTTGGTGTGCAAATAGTGAAAACTAAAGAGAAAACATTTTTCTCTCTCTCCAGGCTAAGCCGTCACTCTTCTCTCTCAAAATAATACAGAATAATGAATAATGAATAAAAATTCAGAATTAAATCTTTTTATAATCTCTTCTCTGATAATTGCCATCTAAGTGCCTGAACTAATTATAAATGACAAATTAGTCTTGGACATATTTTTTAGGGGCCACATTTGGTCCAGACTGCTACTCTCTCTTGTGTCATATGCCATCCGCAATCAATAGTTCTATTATGTCTTCATCTACCTCATTAATACCTGAAATCATGCTAATCGTATCGGTTAGCTCAATTACATAGAAGTAGGGTAAAAATATAAGAAAATAGGCACTTTGTTCTCTAAACTTATCTAAAATATGGATAGGTTATGGTGATTAGGCGATAAATACACCGAAGATCACCACCCCACACTTAAAGCTTTGTTTGTCCTCGAACAACATATCCATTTATCCATATTACACAAGCCTTAGCACTCACAAAGGAAAATGAGATGCTCAAATAGGTTAACACAACAATTATGAGCAAGAAGTAGATTCAGGAATCATTACTAGAGACAACCTACCCTCAAGAATAGACTCATTAAGTTGGCAATTTCACGCGTACCGTTTAAGCAAAGAAATCATATAAATTACTCAATCTTCATCAACCATGTGCCCTCACGATAAGAAAGTTACTCATAATCACTAACAATCATGAAATTTCTAACAAAATGGATACAATAATCAAGTTGCACTCACTCTCACAAAGAATTCTCAAATTACAACTGATGACCATATGCTTGCCCTTAGTGTAATACTTCACTAATATCAGAATGCTAAGAATAGGATCAAATAGGTTTTTTATGGGTTGTAATGCAGGCTAAAGGATGGGTAGGAACTATTTTGGCCAGAAATAGTGACTATCTTCCCTAACCGCTTTAATACACTACATTATGCAATTAAGACCAATTTCTACTTTTGCTATCTTCACAGATTTGCTTTTCACCCCAACTCGTTAAGCTCAATGAATAATACTATAGTGAGAGTATGAAATCCTTTCAAATACATATATATATATATATATTTTCTTTTTTGGCAACTATTTCACGTCATGCACCCCTATGATAGCCACCCTCAAGTTAAGCGATTTGCATTAGTTGAGGTACACAATATCAAAGAAGGACCAAGGCCAAAACTGGTTCATTGTAACATGTCCGAGATAAAATTTGGAACTTTTCAACAATTTTCACTACTCCCAACCACATCAATTTCTCACGCCAATAACTAGTCTTTGGGGCATCAATTTCACCTTTTTTCTCTTATTGTCAAACTCCGAACTCATAGTGATTTTACATTAAATCTCTTAGGAACTTTTGGATCAAATTACGGTCTATTAAAGAACAGATTAGGCTACATATGAGGCTAACAAAAGAACAAGATAAAGGATCAACGGGGCTAGCTAAGGTAATGTACAAAAGTAGGTCACAAGAAGGTATGAACAATGGCTATCAAAGAAATGCCTAAATCATCTACTAAACTAACAATCTTTATTTCTCTTTACACACACACCAGGAAAGTTCTAGCATCAGTTGCAATAAGGAATATACAATAGTATTACACACTCATGGAACATGATCAACTCAATTAGGAGCATTATAGATGCTCGACCCAATAATTACATGAATTCAAATAAAACCAACAATCACAACAAGAGTCACAACTAGAGCCTAGGTGTTTCAAACGTAATGATCCATCACATACTTATGTTATAATGTCATGTGATCCACAAGAATAGTTACATGCAATTAAATGACTAATTTTCTCTTAAGACGGTCATCATCCATCCATCATTGAGAAAATCACCAAATTATGACTAAATAGAATAAACATCTACCAATAAACAAAATAAACAAAATAACTAATCCTATCACAGAAGAATGCTAAGAAGAAGGTACTATTTTCTCACAAAACAAGTAGCTAAGTAACCAGCCACCCCATACTTAGGCTAAGCACTATCCCCAATGTAAATAACAAGATAAAGAACCTAGCTAGTAGTACTCCTAATCCACATTAGGAGTCATGCCACCTGCGTTGAGATCATTATCAGAGCCATTTTTCCTGTGTTCATCATATCATCTATGTCAGCTACATATAATGAAACTAACTATATTTAAGATAAGGGTGGTAAAGTCACCACCCCACACTTAATTTGTTAGTATCAACCAATTAAGTGTTATTATTGGGTACTCAGACTTTGCTAACATATACTTTGACATAGTGTATCAACATTAGTCACAATATATTCACTCACTTCAATTCCCCCAATTCTATTTCAATGAAACACTTTTTGAACAGAATCATGCTCTACACTTTCAACCATATCAAAATATACAAAACACCATCACTTTCTCAACATCACCATGGCAAGAATTTAATTCGTAATCCTTAAGAAATAAATTTGCTATAACATAGAGTCATAATAACTAAGGATTAAGAAAGTAAAACCTACCTTGAAGATAGAATATTAGTGAAGGACAAAGAGAATGGTGGGAGCTCAATATTGTACGGATTAAGGGTGAAATAAGGATAAATTTGGGTATTTAGGGTGTGAATTCTATTAAAGGGTGATATCCAGATCGAATTGACCCAATTAGAAGTCGGGTACTAATCTAAATTGGGAAGGGTATGCGACGCACAAGGGAAGGCAAATGTTTAAGTGTGTGCCATATAAGGTATCGCACACATTAAGGTGTACGGTCCATTAGGAATAGCAAAAGTGAGGAAGCGGGTATGTGCATTTAAGTGTGTGTCGCACATGTTATCGTACAAGGGTAAGTGTGTGTCGCATAAGGTATCACAGAGATTACGTTGTGCGCCGCATTGGTTACACAAAAGTGAAACAGTGAGAGTGTCCATTTGGGTGTGTTACACACAAGACAATGCCAAAGTTAAGGTATGCGACGCATAGGCTATAGCATACGTGAGGGTAATCTTAGGCTATGTCTTAGGCGATGCCTTTGCCATGGCCTATGTAATCTTGGGCACCACACACCTTGTAGTACACTTAAACTTGGACACCATGCACCCCATTCTTCATATAAAGCATTGAGAATAGCCTGTAACGCAGTGGCTTCACCCCCGCACCCCCATCGAGGTCTGTGGTGGGCTTCAGGATCGGGCCTATTGGCCCGACCCCTATGCTACCACCATAGACCTCATTGAAAGTCACAAAATAAAGTCACACCGCAAAAGTTTTTGTGTCAGATTAACATAAATCGGGGCACGACTCTAACACGAATCATACTTAAGCCTTACACATTTGACCACTCCAACTTACCTGCAATGTTCCCATCACTCCTAAACTTACCACTGTTGATATGGCTCAATTCCAAACCAAATTTGGTGCTAATCTCCTCCTTAGTACTTCATGAATCTACACTTAATAAAAAATAACAAAAATGATTAGAAAGATGTGTTGCCTCCCACTAAGCGCCATAGTTTTGGTTGTGGCTTAACTCTTATTTTTGCATTTTTGTTTAACATGATAATGTGAAAATAAAATCATGGGTTGCCTCTCATGCAACGCCTGATTTAACATCGTGGCACGACTCAATTATCTTGACTACTCAAACTTCGTCAAGATACATCAATGATACCATTTGTACCTCATTTGCTGGATCAAGAAAATGTTCCATTCCTAGTCCAACCACTTTGAAGTCACTCACATCCTTTTTGTAAGTTCAACCAAACCAGCAATGGTCTCCACGACATACCTATCCTTAACTGGTACATCTCGCTTATCTTTGTAGAATACATTAATAATTGAGAAGACACTGATCTCCTTTTGTTTTTTCATAGAACAACATACTTCAAAACTAACTTCTTTCTCATTGAGCCTAAATTTCAGCTCATTCTGCTCCATATCAACTAACACTCTCCCAGCTTCTAAGAATGGCCTACCCAAAATTATAGGTACTTCAAAGTTCACTTCCCAATCAAGAATTACAAAGTCAGTAGGAAATATAAAATTCACAAATTTTACAATTACTTCATGTAAATCCCAATCGGCTTTTTTTACCGATCTATCCGCCAATAGAAGCTGCATATTGGTGGGCGTCGGATCTCACAAACCTAATTTCTTGAAAACTATCAATGGCATAAGATTTATACTTTCCTCAAGATCACAAAAGGACTTTTCTAACTATAGCAAACCAATCATACATAGAACAGTAAATGCTCCCGAATCAGCTTTCTTCTGGACAATAGATCTTGTAGCAATAACACTACAATGATGAAGATTATCTACCATTTCATAGATCATAGTCCTTTTCTTTGTCTATAGGTCTTTCATAAACTTAGCATATCCAGGTATCTATGCTAGTGCTTCAACTAAGGGCACATTTACTGTCAACTGCTTCAACATAGCCATGAATTTGCTAAACTTTCCATCATCTTATTTCTTCTTTAATAGTTGTAGAAATGGGGGTGGTGACCTTGGCATTTCAGTTAGAGTAGCTTTTTCCTCCTTTATTATGCCTTGCTCCACATTACTAACATGCTTTGTCTTAGGAGGTTGTTCTACTTCCACACTCTTCTTTTTTGAACTTCCCAACTCCACAGGCACCACTGAAGATTCATCAACCATCTCCCAATCCATTTCAACTGCATCAGTATGAGAGGATGCTTCCAATACTGGACTAGATAATATCTTACCACTCTTAGTGGTAATAGCCATACATGATCCATTATTCCACAAATTTTGAATTATATCACTTGGTAGAGTCCCATTCTGTCTTTGGTTGAATGCTGTGGATAATTGGCTCATCTGTTGCTCCAGTTGTTTAATAGCAATTGAGTGCAAGTTTACTAGCTGACTCATGGAAGATATGTCACTCTTAATAGTAGTCACCCCAGAATTGGTCGCCTCAACACCCTTTAATAGTTTCTCCATCATGTCCTACATGGATAATTTTCCTGAACTGGTGTCACTATTATCACGGCTTCCAGGAGGTACATACAGTCCACTCCTGTTACTTTTATTCTTCCAATATCCTTGATGG
This sequence comes from Capsicum annuum, assembly GCF_002878395.1. Taxonomy (NCBI): domain Eukaryota; kingdom Viridiplantae; phylum Streptophyta; class Magnoliopsida; order Solanales; family Solanaceae; genus Capsicum; species Capsicum annuum. Next base: position 25,562,076 of record NC_061113.1, on the reverse strand, counting down.
TTCCAACCTTAGTTTTCTTGACCACCGATCTAAAAAACCCCTGGTTAAGAAAATAGTTAGCTTCTTCCTCGGTGTTTGATTCAGCTCCCTTATAGTGGGACCCCATAACCTTTACTTTTTTTACATTCCCTGACAGTAAATGTTTCATGAGTAGATCCATCTGGGTTTTCATGTGAGCCATATCCTGATCACGCTTCTCTTCTCTCCTATGCTACTCTATTGAATTACACTAGACCCAGTATTGCTTGCTACCACAGAATCTCTGGTATGCCAAGCTCTACTTGTCTTATTCATCCCTTCTAACATGTCTGTAGCCTTAGTAAAGGTGAGCTCCATAAAAGCTCCTCTTGCAGCATTATTCACTATTGCCTTTGTAAGTGAGTTCAAAGCTCTGTAGAATATTTTCATCAAGTGTTCATCAGTTATCTTATGGTTTGGGCATTGAGTCAACTTCTTCTTAAATCTCACCCAAGTCTCATGCGAAGCTTCATTAGCCAATTGCCTAAAGTTGCTGATCTCATCCCTCAATTGTAACATTCTGTAGGGCGGAAAGAACCTTTCTAGGAAAGCTTCTTTCAATTGCCTCCAGTTTGTTATAGAATCAGGAGTCAGATCATACAACCACATAGTCGCCTCTCCAGACAGAGAAAGTGGGAACAATCTTAAATGAATAGCATTTTGTCCCACTTCAGGATTATCAAATAACTTACAAATACTGATGAAATTCACCAAATGTTGATTTGGATCATCACCAGGTAATCCACCAAAGAGTCCTTTCAGATTCAGTAGCTGGATCATAGTGTTGGTGATGTTGAATTTCACCCCAGGAACTAGTTGTGGTAGAATGATTGCCCTTGTAGATCCAGTTCCATTTAAATTGTCCTCATCGTGGTCAACATCAAATTGTGCAGCTTGGCAGTCTAGTCTCTCTAAATGGATGATTTTGATTTTCAGGTGCAACTACCCCTGCTGCATATCTTATATTAGCCGAGTTAATTAAATCATCATCTCCCAGGTCCTCTTCATCTAGATTAGGTACTCGATCTGGGTTATCAGCATTTTGTTGATTTAATTGAGCATTAGCCAAAGCGGCTAATCTTTCAGCTTCTTGTTGGTTAGCCATTTCTTTCAATGAGATGAGGTTCAGGATTGATGGGTAATAATGGTTCCCCTGAACTTTTGGTTCGTGGCATAAACAACAATGATCCTATAATCAACAAAAATAACAAATAAACGTAAAATAAGGAAACTTGACTAATAGTCAATTAACACACGTAAACTCAATCGACAATCGTATTCCCCGGCAACGGCGCTAAAATTTGATATGACCAAATTACACCTCTTTTACCAAAGAGTAAGCAGTCGCTATCAAATATATAACCCAAATAGGTTGGGGTCGAATCCCACAGAGAATATGGTGCTAATTAAGTTGTATGCAAATTAGTTGACTTTTAATCATTCGTTTTCGTAAAATAAATAGGGGGGATTTGATTTAGTTCACAAATTAATGGTTTCAGTTTAACAAGATAAAATATGTGTATTAATAGTCAAATTTAGAGAAATAGCAAGCTAGGGTTATGTCCACCTTGTAGTTTTCAATACTTTCTAACTATGGACTTTACAAATTCATACATACATCATGTTTACAGAAAAACATATTGTTTTTAATAACATACTCCTAGTGTTTCTCAACCATCAAGGACTAATTCACTTTAGTTCTCTCGAATCAAAAGCATTTACCAAAAGCAATATGAAATCTCCAAGTATTTATTCCTATTAAGGCATTAACGTATGAAATAGGGGCTGGAAATCCTACTTTCTTGTCACTACTCTTTTTTCTGAACATCAACCTTTCTTTCGAACAAGTTGTGTTTTAAGGCATATCATCTATATTTGCAACCATGAGAATTCAAGATAAACGAAGACAGTATCATATAAGCAGATCAATATGTGATGAATTCAAACACCCAAAGTAATAGATTGTATAATACAAGGCTTCATAACCCTAACTAATAAACTTAGCTACTCATGAATAAAATGAAAAGCATCATAAATATATTCATCATACCAAAAACTAGAAGATTATCTTGGTGTGCGAATAGTGAAAAGAAGAGAGAAAACATTTTTCTCTCTCTCTCCAAGCTAAGCCGCCACTCTCCTCTCTTAAAATAATACAGAATAATGAATAATGAATACAAATTCAGCATTAAGTCTTTGAATAATCTCTTTTCTCATAATTGTCGTCTAAGTCCCTGAACTAATTATAAATGACAAATTAGTCTTAGACATAGTTTCTAGGTGCCACATTTGGTCAAGACTGCTACTCTCTCTTATGTCATATGCCATCCGCATTCCATAGTTCCACTATGTATTTATCTATCTCATTAATACCTAAAATCATACTAATCATATCGGTTAGCTCAATTACATAGAAGTAGAGTAAAAAGATAGGAAACTTGGCACTTTGTTCTCTAAACTTAGCTAAAATATGGATAAGTTACGCTTCTTAGGCGTATAAATACACCCAAGACCAAGATACTAAATATTAGATTAAGTGATGGATAAAAGACAAACTAAATGACCCATATCCGACCATATGATGCATACCACCCCGAGTTATATCCATTCTAGAAACCAAATCAACTTGCCAACCAATATAGGTTTTCATACGACCACCCCATACATATCGTATGCTAATATATGATTGGTACCTCTTAGTCATATCCTATCCAAAGACCATAAAACTAGGAAATTTTCTATGGTTCAGAAATCAAGGGTGTTTCAGTCTCCCCCACTAGGAACATTCTTCCCCGGATGATGGACAAGGTAGGGTAAACCTATGGATAAGTCATGGCATTATCAAATATCTTTCTAACCTTTAACTATGTTAGACAACAAGATAAAAAGATCTATCTAAACTTTAACTATGTTATAAAAAAAAGAGTATGTTGAAGAACACATACATTCTGCATGAATCCCAGGAGCAGAACCTTAGAACCTTAACTAAGGCCACGTTATTGGTCTACAAGTGATAAATCTGACGATCCAAGTCACCTGGGATCTCCTCATAAGATAGAAATCTGAGATACCCAATCTTTCCAAAGGGACAATCGAAGAAGGATCACTATTACACTATCTCAACATAGAGACGTAAAATACTGAATGAACAGAGCTCAAGCTAGAAGGCAAATCCAATTCATAAGCAATATTGCCATCCCTCCCTAAAACTATATAAGGACCAATATATCAGGGAATAAGCTTCCCCTTCTTTCCAAACCACATTACTCTCTTCCTATGAGATACCTTGAGGAATACCTTATCCCCAACCTCAAACTCCAAGTCTCTACGCCTCACATCCGTGTAGGACTATAGGCGACTTTGGAAATACTTAAGCCTATCTTGAATCACCTTCACCTTTTCCATAACCTAATAAACTAAATTTGAACCAAACATATTCGCCTCACCAAGGTCAAACCAACCAATAGAAGATCTACACCTCTGATTATATAATACCTTAAAAGGGGTCATACCAATACTAAAATGATAGATATTATTGTAAGAAAACTCTACCAAAGGTAGATGCTCATCCCAATTACCACCATAATGAATCACGTATGCCCGAAGAATATTCTCCAATGTATGAATAGTTTGTTCTACTTTTCCATCCGACTGCGTATGAAAAGCAGTACTCAGACTGACCTTGGTACCCAACCCTTTCAAAAAAGATTGCTAGAAGTAAGATGAAAACTAAGTACCACGATCAGAAATAATTGAAATAGGTACCCGAGCAATCTTCACAATCTCCTAAAGATACAACTTCGTATAATCCTTCACCAAAAAGGTAGTCCTCACTGGTAAAAATTAAGAAAATTTTATCATCCTATCCATAATGACCCATACCAAATTAAATTAGTTTTGAGATTGAGGAAGACTAGTAATGAAGTCCATATTGATCCCTTTCCATTTCCATTCGAGCAAATCAATTTCTTGATACAACCCTTCAGGCCTCTTATTCTTATCTTTAACTTGTTGACACACCATGTATTTGACCACAAAATCAAGCAAATCCCTTTTTATGATGATCTACCAATATATCTCCTTGAGATTATGATACATTTTCATCGAACTGAGATACACAATATAGCATAATTCATGAACCTCTGTCAATATCTTTTGTCGCAACCCATCGACTTGAGGAACACATAGCCTCCTTTGGTACTTAAAGTACCATCACCACTGATCTAAAATACCATCACCTCTTGTGCACCTACATCACTCTTGATTTTATCAATACAGGATCTAGCACTTGTTTCTTCTTAATCTCTATACCAAGAGATAATAAAACCATTTTCTATAACTTTACACCACTATCTTTGGAGTCCAAGAGGCAAAAACTAATATTAGCCAAGCTATGAAAATCCTCCACCAATTCTCGCTTTTCTTTCTCCACATGAGATAAAATCCCCATGGGCAACCTACTAAGAGAATCAACAACGATGTTAGCTTTACTTGGGTGTAGTGATGACTCATATCATAGTCCTTGAGAAGCTTAAGCCATCTCCTCTACTTGAGATTTAGCTCCTTCTAGGGGAACATATATTATGGACTCTTATAATCAGAAAAGATGTCCACGTGCTAACCATACAAATAATATCGCCATAACTTCAAAGCAAAGACCACTACTAAAAGCTGTGAAATTAGGTCTGGGGGTTAATAGTGTAAAGATGTCATTTTTTCAAATATTTGATGTTGCCATTGAGTCTGAAGCATCAAATTTTATAGGGTATCATAGTTCGTTTGCATTCTCAATACTCTAAATTAATCTTGAGGAGTCGGTGGAGACTTGGAATTTTTCTAAGTCTTCAGCTGATGCACCCAGTTGGTTTCATCTCTCAAGAGACCTTGGGTCACTTAAGCAAAGGAACAGTTAAAGAGCCAGCAGGTTGATTAAGCCACCTGGCGGTTAGCTGGTATGCCACTCAAGCTAAGCCCTTCTACTTAAATGAAGAGACCAACCTTGGTGGGTACCACTTAAGCAACACTTAACCATAAAAGTGATAGCCTCTTAAGAGGCCAAGTTTTATCTTAAGCGGCACCTGGTAGCTTTAAATACCCCCTCTCCTCTTTCTTAATTTTTCTACTATTTCTAGACTCAGTGCTTCAAGTTTTAGAGTTTTTAGGTGATTTCTTCCATTTTCTAGATTGGGTAAGCTACAAATTCCTATGTCAACTATTATTATTTGATTCTTGTTATCTAAAAGCTTGTTAAATCTCAATTACAAAAGTGAAATTTGGAAATTTTGGTTAAAAAGAACTAAATTAGAATTTTTTTAATTTAAAACCTAATTTCAACTAGTTTTCATTTAGGTTTCCTTCTATGGATTCTTTGAATCATGGGTAATATATTTATGAACTGAAATTCTAGTTTTCCCTTTCTTTTTTAAAAAAACCTATTTTTAGGGATTCATTTGTACCCCGACTTAAAAATGGGAATTATAAGTATCATTGATTTTTTTGATGCATAAATTCTATATTTGTATTTTAAGTTGATTCGAGTCCATTTGTGTGAGGAAGTCTTTGTGATTTTTGTTTGAGTTTTCTTCATTTGGGGTAGGTTATGGCTTAACTTTCTTCATATTAGGTTGAATAGTTAACATTAATATAAAAGCATTTTATGTGTATGGGTACTAATCATGGAAATATTATTATTATTGTTTTATGCCCGTATGGGGGCATACATTGTTGTTATTTTATGGTTTTGAGATATAATTTGCTATATGTGATTGTGTGGGGTCTTATATGATTTTATTGGCTTGATATTTATATATTTTATTGTTTTCTTCTTGGTGGAGATTGTCTAAATTGGGATTTATGTGGTATCAATGACATATTATTTTATATCTTACTCTAATGGTATATGAATTATATTGGATCATGGATAGTTGGCTTATTGATTAGATTTTTGGTTCACTTTCTTGGTATATTGGTTGGATTTTAAAATTCATAGTTTGATTTGGATGTAAGCACTATATCCTCACATCATACACATTTATGTGGTATTGGTACCACAGTGGAAATACTAATTTTTCTGATAGAAAATGTGACATCTTGAAAAAACTCGCCAAAAAACATGGGTCCAAAAGGAGTTATGGATATTGAATTGGTATTGGTATTGATTATTGGATTTTATACGGGTTGTAAAATCCCCATGGGTCTTTCCTTCAGAATAGAGTTTGGTCGGTGTATGCGAAGGTTGGGCAACAACCTTGAACATATCACATCATCCTCATTTCATCTTATACATTATTCATCTTCTATGATTGTGCTTTGTGCTTGATTTGTATAAATCTATATTTTGTTTTTCCTTTATATACTTGTACTTGGTATATGTATTACATTATAGAACTATTAGTGAGATGGTGTGGGATACCATATGGGACTCTTATTGTAGGTTATGTGCTTAGAGTGTGTATTTTATATACTTTATTTTCTACTTTACTCAGTTAGTATTTAATATCTATCGAGTATAAGTGGACTATACTCATTTATATTATGCCCTTCTTATCTAGGTATGAGTGCGATGCAAGTATCCAGGTATGAGCGCGATGCACAATAGATGATCTCGAGTGATGCTTGGAGTATTTTGAGGTATCATTTGATTTATGCTTCTAGAATTAATCTTCTACTCCTTCTTATCTAGTTTATATCTTGTTTCATATTTAGAGATAGATTTATGTTCTTTTTAAACTATTAATTATATATTTTGATTTTGATATGTACTTGGTTGTTACACTATGACATCAGATTTTAGGACACATTATGGTATTATTGTTATGTATTTTCAACAATTATTGTATATATATGGTTCGGCTTTATTCTTGAAGCCTTACCCCAGGATTTATTGTTGTTTTTCTTATTTTATGATAGTTTGGGTGATTGACTTACTTATTATGGCTTTTTGAGATAATTGCCTTCATGACCCTTAGATTTTAGGTTGTGACAAATTGGTATTAGAGCATCTAGGTTCATTGATCTTATCAATGTGAGAACAAAGTGTCTAGCAGAGTCTCATTGATAAATATGTAGATATCCATATCTACCTTTGATAAACTATAAGATATCTTTAGGAAACTTCCCTTATTTTGTTTCTTATCACGTGGATTCCTCCATACCCTGTATTCTAAATTAAGTTTCACTCTTTTCTATGAAGATGGTAAGGACTAGGTCTCGAAAGTCTAAAGATGTGAGCCATCATCTAAGGAGAAATCCCAATCTATGGGATAAGTTAAGGGTCATGGATGGGCCTAAGGTAGAGGATGGGTATGAAGATCTACCCTGTCTAGAGTTAGTACAAGAGGTCTTTCCCCTAAGCTTCAAGTTGATCATGTTAGATATATAGGACCTACCCAATCTTATATGGGTTGTAGATTTACTTTCTAACTTATTTGGAGGTTGTTCTTTTAAGTGTATTTAGTGTTCCTCCAGCTTTAAGTATTGTACCTCCATATGTGCCAGAGTCTGCCTATGGTGTTCCTCTAGCTCTAAGTATGGATCCTTCAATTGTACCTATATCATCTTATGGTACTTTATATACTATGAGTATTGTTCCTCCTTATATGCTAATATCTAAGTATGGTAATCCAAGATTAGAGGTTTAGCCTTCATCTATGTTAACCTCTTATATGGGATCTCAGCCATTAAGATCCGATCTCAGCCATTAAGATCCACTATGTTTCTTATTATTATAGGTACAGTCATGTCTTTTAAGGATGAGAAAAGATTTCAAAGATTTGCTCATTTGGGTCCACCAGGTTCAACTGTGTTATGGGAAAAAATGCTTATGAGTTCTTGATTGATTTCCATAAGAAGTTGCATAACCTTGGATCACTTGAGTTGCATGGAGTTTCATACACTACCTACCAGTTGAGAGATAGAGCCAGAAATTAATGGAGATTACTTGTTAGTTACAGACCTCTGGTTCTCCAAAGATGATTTTGAATCTGTTATTTGAGGCCTTTTTGGAAAGGTTTATGTCATTCAATAAAAGGGATCAGATAAGAGGTAAGTTTAATCAGTTGAAGTTAGGTTCCATGACTATTATAGAGTATAAGGCATATTTCTATGACTTGTCTAGGTATTCTCTTGCCAATATTGCCATCGAGATTGGGAAGATTTAGAAATTCATAAAGTGATTGGACGTTTCACTTTAGTTAGGTACTACTTAGATGGTATTGTTTGGGCCATTATTTTATAGTATAGTGGAATATGTGAATATGACTAAATTTATTCGTTGAGATTCTTGGAGAGGTGCCAAGAAGGTGCACCACCAAGGAGAGTTCAGTAGTTGTGCTCTTAGAGGTAGAGATTTTAAACGTTCCCATGGGCATCATGGTAGACCATTAAGGCAGCCTTGTAGGGTATCATGGTATACCATTAGAGGAAACCTTATAAGGTTTAGATAGTAAGTCTTCTGGTTTAGAACTTCAGGGTGGTTATTTTAGATCTATTGTACCTTCTTATACTGAGTAGGACCACAGAGTTTGTTATTTGTGTGGTGAGTTTAGTCATTTTTCCAAGAACTATCCTCATTGTATATTAGGCCTACTCTTTTATCAATTATAATAGGTGACCCTTAGAGAGGTAGAGATAGTACTAGAGGTATGTGTGGTAGAGGTAGTGGTTCTCATAAGAGTGGTCGTGGGTCCATTGAGTTAGGTGAAGGATGCATATAGTGCTATACTATACTTTCCCTACCATTACCTATGACGTTGTTATCACATGTATCATTCTTATTTCCTTCAGATCTGCATCTGTATTATTTGATTTGGGCTTGACTTTATCCTATGTGTTTGCATTTTTTTTGTTTGGGGTTTTGATTTTACTAGTAAGCCTTTTGTTATGCTTGTTCATGTATTTATCCCTGAAGGAGACACTTTAGTGGTGGTTCGAGTATACCAATCTTGTGTTGTGAGCTTTGCCAGGTGTAAGACTTGGGTAGATTTAATCATCCTACATGTGGTAGATTTTGATGTCTTCTTGCATGTGGATTAGATAGCTCCTTATCATACTATTCTAGACTGTTGTGCTAATATTGTGACTTTAGCTTCATCGAGTATGCTAAGCATATCTTGGAAGGGTTCTCTTTATTTAGGTCCCAAGAGAGTTATACCCTTCCTTCAGGCTTGTCTCCTAGTAAAGAGGGGATATTTTTCGTATTTTGCCCATATTTGTGATACTACTTCTTTTTTGGATTTTGTTTGTATTGTCTATGAGTTCATAGAAGTTTTTTCTTTGAATTTGTCTTGTATGTCTATGGATCATGATAATGACTTTGCCATTGATGTTGAGCAGGGTACCAAACCCATCTCTATTTCTCTTTATAGGACAACCCCAGCAGAGTTGAAGGAATTGAAGAAATAGTTGGAAGAGTTTGTGGATAAGGGATTTATCCGATGTAGTGTATTACCTTATGGTTTGCCTAATTTTTGTATGAAAAAAATTGGTTTATGTGTATGTGTATTGATTATCGTTAGTTGAATAAGGTGACAGTTAAGAATAAGTATCCTCTTTCTTGTATTAATTATTTGTTTGATCAATTTAAGTGTGCTTTAGTGATTTTGAAGGTTGATTTGAGGCTTGGGTATCACTATTTGAGGGTTAGAGCTTCAGATATTCCAAAGATAGCTTTTCATACTCGATATGATCATTATGAGTTCTTGGTCATGTCATTTATTTTGACCAATACCCTAGTTACATTCACAAAGTTGATGAATTGGGTGTTTTGATCGTATCTCAACTCCTATGTCATTATATTTATAGATAATATTCTAGCTTACTCCAAGAGTAAGGCTGACCATGAGGATTATTTGTGGATTATGCTTCAAAGATTGAAAGATGAGAAGTTGTATGCTAAGTTCTCTAATTGCAAGTTCCTGAGGTAATAGTCAGGATTAAAGAGGTTCATAATTGGGCTAGGCCTACTTCTCTTACTAAAATTCAGAGTTTTATTAGTTTAGCAGGCTACTATTTGAGTTTTGTTGAGGGTTTTTCATCTATTACAGATCTATTAACCAAGTTGACCCAGAAAAAGGTTACTTTTCAATAGTCCAATGCTTGGGAGGTAAGCTTTCAAAATCTCAAAGATTTGTTGACATCAACTCCTATATTGACTTTGCCTAAGGAGGATGTAGGTTTTACCATCTTTTGTAATACTCTTGATGTTAAACTAGGTGTTGTGTTGATGCAGAAGGGTAAGGTAATTGCATGAAATTTTCATCATTTAAAGTTCTATGAGAAGAATTACCATACCTATGATTTAAAGTTATGCATGATTGTTTTCGCTTTGAAGTTGTGGTGCACTACTTGTATGGGGTCCACTATGAGATCTTCTTGGGATCATCATAGCCTTCACTATTTCTTTGCCTTGTGACATCATAATATGAAGCAGCATCATTGGCTTAAGTTACTCAAGGATTATTACCACTATTCTCTATCATTCGATAAGGCTAATGTAATTGCGGATGCCTTGAGCCGAAGGTCAATTAGCATGGGTATCTTGGCGAATCTTTGACCCAGGAGAGGCCATTAGCCTTAGAGGTTCAGTCTTTGGCTAACTAGATAGTTATGCTTGATATTTTGACACCTGGATATGTTTTAACATTTGTAGAGGCTAGATCTTCCTTAATGAAGTAGATTCAGGCTCATCGATTTGATGATGCTGGGTTGAGAGTGATTTGACATAAGGTGTTATATAGTGAGGCTATAATAGCTTCACTTGATCTAGATAGTGTCTTAAGGATTAGAGGCCGAGTCTATGTGCTAAAAGTGGGTGATTGGTTAATCTTGATATTAGAGAAGGCTCATTATTCCAGGTATTCCATTCATCCAGGAGTGACTAAGATGTATTGTGATTTAAGACACCACTACTAAAAGGGTGGCAAGAAAAAAGATATAGCAGATTTTGTAGCTCATTGCCTATGTTGCTAGTAGGTTAAGGTCGATCACTTGAGTACTAGTGGTTTGTTTCAGAGGTTACTCATTCCCGAGTGGAAATAGGAACAGATCACTATAGACTTTATGACTGGGTTGCCTTATACTTCTTGTAGTTCTAATAGTGTTTGGTACATCGTGGATTGATTGACCAAATTTGCTCATTTTATTCCTGCTCATATTTCTTTCAGTGCTGAGAGGTTGGCTCATATTTACAATCATGAGATAGTTTGTCTTCATGGTGTATAATTGTCTATCATCTCAGATAGAGGTTCAGTGTTTAGATCTCACTTTTGGATGACTTTTTAGGAATATTTGTGTACTCTGGTTAATCTTAGCTTAGATTTTCACCCAAGAATAATGGCCAGTCAGAAAAATGATACAAATTTTGAAGAATATATTTTGAGCTTGTGTTATGGACTTTGGAGGTTAGTAGGAGCAGCATCTAGCTTTGGAGGAGTTTGTGTATAATAATAGCTGCCATACTAGTATTGAGATAGCTCCTTTAAAGTATTTATATGGTAGCTATTATCACTCTCTAGTTGGTTGGTTTGAGGTTTCTAAGATTAGACCTCGAGGTACAAAGTTGCTTTGCAAGTATTTGGATAGAGTTCAGGTCATTCAAGATATACTTTGAGCGACTTAGAGTAGGTAGAAGTGTTATGTGGATCGTAGACTTTGTGCCTTGAGATTTGGTGTTGGTGATCGAGTCTTCCTTCTTGTATCTCCTATGAAGGTCATAATGAGGTTTACAGAGATGGGCAAGCTTAACCCCATGTATAAAGGACCATTTGAGATTCTTTGGGATATTAGGAATGTGGCTTATAAGTTAGTATTTCCCCTAGATTTATCAGTTGTTCATCCAAGTTTTTATGTTTTCATGCTTCGATGTTACATTTTGAATGAGTCACATATCATTCATTAAGATTCATTACAGTTAGATGAGAGGTTGTATTTTGTTGAGGAGTCTCTCTCCATTATAGCCAGAGATGTCAGACAGTCATATTCTAGAGATATTCCTATAGTTATGATCTAGTTGAGGCATCGACATGTAGATGTGGCTACTTGGGAGGTCGAGTTCGATATACGTGGTAGTTGCTCCCAACTTTTTTCTGATTCAGGTATTTCTCTTTACTTTAGTTTAAGTACGATCTTTATTCTTAGTGTTGGATTATATAATGACTTGATTTATAAGAATTATTCATTTTTATGTGATTTGATCATTTAACCCCTTCCCGAGGTTGCCTTGTAATATATTTGGAGCATGGGTATAATTGTCATGGTTCCTAATGTATTTTGCTGTAATTTATGTGAGTTTGTAGTTTTTGGAGGTTAAAAGGCATTATAATTGACCTAGGTCAACATTTATTGTTTTGTGCATTAGACGGCAAACGGACATCGCTAGTAGATCCAAGATGTCAAATTTAGGTTGGTAGCATGGTTGGTGTGACTTTGGTATCTTATTTTGACCCTCAGTTTGAAAAGTTCTGAAATTAAGTCTCGGGAGACAATTTTATAAAAATGATGTTTTTTTGATAATATGATGTTGTCAGTGGAGATTTGGAATTTTTCCAACTCTTCAGCTGGTACACCCAGCTAGTGCCACTTCTTAAGAGACCCTTGGGTCGCTTAAGTGAAGGGCCACTTACTGGCTAGCCGATTACTTAAGCTACTAGTCTGTCCGCTTGTATGCTTCTTAAGCGAAGCCATTTCGCTTAAGCATAGGTCACTTGAGCATCCAGTCACTCCACTTTAGTGAAGGGCCCAGCCTTCAAAGGTACCTCTTAAGCGGCAATTGACCAAGAACGAAATAGCTTTTTAAGTGGCCCAGTTTCTGCTTAAGAGGCACCTAGTAGTCTTAAATACCGCCCCTTTCTTGATTTTTTCACTATTTTATAGACTTACAGCTTCGAATTTTAGAATTTTTGAGTGATTTCTTCCATTTTCAACCTTGGGTAAGCTTTAAACCCCTATTTCAGTCATTTTTCTTCGATTCATGTCATCTAAATCTTGTTAAATTAGGATTTCAAAAGTGAAATTTGGGAATTTATCCTCGTAAGGCCAAAATTATTATTTCTTTGATTTAAATCCCAATTTTAACCCGTTTTCACTTAGGCTTTCTTTTAAGGTTTCCTTGAATCTTGGATAATGTATTTTTGGACTAAAATTCTGTTTTTACTCTTTTTTTCAAAAACTCATTTTGAGGGTCTATTTTTACCCCAACTAATGGACAATATGGGTATCGTTGTTTTCTTTTTCCTGCAAAGATTCTATATTTGTATGTTTAGTTGATTTTGAGTCCGCTCATAAAGGGAAAGCTCTATGTTGAAGGATTTTGATTAATTCTTCATTTGAGGTAGGTTAGAGTTTAACTTTCTTTAGAATGGGTTGGTTAGTTAATATTGATACAAAATCATGTTATAGGTATGGGTATTAATCATGGAAAGGTTGTTATTCCTATTTTGTGCTCGTGTGGGGCCATACATTGCTGCTATTTAGTGGTTTTGAGATATTATTTGCTATATGTGACCATATGGGGTTTATATGATGTTGGCTTGGTATGTATATAATTGGTTATTTTCTTCTTGGTAAAGATTGCTTAAGTTGGGATTTATGTGATATCAATGGCATATTATTGTATATCTTACTCTACAGGTATATATGTTTAATGACGTGAGGCAGGAGAATGAGGTAGAAGTGAAGCTGGAATCACAGGAGGTATGTAAGAGGGATAGTTTCAAGTATCTCGGGTCCGTGATCCAGAGTAACGAGGAGATTGACGAGGATGTCTCGCACCGTATTGGGGAGGGATGGATGAAGTGGAAGCTCGCGTCGGGGGTGTTGTATGATAAGAAGGTGCCGCCCAAGCTGAAAGGCAAATTCTACAGGGTGGTAGTCCGTCCGGCCATGTTGTATGGAGCGGAGTGTTGGCCAGTTAAGAACTCCAACATCCAAAAAATGAAGGTGGCAGAAATGCAGATGTTGCGCTGGATGTATGGGCTGACTAGAGGGAATAGAGTTTTGAATGAGACTATCCGGGAGAAGATTGGTGTGACTCCAGTGGAGTGCAAGATGCGGGAAGCCCGATTGAGATGGTTCGGACACGTGAAGAGGAGGGGCATGGATGCCTCAGTTCGTAGGTGTGAGAGGCTAGCGTTGGATGATTTTAGGTGGGGTAGGGGTAGGCCGAAGAAGTACTGGGGTGAGGTGATTAGGAGGGACATGGAGCAGTTACAGCTCACCGAGGACATGACCCTAGATAGGAAGGTCTGGAGGACACGAATTAGGGCAGAAAACTAGGGCCGGTTTGGGTCGCTAGTGTAGGGAATTACTTGGTAGGGGTTTTATTCTTGTTATGATTCCGTGTTCCATGTTTTATTACGAATCTGTGTGCTTTCCTCTGTTTTCTAATACTTATGGGTGCCGTATTTATGTTATGTAATCTAGTTCTGTGCTTTACTATGAGTTTGTGTGGTATCTCGTGACTTGAGCCGGGGGTCTATCGAAAACAGCCTTTCTACTTCTTTAGAGGTAGAGGTATGGACTGCGTACATCTTACCCCCCCCAGACCCCACTAGGTGGGAATACACTGGGTTTGTTGTTGTTGTTTTACTCTACAGGTATATGGATTATATTGGATCATGGACGGTTAGCTTACTGAGTAGATTGTTGGCTTCTATTTTTGTATATTTCTTGGATTTTGAAATTCTCATTTTGGTTTGTTTGTGATCATTACATCTTCATATCATATACATTCATGAGGCATCACTACCGCTATGGAAATACTACTTTTTTTGACAAAAAAATGTAACATCTTTAAATATCCTCTGCCAAAGAACATATGCCGGAGAGGAATTATGGATATTGGATTTGTGTGGAGGCCAAAAATTGTGACATCTTTAAAAATCCTCTACCAAATATCATTACACTATGGATGTCAAGTGCCTCTACAAAAGTATGAGTTATACCTCATTGGCCTATTGATGGTGTGGACAATCCCTAAAAAGATCTTTGAACCACTCGCAAGCATGATATAGATTCTCTTCTGGCTTCTATTTGAAGCACATAATTTCACTGCAAAGTCTCGTAGTCTTTTCAGACGAAAAAATTGAATGAGGGATTTCTGTGCCAAGTCATCCCATGTTGTGATTGAATTTGCCGACTCTATATTCAACTAAGTTTTTGCTTTCCTTAACAGTGAAAAGGGGAATAGTGTCAGTCTCACATAGTCAGCATTCACACTCATAGGGATGAATGTTTCACTGATTCCCAAAAAATTTTGCAAGTGAACCTGTAGATCTTCATGTGAAAGCCTGGTGAAATGTCCACTTCTAATCAGAAGCTGCACCATATTCTGCTTTAGCTCAAAATTACCTTCAACAGTCAATTTCTGAAAAAGGGAGGTCAAATTTGTTAGAAGTGGGATTGCCACTTCTCTAACTGTCCTGCGGGATGCTTATTCTTAAGCCATTGGAGCAGGATCATCTTGATATTTGTGGATTTACAAAATCCGAGGGAGAAGGATTGCTTCTTTCCTTCATTAATGGAGGTGTTGCTTGGGTTCGGGGCTTGGTTCAACCAACTCCTGATCCCTTTCCAGCTTACTCTCTTGAAAACCTATTTCCTACAAATACAAAACCAAGACAAAGTGTAAATCACCAAATAAATCTAAAACTAAAATAGTGGCCAATTTCCAAGTCCTCAGCAACGGCGCCAAAAACTTGACAGCACACACGCAAGTGTACGTGGCCTCACAGGTAGTAATGTATCCCTTTAACAAGCCAAGTATCGATCCTACATGGACTTGTGTTATAAAAAACTATTCCATTTTAGTTCATGATTCAAATTCAATTGATGAAAGAGTAACCAAAAGAGTTTGTGATTTGTAAACTAAAGTAAAGAATGCATAAAAAGCAAGACTTAAGAAAATCAATAGAGTAAAGCCCAGGGTTAAAGCCCTTCGAACAATCATCCTATGTTATTGAACTTCATTAGCTAACTCACTTATCTTGGTTGTTTATTCGTAGGGTTTATTGCATAATCATGGTCTCCTGACCTGCAACCGTTTACCTAACTTGAACATTACAACTACATCGTTGAGCAGGGATGTAATAATCTAATTATGTTCTTAAATGCTATCATCCTACATGTGAATCAAGTAAAAATTCTAGGTACACCCTTTTCCAAGACGCTAATTAAAATTCCTTATTTCATAAAGGAATAAGAACCCTACTTTGCTCATCCCCTCGTTCTATTTTCCTATTTCCTCTCCCGAGATCACAAGGTTGGCAATATATGTATTCTAAGTGTGATTAATCCTTAAAATAGTTAAGACAAGGATAAACAATCAGCCAAATATAATAAGAAAATCTAACTAAATTAATTCAACATGATAGTACTCATGTTATTGGCTTTAACCCCAGAAAGAAAGTTTTTAGCCACTAATCGACATTATTATGATCATGATTCTTGAATAAATGATATAATCTAATAGAAAGCTAAATTAAAGAATGAAAAACCTAAAAATGAAGTTGCAGAAGCCTTCTCAATTGTTCAAGACATCAAAAAAGTAATCAATAACATGTATAATTTATTGTATTTATAGTGTGCCAAGCCTTAGTCATGTAGGAGTAGGAAATCGCAATTTGGTCGTGTGTGGGAAATGGTCTGCGGGGCGTTAGTCAGGCCTCTTATAATGGTGGCACATTGCATGGAATATATTATGGAGGGAGGTCCATTCCGTGGCTCAAATCATGTGGTAATAGGTCCTTTAGGTGCCTATATCGTGCAGATTCTCTGGAAGTTGCATCCAAAAATTTGGCTAAGTATTTTGCTTTCCTCTTCCATCCCTTTTCTTGGTGTTGTTTTTCTTTGATTTTCAGCTTGTATTTCATCAAATATATCACCATAATCATCTTACCAATCATTCTACATGATAAAAAAACCAAAGATTATAGCTCATAACAACCAACGATTCATGACGATGAATCAAAAACACGATCTAAGACTAGGCTAGTCCACATTGATCTTCAACTTTTTGTTCCGACTCTAGAATTAATCCAATTGAACTTTGAAAGTTACAAACAAGTTTTTACACATATAATTACACATTAAATCCATTTGGAACGCGTTAACACACTAGAATCCAATGAAACCAACTAGACACACACCTAACTCAAGCTAGTAAAACTAGTTTTCTTGATTGAACTCTAAATGGCCAATTTAAACCCAAACTAGTTTGAAAACACCTTTACACATTGTAATCACATCCTTGAAGACCTATATGCTTATTTATACCATCATCACACATAAAGCACATGAATTGTCCTCAAAATAAGGCCCAAAACAAGGCTAAATAGGTTAGGATAATGACACTAAAGTGCATAAACACACCCAACATTAGAGTGTGCCATGCAGTAGATGATCTCTGGAGATTCTTGTAGTATTTTAAAGTATAAATAGATCTATGCTTCCAAAATTGATCTTCTAACCATTCTTATCTAGTTTATCTTTTGTTTCATATTCAGAGATAGATTTATGTTCCATTTTGGACTATCAGTTGTATATTTTGACTTTGAGATATTATTAGTTGGTTTTTACACTATGACACCAGACTTTGGGGTGATATATGGTATTATTATTATTTATTTTTCCTCTATTATTATATATGTGTAGTTCGACATTGTTCTAGAAGCCTTACCTTGGGATTTGGTGTTATTTTTCTCATTTCATATCAGTTGGGTGCTTGGATTACTTGTCATGGATTTTTGCAAAAAGTTCAATCATGACCCTTAGTTTTTGGGTTATGGCAGGTTTGATTCACACATTATTAATGACATTATTTTATGTTCAAGTTCGGTGATTTATGATATTAAGACCAATTCGATTCTGATATTATTGGTGATATTAGTTCTTTTTCAAGTCTGAAATATGAGATACTAGTTTTGATTCATGTCTGACATTGAGAGATTATCTATGATAGTTATGGAACCAGTTTGAGTTTGGTGTTAATGATATGTAAGTATCCTAGTGTATGGTTTAGAGATATGGTTAGTTGGTATAATTACTTTATTACTTCTCCTTCATTACACCCTCCAAGCTTATGAAGGCGCACATTGTGTTATTTGCTTTATTTGTATCTTTTGGGATTATGGGGGACCAGTTATTCATAGTTAGAAATGTTTTCTTTATTATTGCTATTCTAGTTGTTTACTTTTAGAATTTGGAGCATTATTCCAGGTTTTTTTCTTCTCCCTTGACTTAGCTTATTTATCTCACATTTTATTATATTTATATTATAATTTTTCTCAGTGGGCCGATGATGCCTATTGAGTATTGTGGCTTTGGTTCTCATACTATACTTCTATACCATTTTGGTTTAAATTCGAGTACTAGCTGCCACCGCTGGCATTGTGATTGTGCTGGCCAGAGTTTGGAGATAGGCTAAACACTCAAAGGCATCATTGAATTTTTCTCTGTCATTTTTCATGGATAGTACTTCTATTTTGAGACTGTTGTGTATTTCACTTTGATAATTCTTGTGTTCTTTTTATTAGGTCCTTCTGTACTGACTTTACTAGTTTATGAGATGATTTTACTTTTCGCTAATTTCTCTTTGTTTTCTCTATTATCTTTATGATTCATGTCTTGTAATTTAGTTACTTGAATAATTCTAGCATTTATTCTATTTTCCACCAATCAACCATTACTTATAGTTCTGGGCTGCAGTTTGTCTTACGTACATATAGGTTAAAGTAGGATCCATTATGACTCATGAAATTGGATCATGACAAATTGGTATTAGAGCACTAGGTTCATCAATATTATTGGTATAAGAGCATGTGTCAGGTAGATTCCTATGGATTGGAACGATGACATCCATTTCTTATCTTTGGGAGGCTATAGGACATTCTTAAGAGATCTTCACTTCCTTCACTCGTTTTATTTTGAGAGTCTGAGTTTTTTTCAAAGATTTATTGAGTTTCACTCTTTTGCAGATGGCTAGGACGTGTTCTACTTCTATAAAAGATGAGGAACCTGAGTAAATAACTACAGATCTTACTGATGTACGTGCATGACCTAGAAGTTAAGGATAGATAATAAATGTAGCCTCATCTAGAGATTAGGATAG
Organism: Capsicum annuum; assembly: GCF_002878395.1. Taxonomy (NCBI): domain Eukaryota; kingdom Viridiplantae; phylum Streptophyta; class Magnoliopsida; order Solanales; family Solanaceae; genus Capsicum; species Capsicum annuum. The sequence continues at coordinate 25,542,956 of NC_061113.1, read as the reverse complement.
GGAGACTTCACCAGACCCTATTTCTACACCTGCACTAGAGATTCCTCTACCCCAGTCAGTAGTGGGCCAGTGGGCAGCCCAGGATCCACAGGATTTAATTTTTTATCACTGCTTAGAGATGCATTGGTTCAGCTCTTGTGATTATTTAGTAATGCACCATATGATAGTGCTAGATCTATAGATCAGAGTGGTACTAAGATGGGGGCAAATCATATAGCTATGGCTCCCAGAGTTGAGGTCCTTCCAGAACTGGCAATTACTCAAGCGATAGTTGCCCATCCTACTATGTCTATTGAGGAGTAAAAGATGTTGAGTAGGTTCTTGAGATTGACTTTTCCCAAGTTTTATGGGGTGCCAAGTGAGGATGCTTATGAGTTCTTTGTTTCTTATGAGGATAGACTTCATTATTTAGGCTTAATTGATATTTGTGGTATTGACTACACTACCTTTTATTTATACATAGTAACACGATATTGGTGGATAGGTTATCTTGATTCTAGGATATCTTGATCTTCCGTATTGTCATGTAATTAGTTCTTGAAGGTTTTCTTGAAGAAGTATTTTTTTCATAGCCTTTAAGATAATCTGAGGGATTAGTTCTCAAGATTGGACAAGTGTTCCATGACTATTTTGAAATATGTGGATTGATTTCATGAGTTGTTAGGCATGCGATATCTATATTGCCAACCTAGTATGAGAGGATTATGTGTTTCATTCAAGAATTAAGATTTACTTTCTGCATGGATACACAAAGTTTCATTGTTTTTGGCAAGTATTTATTAAGGTTTCTAATCATGCTAAGATTATAAAGATGATGCATCACAAGGACCAAGGGGCAGTAATAAGAGGCCCTAATACTAGGGTATTTCAAATAGGAGTCAAAGTGGCTTATAATTTAGAGGTAGTAGTTCTTAAGGTAGATACCCTTCATGCTAGTCTTATGAGCATTAGGGTCAGTCTTGTAGGCTCATTCATATCGCACTTTAGATTACCGATGGAGGGAAAAGTAGCAATAGTGATCATCCTCTCTAAAGTATTGATCAACCTTTTGCATTTTGGATTTTCTAACTGAGATGGCTATATTGGACAAGCCAGATCTTTTAGAAAAAGCACAGGGCCTAGGGTATGTTAGATTACAGTTCCTTTGGTCATTTCTCTAAAGATTGTCCTTGATGTGGGATAGTTATTCCTACAACATAGACTGTTCTATTGATTAAGGCCGTTTTCCTCTAGTAAGAGGTGGTATATAGGTCATCCAGGTAGTCGTTAGGGCACTTATGGAGGTCCTCAGTAGGTAGGGTAAGATATCAGTCAAGTTTCTAATCATGAGGCCATTTATATATTAAACATAGAAGACCAAAGATAGAGTCTTTAGATTCTATTATTCTAATATGATCTCTGTGTCCCATAAGCTGGCTTTTGTTTTATTGAATCCGGGATCCACTTATTCTTATGTGTCTACTTATTATGCATCACAATTAGAGTTTTTTTGGGATTATTTATCTATATCGTTGCATATATCTACTCCCATAGGTGATTATTTAAAAGTGGATCAGATTTATAGATTATGTATTATGAATATTTGAGAGTTTGATATTCATTCTGATCTTACTATATTAGAATTGGTGAATTTAAATATAATTCTAGGCATAGACTGGTTATGCCCTATCATATGGTCTTGGATTATTTTTCCAAGACCATTACCTTAGCCATGCCCAGCATACCCCCCGTTGTGTGGTAGGGGTCTTTTAACCGTGATCTAAAGGGAGTTATTTCTTATATTAGGGATAGGAGACTTATATAGAGGGGTTGAAAGTATTATCTTGCTTGTATTCATGATGTTGGTTGTAGAGAGTCTCTCGCTTGACTTTGTTCCTATAGTTTGTTACTTTTCTAATTTTATACTGATCTACCTGGTCTTCCTCCTGAACTTTATATTGAGTTTATTTCTAATTCTTGTTGAGCTTAAGAATCTAAATTGTCAATTTTAAGATCTTACGGGTAAGGGTTTTATTATGCCTAATGTATTGCCTTGGGGTGCTTCTGTATTGTTCATGAAGAGGGAAGATGGTTCATTGCAAATGTGTATTGATTATAGTCTTCTTAATAAGGTAACGCTAAAGAATAGATATCCTATGACTCACTTTAATGACTTATTTGATCAGCTTTAGGGAGCAACGGTGTTCTCTCAAATTGACTTTAGATCTGATTACCACCAGTTGAGGAACATAGATGAGGACATCCCAAGCATAGCCTTTATGATTTTCTGTAGACATAATGAGTTCCTAGTGATGTTTTTTGGTTTGATCAATGCACCAACAACATTTATGTAAAGGTTTAGTAGATATACCAGGTTATCAAAAATGATCAAAGAACAAAAGATTTACACCTAGTGATGAGATTGGACTCTCTTAATGTGATTAGCTCCTCCTAGTAAGAAGTTTTTCTCGAGCCAGGCTCCTTAGATCCACGTGTTCCTCGTCGAGCCTAAATAGATAAATAAAAAAGCACGATCGAGTGATTTCCTAATTTTGACGTGCAAGTGTCTGGGGAAAACCCATCCTCCACCAATGATTTGATGAACCACATTTTAGACCCTATTTGGATTCCTTCACAATTATATTCATCGATGATATTCTTATGTATTTGAGAAGTAGCAATGAGAAAATAAAGCATTTAAGGATTATGCTCCAAACTATGAGAGATCATAGGATTTTTCCAAGTTCTCAAAGTAAAAGTACTGGCTTGAGTTAGTGACATTCCTTGGGCATGTGTTGTCTAAGGATAATATTATGGTAGACCCAGTAAAGATTGAGATTATTCGTAATTGTACTAGGCCTATATTTCCATATGAGGTTAGTAGCTTCATTAGTTTGGTTGGTTACTATAGATGGTTCGTTGAGGATTTTGGTACTATAACAGTGTCGATAACAAGATTGACTTAGAAGGAGGTTCCGTTCTAGTCGTTTAAGGAGTGTGAGAGAAGCTTTTTAAAGCTTAAGGGTTTCCTAACATTATCTCTTTTATTGGATCTTTTTATTAATGGTGAGGGATTCACCATGTATTGTGATTATTTTTATGTTGCTCTGGGTTGTGAGTTGATACAGTAGGGTAAAGTTATTACTTATGAACCGAGGCAGATGAAAGTGCACAAACGTTGCTACCTCACTTATAATTTGGAGTTGGGGTGGTAGTTTTTGTGTTTAAGACTTAGAGGCATTACCTATATGGTGTGCATTGTGAAATCTACTCTGATCACTGTAGTCTTTAGCATTTTATGACCTAGAGAGAGCTTAATTCTAGGAAGCATACATGTATGGAGTTGCTGAAGGATTTTGATCTCTATATTTTATATTATCCGGTCGAAAAAAATATAGTAGAACATACCTTGAGTCAAAATGAGGTGAGTATGGGTAGTTTAATTTCTATTTAAGTTTTTAAGAGGCCGTTGGCATGAGACATACAATCCTTAGTCAACTTGATGGTGCAACTTAAAATTTTGGACCCTAGTAGGATTCTTGCTAATGTTAAGGTAAGATCTACCTTAAGTGAGTAGATTTAGAGTCGTCAGTTAGAGGATAAGGAACTTTTTGTCATCGGGGATTAGGTGTTGAGTGGTGAGTCCAGGAGTGCTACCATAAATTCTAAGGGTATTCTGACGTATAATGGTTAAATTTGTATTTCAAGGATTAGATACTTGATTTAGTCAATATATAATGAGGCTCACAGCTCCACATACTCTATTCACCCTGGGACAGGAAACATGTATAGTGATTTAAGACAACACCATTGGTGGAGTGGCATGAAGAGAGATGTGGTGGATTTCATAACTCATTGACTATGTTAATAGGAGGTGAAGGCCGAGCATCAAAGGCCTGGTGGCTTGATTCAGAGGTTGTCCAATCCCTAATGGAAGTGGGAGGGGATCACTATGAACTTTATTAGTAGTTTTCCTTGCACCTCCTATGGCTCCAATGATATCTGGGTCATTGTAGATTGACTGACCAAATCATCATATTTCATTCCTATTTAGATATCCTTCAGTTCCAAAATTTTAGCCCGTATCTATGTTCATAAAATAGTTCGCTTACAGGGGGTGCCTATATTTATTATTTTTGATTGGGGATCGATATTGACTCCTAGCTTCTGGAGAATATTTTAGGAGGATTTGGGTACTCAAGTGGATCTTAGCACTGCTTTCCACTCTCAATCCTACATACAGTTAGAGTGGAATATTTAGGTTTTCGAAGATATGCTCCGAGCTTGTGTTATAGATTTTTGAGGTCACTAGGCAACTTTTAGCTTTGGTGAAGTTTGTATATAATCATAGCTACTATTTAATTATTTATATAATGCTATTTGAGGAACTATATGGTAGTCATTGTCGATATCTAATTGATTGGCTTTAAAACTTTGAGGCTAGGCCCTGACATACAAACTTGCTTCAAGAGTTGTTAGATAGAGTTAGGGTAATTCAAGATAGGTTGAGGGAATCTCATAATAGGAATAAGGCTTATGCAGATTGTAGACTTCATGCCTTAAGGTTTGGAGTAGGATACTAGGTATTCCTTTGACTAAATGGTGTGATGAGGTTTGGGAGGAAAGGGAAGCTCAGCCCCAAATATATTAGACCTTTTGAGATCCTTTGCATAGTTGGAGAGGTGTCTTATAAGTTAGACTTACCCCTAGATTTTGTTGTTGTTCATCCAGTTTTCCATATCTATATGTTGCGATGTTATATTCCATGTGAGTCACAGGTGCTTTGGTGGGACTCGATTTAGTTAGATAAGAGATTGACCTTAACGGAGAATCCGATATTAATATTAGCTCGGGTTAGTTGGATGAGAGATTGATCTTAGTGGAGGATCCGATATTAATATTAGCTAGGGATATCAGAAAGTTTCTCTCTAGTGATATTCTAGTAGTTAAGGTTCAGTAGAGACACCACCCAATAGAGGAGGCCACTTGGAGATAGAGAGCAAGATGTAGGCCCAGTATACTCACTTGTTCGAACCTTCAGGTATATCCTAACCCTTTAATATTATGGATGAAAGTTCTTTTACTAGTAGATATTGTAATGACCATCCAGCTAATTTTCTACATTTCCATTCATTTTTGTCATTTGGAGTTTTCTTATAGCTGCACTTAGTAATTTGTGACTTACTAGAGCTGACAGTTCAGTTACCGGGTAGTTTATTTGGTTTTTAGATCCAATTCTCTATTTTGAAGTTTTCATTAGCAAAAATCGATTATCGAGTAAAAACCTTAAGTTAACAGCCTCGTATTCCAATTCTGACAGTTCCAGAAGCTCTAGAATGTCGATTTTAGGCTTCAAGACCATTGGTTTGGATCCCAAAGGCTTTTGAACTCATTTAGGGTTATTGGTTGAAATTGATAAAAATGGCCCTTGGGTGTGGGGATTATTTTTTGTAAAAACAACCTCGGATGTAAACTTTAATGGTTCCATTGAGTTTTGAATGTCAAAATTTATGGGGTAGCATAGTTTGTTTGCGTTCTAAGGGTTCTAATATACGCTTAAATTGAGGTCGCTTTAGTGGCCAAGTGGTCACTTAAGCAGCTAGGGTCAACCCAATCGAATCGGCTTAGCATAGAGTAATCCATAGACCACTTTAGCGGTGACCTCTTAAGTGGTCAAGTGACTGATTGAGCGGCACCTAGAAGGGCATTAAATTAGCCCTTGCCCGATTTTCTCCCCATTTTTCACAAGTCTCAAGATCAAAAAGTCCTAGAGAGTGTGGAAAAACTGAGAGAGTGATCATTAGGAGATCATCTAAAAATTATGCGCTCAAAATAGTCATTGTTTCATTGAACTCTTGGTAAGTTTCTGTCTAATTCATAGTTTAATTCTTCAATTTAGTCCCAAACTACCTAAATTATTGTTGAGTAGATTGTCGTATCATTTGAGCTTGGAATTTACCCATTTTTGAAGGTAAATATTCTTTGAGTATAAGGGGATGTATTGATAGTTTTAAGAGTACGATTCCATAAGCAGACCCTATATGAATTTTGACTTAATTTTGGATCAAAAGCATAAAAATTCAATGTGGTTATCGTTATTCTTGTATTAATGAGTATATTACCATTTTGATAGGTGGTATTATGCGAAAGCTTCTTAGAAGTGGAAATCATCGATTTAGCATACTTCATCTAGTTTTCTTCGGCGTCTAAGTAGGCTAGGCTTACTTTTATCTTAGATTGAGCTTAATTGTAGTATTGATATGATAATATTCTAGTTTGGGGTTGGTAATTATGACTTGGAGCTTCAATTAGTCATCAAGGTAGGTCCGCTATAAAGCCTACCGGCTGGCCATAAAGTCCTTAAGAACGAGAAATTGGTTTGATGAGTGTGCATGATAGTACTTTGCTTCCCGTGCGCGGGCTATCCCTTTTGCTCCATTTCAGCTCATTTTTTCATGGGACCTCATTGTGATCCTAGAACTTTTTTTAAGTTGGATTCCGCTTTTGGGCATTCAGAGGGAGGTTTCTCTACTTCACTTATTGGGAAACCAGTGGAACTAAACTCATCCTAGCTGGGCTGGCACTTTATGCTAATCAAACTCTAAGTGAAAGTCCAGTTATTTTAGTTGAATGTGAATAGACGATGACTGGACACAATGTCACTCTTCCTCTCTAATACGGGACAAGTGACTCAATTTAATTTCTTGAAGGGAGGTGAGAGTTTAATTTCATCTCTAAATTGAATGTTCAAGCTAATATTTTTAGGCTGAAAAAGCTCGTTGATCCAAATTAATCATTCTTCTGGTCTCTCTTCGCTCCTCACCCTGAAACTGACCCACGACACTGTGCCCATTCGCTTCGTGTGCGGGAAGGCAATGAAGTTCAGTTCATAAGACCACAGTGCTATGGAGTGGAGTAGCCGCGACACTTCCTTACCTTAGCTGGATCGAGGGGATCTCTCTATACATATAGATTTTTTATGGAATGATATGATCGCTAGCCGTAGCCACATATCAGCTACACTTAATGTGGGACTTCTATTGGATCATCCTACTACTAGTGGGTGCCTCCTGTTCGACACAGGAATTTTGAAGAGAAAAAACTCCTCCACAAAGGGTGTTGAGAATTGAGTTGGTCATTACTTTGGGTAATCGAGAAACTTTGTTATAGTGGATAAACATAAACAAACTGCTGCCTCTCTTCCAACCGCGTCTCATGTAATGTTAGCTTGAATTGTCACTGAACACTAACCTGCCTTCAGCCCAATAGAATTCCCCTCTATTTTCACACCAACTGTAAAGATGCCTTAGTCACATCAAGGGTCACTGTCACCATACCAACTCCTTCTGCCAGCCAGACCAACAATGAATATGTAATGATGGTGATTCCACACCAGGCTCAATAAATAATTGAATAAAGAAAGGGGATCCATCTCATCCCAGAATGGGCGTTATGGCAAAGAACAAGAAGAAAACTAAAGGAAAAATTTGTCCAATAGTAGCAAAGGGTTCCTACCATCCAAAACAGGCCTATGGAGTATAGCCAAGTAGTAAGCCACGGTTTTTCATACTGGCATGCAAAGGTTCGAATCCTTTTACTCCATATTATGAAAACCTGATAATATCTGTTAAAAACGAGCTAACAACTACAAGGGAAGAAGCTGACTATAGTCCTTGAGCCCACAAGCCAAAAGTTTGACTTGAACCTACTTTTTCTAAGAGAAGAGAGAGAAGGGAAAGACAGATGGCAGAAAGAAATCCTTCCAACCATGGAATTGAACACAAGACTAACTTCGGCCAGGTTCTTTTATCAATCTCTTGGCCCTTTCTTAACTCCTTAATTCATAAATCGATCGCTGGTAGATCTGATCGGATCTCATACACACGAGAGCCCAGCCCGAGAGAAATGCATAGTTTCCTGGTACTTCATGGGATGGACATTCGCAGTCCTTCTCCATCTAATCTAACCCTACCTCATTCGCCTAGGCCATCTGTCATAATAAGAGAATGAGGGAGCTAATCTATTTGTTTGTATAGGGGAGGACCGCTCGTCTAGGGCATTCCAGAGGTGGCCCAATGTCCACTTGACTGGTTGGAGAGATGAGAAAAGCCAGGAAAGAAGTGAGAAGGAAGCAAATCTGTCTACGAAGCTTTTCTTCTCCCCCTGTAGTCGTAATACTCGGCTTGTCACTACTTTAATTTAAAAGGTAACCGACGGTTCCTGACTTTCTCTGCTTTTCACAATCGTAACCACTTGTCATTCTGATTACTTTATCCATAAACCTTTTTTATTTCAAAATAGCGATACTCTTTAAAAAAGTAAAGGAGAAGCTTCCATTCTAGAAGCAGTAGCTTCCCGCTTTTCTCAGGGTGAGAAGTTCCCTTCCCTTTTCTAAAATGCCTGAGTAGTCTACTCAGCAAACGTACAAAGTGGACTACAGTTTGGCTGACCCTCTTCTTCCCATTCGGAGAGTCGTCTTTGCCCAAGTGTGAACTGCGCTCCGCCCCCTTACATAGTAAGGGCTACTTTGGTTGCACGGCTTTCACTTATAGATTGGCTGGTTTTTCTAGTTAAGTATAGTTGATAATCCTATTTTTGAATATGAATTTGAATAGATTCTCTTTATTATTATAAATATAGCTTTTTTATCTTCCACCCTTCTTCACAGCTTTGGGCAACCCCTTCCTCTTTTTTTTTTTTTTCGTTTTAAGCTAGACCTTAACTTACCGAATTGGCTTAGTAAAGTCAAAATCATTAGCTATCAACCATTCATAGTCAGTAGTGTAAGAAGACGTAGCTTTGATTGCTCAAGTTTCCCTCTCATGGTTGAATGTGAAAAAGAATTTGTTTTGTTTAGCAACAGTCTTATAAGGATGATGTTTCCCCTGTGCCTTATCAATAATTAATAAGGAAGACCGGGCTAAAGGTAACTACTTTTTGCTCACCCGGTGAAAGGCATATTAGGCAAAAAGGCTATTGGTTGCTTTACTTCCTTTCCTAGGGTAGGTTGAAAAAGCTGTTGACGAAGAATAGGTTTCTTTTCTCTTGCGACCTTCCATGCCAAGGAGGGTTGAAGGGATCGATCCCAATAGACTTTCACAAGGTGCGTAGCATTTTTATAGCCGTTACAAAAGTTCCCAAAGAGAAAGAGGTCTTTGTTGCTTGACTGCGTGAATCAGGTCCAGGTCTTGCTTTTGGCATTCCCACTGTTGACGTCCCATCGAGTTAGCTTGTTTTGGGTGAAAGGGATTTTGGTAAAGCTTACTTCCTGTGATATCCCCTTGGACCTTATCTTCTTTAGGGTTTGATTCTAGTGGAGGGCTCTTGGGTCATCCGGAACCATATCTGGTAAAAGTGGTGGCCTTGTTATCCCCACACCCCCTTATTATGCATGTCTGTGAAAGCAGTTTGTGCTAGAGTTTTGGCGTTCGCCTTATGGTTCTTAGTCCTCTTTCTCCGAGATACCTTGTAAAAAGATTTTTTCCCCCATCAGAACAAGACCCACTATATTAGATTTAGCCAATTCGGGTGCGGATGGGGATTCCCCAATAGATTCTATAGATTCGGATTTGGATGCCCCTGCGCATAGACATATGGATAGGGATTCTGATTTAGATGTGGCTAGAAAGGCTCGTTTGAGTAACTCATAAACCCTCATTGGAATAAATAATCAAGGGTTTCATTCTCTACTTATGGGAATGCTACTACGAGAAATGCTACTTCAGGATAAACTAGATATTTTGCAAGAGAAACTGGATATTTTCCTATGGCTTGGACCCTTTCACTCGAGAACTCAAAGGAGGAAAGAATTCTTTAACATAGTCATAAGAAGGTGGTCTACGAACATTAGATCCCTAGAAAGAGGAGCAACAAAGAAGAGTGGGGCATAAAAGAATGAAAGGAATGTCTTCGATCGGGCTCTTGTTTCCAATAGGTTTATAGCATGCTAGGCTAGCTAAGAAAGCATTCTATCTTTCTCTTTTTGTTGTTCGGCTCGATAGAATTTTTTAGAATCCTCTCCTATCTTTCTCTTTCCATATATATGAAGACTATAAAACACCGATCAGAAAGCAGGGTCCATGGGTTTATTCTCACTTAATCTCGAGCACCCTAGGGTACAAGAGAAAGAGTTCAAATAAACTAGAGATTGTAATAAGATATCATTGTTACAACACTAATAATACAGATCAAAATAACTATCTTATCATTCTTTAGACAGTTAGATTGATCCGTAATATTAACATAGTAACAGACACCCTTATTAATGCTCTATTCGACATCCTTAGAAAAACCAAGATAGAATATAAGACTACGTGCTCGGAATATCCTAATAAGAAAGTTGGAAAAGTTTATAAAATTTCTTATTATTATATAATAGAAACTATAAGAAAAATTGAAAGATTCGCTTTCTTTTAACCGCCTCCTTCTTCTTTGTCAATGGTGTTGATTGGATTATTTAGCCCATTAACAGACCATCATTATGCGTAATTGATGGAACTACTCATTCTCGAGTTAAAATTGTTATTTAGGACTCATTAAGGATTATTTTGTATCTTGTAGTGAATTTTGACACCCTAGTCTAGTTTGGGTAAAATTTTTCTTAGAATGGGTTATTAGAATAGAAATATGCCCCTCCACCCCACCTTAGGCCAAGATTTCTATTATTTTTTTAGACTCCATAGGCCTTACACATTATTGTAGATTACATTCTTAAGCCTGGGAAGGTTTTATATATGATCATTCATTCCACATTGATGGTTAGGAGGTGATAAGATCGGTTCGATTTTGACATTATTGATGGCATTAGTTCTGGTTCATGTGCACTGATTTATTGTACTACGGCCGGTTCAATTTTGAAATTATTGATTTTATAGTTCCATTTTAGGTCTGTCATATGAAATACTAATTTCGGTTCAAGTCTGGTTTTGAGAGATTATTTATGACGGCTATGGAACTGGTTCGAGTTTAGTTTTTATGGTATGGAAGGATCCACGACAATGGTTTTGAGATATGGTTAGCTGGTATAATTATTGCATTACTTCTCCATGATTGCTCCCTCCAGTCTTATGTGAGTTCGGGTTAGGTTATTTATTTTATTTGTATCTTCTTAGCTTATGGGGAGCCAGTTAGGTAGATTTAGCTATGTTTTTTTTACTATTGCAATTTTGTTATTTACTTTAAGAATTTGGATTTTTAATCCACGTTTTCCCTTCTCCCTTGACTTAGTGAAACACCCTTACTGCCCAAATTACAACTTACCTTATGAGTTGTAGGGTGTCTTGATGGGTTAGAGGACCCAAGATGTAAGGTGTCTAGTAAGATCTACCTGAGTTACTGCCTTGGTGAAAACTTAAGGTAATGAGTCATAATAAATCCATACAATTCATAAGGTGGAAATCATAGGGTATCCAGTGAATGCCATAATAGTTCCTATCTTGATTACAAGTATAGCATACGATTCATAATATCTGTCTACGAGTCGTATGGTACGAACCATAACCAGACCAGTGTAGGTGCCCATGCGGTACTGACCAGCCTATGACTGTGTGTCACGAATCGTAGGGTGACCCTATTAGTCGTAAGGTCACCCTTAGGGACTTGGCAACAAATTTCAGTTTTTTTACTAAGGGCGTTCTTGACATTTCTCTCTTTTTCGTAAACATAACCCATGACTTAAAACCCCTTTAGGGTATCATTATTACTACAAAAAAAATTGAAATAACATCTAAACTCTCTTAAATTCTCTCAAGTAAGAACATTAGTGTTTCTAAGAGGTTGGTCAACAAGAGCTTCCAAGGGCAAATTCTCTCCATAACTCTTGATTTCAGGCATGTGAGACTACCCTTAAATTTGTTTTAGTTAAAGCATGAAATTATATGATTGTTTATGTGGATTTGAACATGGTTTTTGATATGTGTAGGGGGTTTGGAATGAATATTTCTTAAATAGTTTTCCCATGATTTATTATGCATTTTTTATGATTTATATATGGTTTTAAACTTGTAGGGTGTATGGGCATGGTGAACAAACTAAGGGGTTGTGAATTCCCAAAATTTTGTGACTATTGACAATTGAATTGGTAATAACCGTAACCCAATTTTGTGAAAGTGGTTTTGGCTATGAGTATAATTGTATTGAACTACTTTCGGAACAATTTCATGATGTAAATAGGCTATTAAAAGATGATGGTTTGATTTAATGAACAAAGAGAGTCGGTGTTCCCCCACCGTATATTAATAAAAAAGGGAGTTGGTTTCCTCAAGTTAGTGGAATTGTAATGGCACGATAATATTACCTTGCAAGGGTAGTTGGTATGACGATACCAACAATATATGCCTTAAGATGTGTTATGTTTTAATGAATGAAAATATTTGAAACCTATTTTAATTGGGCTTAAAAGAGGGATGTATCACTGGACTGGGAAAGCGGAGCTCCCAAGAAACCACTACTGGAAACTGCGATTACCGATGTGGAGGTCTAAGTGACCGGGTAGTTTGAGTCCCCCTTATTATATGATTGTGTGGTTTGATCCCCCATATTAAATAACTAGATGCTTTAGTCGTCTTTGATATATGTCAGGAGGTTCAAGTCCCCCCATGGTGCATATATGCATATGATTATCCTCTGGTTCATGTGGTTATATGCATTGGGGCCCTTTTAGCTGGGGGAGAGCTGGACCCATATAGCCCGTAGGTGGCTTATTATAATAATTATGCAATACGGCCCAGGTTATGATTTTTAAAAATGCATGCTAAGACTTTTCCCTATCCTAGTATCTTATTGTAAGACTTCGCAAGATCCTAAGCTCAGTTCAGTTGTAGTTTCATACTTAAAGGGTCCAAGGGCTTGAAAGTTTCACTAAGTGTTGAGGACTTAGTCATTTTCAAGACCCCTAAAATTTATGGATTTTTAGTTTGGACTTCCTAACCTGAAAATTTTAATTCTTTAGTTGATACAAGTATAAGGAAGTTACAATTATGTCTCAAGAGAGTTTTGGGATTCTCAGATGAGGGTCGGGGTGTGTTTGGATAGCGGAGGAAACAAGGCCTCACGATGGGCCCGCATCGCGAGGATGGTTCCATAGCACAAAGGGGTCAAGGCGAGATGGCCGCTTGACCCAAGAAAAGGTTGCGGTACGAGGGGTTTGTCTCATCCATTTTTTCTTAAATGAAAAACAAGGGGCATTATGGCTAAAAGTATGTATAGATTTTGTGTGGTTTCTGCCTGTGATAGGGAGACTTTGGTAGATTTTATATAGTTGGATATGTTTGTTTTTGACATCATCTTAGGGATGAATTGGTTGCACTCATTCTATGTCTCTTTAGACTATCAGACCCGTAGGGTCATTTTCAAATTTCCTAATGAGTTAGATATTGAGTGGGAAGGGAGTTCCCTAGTACCTAAAGGAAGGTTCATCTCTTATCTTAGATCTAGGAAGTTGATTTCCAGGGGGTGTCTTTGCCAATTAGTCTGGATTAAAGATTCTAATTCTAAGGGTCCGTCCTTGAAATCTATCCTTGTGGTATGTGAATCTCCTGAGGTTTTTCTTAATGATCTTCCCAATGTTCCTTCTAATAGGGAAATAGATTTTTAAATCAAACTTTGAGTAGATACCAATCCTATCTATATCCCTCTTTATAGAATGGCTTCAGCTAAGTTAAGAGAACTTAAGGAGTAGTGGAAAGATATTCTTGATAAAGTTTTACTCACCTTAGTGTTTCCCTGTGAGGTGCTCCTGTTCTTTTTGTGCATAAGAAGGATTGGTCCCTTCATATGTTCATAGACTACTACCAATTGAATAAGGTGACTATGAATAATAGGTATCCTCTTCCAAGGATTGATAACCTTTTTGACCAACTGCAGGGTGCAAAGTAATTTTCTATATTAATCTCCGATCGGGGTATCATTAGTTAAAGATTAGGGAGGTGGATATCTCTAAGACTACTTTTCAATCCCGGTAAGGTCATTTGGAGTTTTTGGTAATGTCTTTCAATTTGACAAAGCCCCGATGGCATTTATGGATCTTATGATCTGGGTGTTCCATCAATTTTGGACTTATTCCTCATTGTGTTTATTGATGTATTTTGGTATATTCAAAAAATAAGGAGTATCATTCCAATTACCTCTGTATAGTGTTGCAAACCCTTAAGGATCAGTGGTTGTATGTTAAGTTCTCAAAGTGTGAATTTTATTAGAATGTTTTTACTTTTCTTAGTTATGTTGTTTCTAGAAAAGTGATCACGGTGGATTCATAGAAAGGTGCAATTGTTAAGAAGTGTACTTGACCATGACTCCAATTGATATGCAAAGTTTCTTGGGTTTAGACGATATTATAGGAGGTTTATGGAGATCTTCTTATCTATTATTGATCCATTGACTAAGTTGACCAAGAAAAAGTTAAAAGTTTTTTTGGTTTGATGCCTGTGAGGGAAATTTTGAGAAGTTAAAAGACAAGTTGACTTTTGCTCTTGTTTTGACCCTACTAGAGGGTAGTGATGGCTTTCTGGTTTATTATGATGTCTCTCATGTGGGATTGTGTTATGTTATGATATGGCATGGTAAGGTGGTGGCTATGATTCTAAGCAGTTGAAGGTCCATGAAAGGAATTATCTGACTCATGATTTGGAGTCATCAGCTGTGGTGTTTTCTTTGAAGATCTGGTGCCACTACTTATATGGAGATCATGTTGACATGTACTTTTATCACAAGAGCTTGCAGTATGTGTTCATCCAAAAAGAGTAGAATCTCAAGCAAAGAAGATAGCTTGAGTTGCTCAAGTATTACGATATGATCCTGCACTATCACCCAGGTAAAGCTAACATAGTTGCTGATGATCTTAGTAGGTTGTCCATGGGGATCTTATCTTATGTTGATGAAGAAAAGTGAGGTTTAGTGAAGCATATTCATTGTTTGGAAAATGTTAGGGTTCATTTATTGGACTTCAAAGATGGGGGTGTAATTTTGCAAAAGGTGGTAAAGTCATCTCTTAGTACTGAAGTGAAAGATAAATAGGTTTTGGATCTTATCTTGATGCAGATCAAGGATAATGTCGGTCAGTAGAAAGTGATGGCTTTTGAGATTGGTGGTGATGGTATCCTAAGGTACCAAGGTAGGTTGTGTGCTCCTGATGTTGATGGGCTGACTGAAAGGATCTTAGTTGAGGCTCATGACTCAAGGTATACTATTTATCTTGGTTCAACAAAGATGTACCTGACTTAAAAGAGACCTACTGGTGGAATAATATGAAGAGAGGTATGGCCAATTTTTTGGCTAAGTTCTTGATGTATCAGCAAGTGAAGGTGGAGCACTTTATACCTGGTGGATTATTTCAAGAAATTATGTATCCTGTATGGAAGTAGAAGGTGATTAATATGAATTTCATTACTGATATTCCATGGTCGCATAATCAGTTCGACTCAATTTTTGTCATCATGGACAGAATCACTAAGTTTGCTTATTTCTTACCTGTGAGGACTAATTACTTTGCTGAGGATTTTGCATAGTAGTTCATTCAGGAAATCATCAACTTGCATGGTGCGCCTATTTCTATTATATCTAAGCCTATTTCTATTATATCTAATCATGGTATGTAGTTCTCATCTTACTTCTGACATTCTTTTTAGAGAGGTTTGGGAATGAAGGTTAGCCTTAGCAAAGCTTTCCACCTTCAAGTAGATGGACAAGAAGAGAGTACCATTCAGACGTTGGAGGATATACTTCAGGCTTGTGTGATTAACATTGGTGGTATCTGGGTTAATCATTTTCATCTCATCGATTTCACGTATAATAATAGTTGTCACTCTAGCATAGGGATGGCTCCATTTGAGGCTTTGTATGGTAGGAGATATTGTTCTCCTATTAGGTGGTTTGAGGTTGGCGAGGCTAGATTGTTCGGTCTTGATTTTGTTCATCAGGATATAGAAAAAGTGAAGGTGATTAGGGATAGGCTTAAGACCGCCCAAAGTCAGCAAAAGTCCTATGCGAACATGATGTGAAGAGAGTTGGAATTTGAAGTTAGTGATTGGGTATTCTTGAAGGAGTCTACCATGGAGAGAGTGATGCGATTTGACAAAAACGAAAAGCTTAGTCCCCGTTATATGGGTCTGTATTTGATTTTGAAAAAAGTAGGTAAGGTGGCTTATGAGTTAAAGTTGCCTCCTTTTTTGGGTTTTGTTTCCCCAATTTTTCATGTTTCGATATCAAGGAAGTGCATGGGTGATCCTTCTTTTGTGGTTCTATTGGAAAGTGTAGATGTTTCAAATTTCTTGTCGTATGAGAAGTTCCCAATAGAGTATTTAGATCAGCAAGTCCGTAGGTTGTGGACTAAGGATGTAGCTTCAGTGAAGGTCCTATGGAGGAATCAAAAGTTCAAAGAAGCTACTTGGGAAACTGAAGAGGACGTGAAGTCCAAATAACCATTCTTGTTCCCCATTTTGAATAATTATGCTTAAGGTATGTGTTAATCTTAACACCTTTTATTTTTGACTTTGTTAAAGGAAATTGTGATTTCCTTGACATCTTTGTTTTCTATCTTTGAAGGTAAGTATGGTTGTTTTTCATGTTTAATCGTACTAAAGGTTGCATTGTATCATTATTCGAAGATGAATGATCCTAACGGGGAGAATGAACCACCTCGTATTTTGGTCCTTGAAATTTTCTTAGCTTATGCACTTACTGCCCAGATTACAACTCACCCTACGAGTTGTAGGGTGTCATCATGAGTTATAGTCCCCAATTTGTAAGGTGTCCAATGAGATCTTCTTGAGTTACTGCCTTGGTGACGAATTGAGGTCACAAGCCGTAATGACTCCATACAAGTCGTAAGGTGGAAATCATAGGGTGTCCAGTGTATGCCATAATAGTTCCTATCTTAATTACAAGTGGAGCATACAAGTCGTAGTGTCTGGCTACGAATTGTATGGTATGAGTCATATCTAGATCGGTATGGGTGCCCATGGGGATCTGTCCAGCCTACGACTACATGTCATGAGTCATAGGGTGACCCTATAAGTTGTAACGTCACTCGTAGTGACTAGGAGACAAATTTCAGTCTTTTTACTAAGAGTATTCTGGACATTCCCCTCTTTCCCTAAACATAACCCATGACTTAAAACCGTTTAGGGTATCATTATCTCTCCAAAACACATCGGAATAACTTCCTAAACTCTCTCAAATTCTCTCATGCAAGAACATTAGCGTTTCTAAGAGGTTGGTCAATTAGAGATTTAAAGGGAAAATTCTCTCCATAACTTTTGAAGGGCAAATTATATGATTATTTATGTGTATTTGAACATGGGTTTTTATATGGGTGGAGGGTTTTGGAAGGAATGTTTCTTAAATTATTTTGAAAGACCTCGGATTTTGGCCCTTAAAAAATTCTTGAGCCTTGAGCTCGCTGGCTTGGTTATGACTAGACCCCAGAGTCGTAGGGTGTCTTGACAACTCATTGGGATGAGTCATAACCAAATCTTGTAAGTTTGTAACATAATTCTACTTTGAGTACGAGTGGCTCACTAAGAGTTATAAGTTTATGTTACGAGTCGTGGGGTGTAAATCGTAGGGTGTCCAGTGTAATTCCCAATTTTAGTTCTATGTTGATTACAACTGGACTCTATGGGTTGTAGGGTCCCATAACAAGTTGGTCATTTGAATCGTAAGGTCAGCAGTGGGTAGTGTCCTAGAGACTGCCTTGGTAATGATTCATGGTGATGAGTCGTAAGGAGTGGGTATGAGTCGATCGTTGACTCATAGTCAAAGACAATTTTTTCAACTTTTAAGTTAAAGGCATTCTAGACATTTCCCCTCTTACCAAATGATAACACTCAACTTACACATCAATTTAAGTGTAAGATGGTCATTGTCAATATATTTACCCAACTAAGAGTCGGGGTAGAATCCATGAAGAACAATGTGAGTGGCGATTGAGTAAATTCGAAATAACAGTTTCTTGCTAAGTTCAAACCTATGATGCAAAATGGTTTGGGGGTTTTCAAACGTGTTGAATAAGAATGCAACTCTTAGGCTTCTAGGGGGCTAATTCAACACTTAGAACAATTAGAGTGTATTTAATTAAAACAGATTTTGGGACTATGCCTTCCTAGGGACAAGATGTGCATAGGAACATGATAATTCTATGCATATTCTAATCATTGATGATATGGTAGGCTAGTTATAAAGTCTTGGAGGATAGTTTTGCAATAAAACCACAAATATGTCACTCATTGACCCTTTCGAGTACCTAACGAGTGTGCAATTCAAACCACTCAATACCTCAATTAGGCACCCCTATTTCTAGGATGGAACCCAAGGGATACAACCTCCTAATCACCCTTATGTCTAAGATAGTAAAAAATTGGCAAAACACACCCATGAATTGTCTACTATTGTTTTGGTTCCCACATCCCTCTTTCAAGGATTGTGTGGGTTCCTAAAGTTCACCCAAAACCCCTCTTTTGAGAATGGCTAGGGCTTTCAAGATCTTTGGACTTTCATCCATCAAACCTATTTAGGCATTTGGGGATTTCACCCACAAATCCCTACCTATTTAATTAAGAAACAATGGAACCCATCATCAACAAACTAAATCCCATACAAATATCACAACCCATGCACAATTGTTTCCTATACAAACATAATCCCAAGAGGTAGATCTAGAAAATCATAATAATAATTAAAATAAATAAACCAAGATGTCTATTAAAGTTATTTATAAGAAAAATAAGGAGAGGGAAACCACACTTTAGACTCAAATGAATCTTTAATAGACAAAGCAAAATCTACACATAAAAGTCACTCTAATGTCTTCTAAGCTCAAGATTAGTACAAGTTTAGCTCCAAGTTTCAATATATTGCAAGAAAACCTTAAACTAAGAATGCGAATTAGGATTGTGGATTGATTGATCTAGAATGAAGTGACTTTAGGACTTAAATGGGATTTGGGGTCAGCTGCTCAGAATGACATTTCTGCCCTTGGGCCATTTTCTGCCCTCACATAATTAAAGAAGATTGGTAGCAATCGTACTCACCGTGATCGCAGTTAGTCCATCACAATTGTAGTTGGCTGACTAGCCTGACTCGACCCAATCATGGGCATTCTGATGGATGGATCCTGATCATGCATCAACTTGTCCAGCTCTGGCACATCAATTCTCTTTTTGATTCTTTTCAGCTCAAGTTTGCTTCTTTTCTTCTCAACATATGTACACCTGAAAAATATGGGAATTAGTATATTTAACCCTAAATATGTCTCACTTTTACATTCAAATCATAGTAGTGTGCACGAATATTTAGTACAAATGAGCTAAAAATTCACCACTTATCACCCAACTTGAAACTCACATCTTATAACCCCTTTACGATATCATTAGCCCTCAAAAAATATATCAAAGTAACTTCCTAACACTGTCTAATTCCTCAAGGTCATGAACACTAAGGGTTTTTAAGACGTTGATCAATTAGGGCTTTCAAGGGTTATTTTTCTCTATACATCTTACTATTTAAGGCATGTTACTCTTCCCTTATTGTAAATTTGTTAAAAATCATATGATTTAAAGTGTTATTCACATGGAATTATTTTGATTTTGAAAATAAGGGTTGTGGGATTTTAATGTTTATTGTTGAACAATGTTTTCCCATGATTTAATTATGATTGTTCATGTTTTAATTATGGTTTTGAACTTGTATTTACATGGGTATGGTGGATGAATCAAGGAATTTTGATTTTTCTCAAGCTTGTGAGTTTTGAAATGGTTATGTGAAATGCCCTAGGCTTTGGCCTTGAAAATTTTTTAGTCTTGACATTTCTGTGCGTCATACCATTCGTATGATGTAGGTACAAGCCAAGGACATTAGTCATATGTTAGTCATTGACATATTGGAAAAGTTTCATTCTTGGTACGAGAAGAATCCATACCAGTCGTATGTACATGATACGAGAAGTATAGTGTCAACCGTATGTTACCCAGTGTCTATCCTAGATGTTTCTACTTAGGGTACAATTTGAAGTGTACTAGTCATATAGTTAGGGTACGATTTAGGCTAAGGAGTCGTATGTTGGATTAAATGTGATGTATAACTTGTTGAGCAAAATACAAGTGGAAGGTATCACTCGTATGATATGGGTATGAGGGAAGGGGTCCAACTATACCCTCCTTCGTGTCATTTACGGCTTTTAAGCAGAGGGTATTTTAGACATTCCCACCCCAATCTCTTAAGACCCCACGTTTTATAAAACTATTTGGTCTCTTATTCTTTACTTTAGAAGATTAAATCATTCCCAAAACACTCTTTAAAAACCTCTTAAGAAGATTGGGTTAAGGTTTCATCAAGGTGGTCATCTAGAGGCTGAAGGATCCAAATCTCTTCGTGAATATTCATAACTCAGGCAAGTGACTCTTCCCTAATTATTAGTTCGCAAATATCATGTGTTTTAAACATTGTTCTTGAATCCTAAGTAGTGGTTTTGAACTCCATGGTTGAGGGTTTGAGTGTATAATGTTGAGTATTGTTCGCTCATGATTTAACTTGTGTTTATACATGTTTTAATAATGGTTTTGCACATGTGGTTGCTTGGGATTTATGATTTAAAAAGAGGTCATTGTTAACCCTAACTTGATGGTTTTTGACTTAAATAATGGTTTGATAAGGGTATGTGCTCAACCGGTTTGCAAAAATTTCAATAAGAAGAACCATGTCACATATGAATTGTGTTTTGAACTAAGGTATTGGCCTATGAATGTTGATGATTGGTAAATCGTTTAACGAAGGCCTTGTGTCCATAAATTGATTTGAATTATAACCTTAATGGTTAGTTGGCTAAATGGGTTTGAGTTCCTACATGTTGAATTGAATTAATGTCTTTATTTAGACAATGGGTTCGAGTCCCAAAGATAATTAATAATGGTTATGGAATGTGTCCGCTTGCTAGTGGGGTTGGTGTGACTATATCAACAGGATGCCTTTTATAGGTAATTGGATTAGTGATTGTGCATGTGTAATGAACTTTTTAATTGAGCTTTAAATCAAGATGTGTAGCTAAGCCTTGAAAGTATCATCCGAAGGACTAACACTGGAAACTGTGCTAGCCAGTGCGGGTGTCAATATGACAAGGAGGTTTAGTCCCCTAGATAGATATATAAATGGGAGGTTCGAGTCCCCCATATTGTATACATTGGTTCTTAAGTTACCTTGATTATGTCAGAAGGTTTGAGTCCCCCATAAAGGAATATATGGTTATGGTTATTCTCTAGTTCATATGGCTACGCGCACTGAGGCCTTTTCAACTAAGGGAGAGCTAGAACCATATATCTCGTGGATGCCTTGTTCTATGATGGTTATTCTACAAAGCCCAGGTTAAGGTTTTTAAAGTTCATACTAAGCCTTGTTCCCTATCCCAGCATGATATATGTGTATGTATGTGATTTCACATGGTTATTTTATTTGGTTTTGAATATTGACATTATTTTATTCCTCTATCCCTAAGTTACATGCTAGCGCTCGAACCACTAAACATCTCTAGATGTTGTATCCCCACGCGATGCAGGCGACGAAATGTCTTCTACATTTTTTATGTAGTAATCAAATGTTCGTGTGGTTCATGATTTGGTATTGAAGTCGTAAGCTTTCATACTTTGGAAGGCTTCATT
Source organism: Capsicum annuum (assembly GCF_002878395.1). Classification (NCBI taxonomy): domain Eukaryota; kingdom Viridiplantae; phylum Streptophyta; class Magnoliopsida; order Solanales; family Solanaceae; genus Capsicum; species Capsicum annuum. Next base: position 25,521,333 of record NC_061113.1, on the reverse strand, counting down.
TTATGGTCTTTACATTCTATGTCTTAGAATTTGTTTAGACTCTATTTTTGCTATCATCAGGGGCATATCCCGATATTTTATTGCTTTGGTTTATAGAGGCTTTATTGGATTACTGTGGACTTGGTTGTGTTGTTGTTACATCAATTTTTTAAGGGAAGGACGATTGTCTGGTAACCAATGGTTGATGTAGATATTTCATGATATAATGTTAGCCTTGTCTTTATGCTATCTTGTTATACATTCAAAATTCATCGGACACTTAAGGTTGTGTGGGTTTATTAGGTAAAGGGGGTGATCTCCAGTCCATGTGGGACTTTATATTCCCGTCATGGCCAGGTCCTGGTTTGGGTCATGATAAAAGTGGTATCAGAGCCTTGGTTCATGGTAAATTAGGTATCCACAAAGACATGTCAAGTAGAGTCTCTTTTATGGGTGTGTAGCATGCCATACTTATAAGAGAGAGGCTATGAGACATTTAGGAATGTATTCCTTTCTTATTATTTTAATTGAGTTATAGAGTCTAGGGTCTTGAATCCTTCTGATTTTTATTTACTCGTCTTTCAAATTATACCTCAAAGAAGATCTGATGTCCTTGTGAACTCTTTTGTCCTGTCCTAGGACTATGTGGACAGAGCTCGTCCAACTTCTGGGGTCCAAACCCGATCCAGGGTCACTATATCTAACTGTCCTTATAGGGTCCCATCTGTCCCTATTGATCTTACTCCTGAGGGTGACACTCATACTCAGTCATCTCAAGGGGAGGCTACTAATGTTGAATTTTATCACTCCATCACCATATTGACTTAGTTAGTGGCATCCCAATCATAACAGTTGGGTTCTGTTGGTGTTTCTATGGGTTCACCTGAGGCCACTAGAGTTGGACAATTTATGAGGTTGCATCATCCGATGTTTACTGGTACACAGGTTGAGGAGGATCCTCTATGTTTCATTGATGAGATAGAGAAGATATTTTGGGTTATCCATTCTTCAAAGGTTAAGGGTATAGATTTTGCCTCCTACCAACTAAAAGATATAGTGTACCAGAGGTACAAAGAGCGGGACCAAATAAGAGTTAAAGATGTTAGTTCTTGCCTGTGGGAGGATTTCTCTAGTGCGTTTCTAGATAACTTAGGCAAAAGCAGAAGAATTTATGATTATAAAGCAAGGTAGGATGTCTGTCAAGGAATATGCCTTGAAATTTCACCAGTTCTCTAGGTATGCTCCAGAATTGGTGTCTAATATTAGGGCTCGGATGAGAATTTTTGCTTCGAGACTATCCCGTGAGTTGGTTTTTGAGAGTAAGGATGCCTTATTGAACAAGGACATGGATATCTCCAGATTGGCTATGTACATACAGTAGGTAGAAGAGGAGAAAAAAACTAAGTTGAGATTGGTGAGAGGCAGAGTAAGAAATTCTGGTGTTCAAATCAGAGTGGATGCCAATAACATAGTGGTAAGTGGTTTAAAAAGAAGAGTTGGGGAAGTCCTAAATCCAATTCGATGGCTAGTGCTCCCTACCCAAAGTCATTTGGTGACCGATGCTTTCATACTGGTGATGCATCTAGGTCACACGGTGCCCAATCTTAGGCCACTGGGTCCCAGTCAATACAACATAATTAGTGCGACAAAGGAAGGAACTGATGTTTTATGTGTGGTCAGATTGGGTATATGCAGTGGGATTAGATTGCGTATATGTAGTGGGATTATTCTTTTAGAGTTGATTCTGGGGCCAGCAGGGTCCCTATTGCTACCTCATTAGCTCCTACACCGAAGGTTCTTTCTACTTCTGCCTCTGTTTCTGGTTCTAGCCACTACGAAGAAAAAAGAAAACCAACCAGAAAAATCGACCACATGTGGTCATTTTTCTGCATTTGCGACAAAAAAATTGACCAAAATGAATGTCGAAAAAAGTGTGGTAGCTTTTTATAAACTGATCACGTGTGGTTGGTTTTTCAAAAAGTATATATATATATATATATTTAAAAGTCAATATTGGTTAAAAAAGATTTTTTAAACAAAAATAAATTTTCAAAAGAAACCAACTACAAGTGGTCGATTTTGTATTTAAATTAATTAATTAATTTATAAAAAAAATGACCACATGTGGCCGATTTTATTAATATTAATTAATTAATTTAAATACAAAATTGACCACATGTGGTCAGCTTTTTTAAAATTAATAAATTGATTTAAATAAAAATGACCACATGTGGTCGGTTTTATTAAAATTAAATAATTAATTTAAATACAAAATCGACCACTTGTGGTCGTTTTTTTATTTAATAATTTATTTAATAAAATTTTTTTTGTTAATTATAGTAAATCAATCACGTGTGGTCGGTTTTTAAAAAATATCAGAAAAATTGACCACATGTGGTTGGTTTTTTGGAAATCTTTCTAAAAACCAACCACATGTGGTCGGTTTTTATGATAATTTTTTTTAAAAAATAACAGCATAACAATCAAACTAGCATAACATTCAAAGTAACAGTATAACATCAAACTAGCATAACAATACAAACAACCAGCATAACAATAAAAATATTTTAAATCGAATTATTTAAAAAATTTATCAAGGTTCCAAATCCAAACTGCAAAATATAAAAGAGTCTAAAAACTACAACTCATTATCCTTTTTGCCATCTACATCCTCAGCCTCATACAAAGGATCTGATTCCTTCTCTGTGGTGTAATAATCATCCAATAGGCCTAGACCTTTTATAGCATGAACTGCATCACCAAGACAAGGAGGAAGAATCCCTGCAAATCAAATTAAAGAGTTGATCTGCTCCTACATCATTTTGAGTTGTGATGATGTTACATCCTCCTTTTGTTTTTCCCTCTCAGTCTGTGCAGCAAGCTTTTTAGTGTTTTCAGAAATCGTAATTTTTAGTAAATCAATGGTTTCTCTATTAGCTGATGAGGGATAGGATGTATTGCCGAACGAAGACCTAATATTCTGGCTAAAGCATTTTCCGGGGTACCCATAGTAATAGCCTCTAACTGGAGAACCCACAGTTTGTTTCCAGAAGTCCTCCTCTACATCTTCAGGTATTGTTTTACCCAGACTTTTAGGAGGTTGAGTACTACGATACTCATTAGTGAACTGCATATATTTGTCTTATATTCAAAGTAAATTTAAAATTAATATTAAAAAATATTAACTACTCGTACTTGAATAATATCGACTTTGAGAAAAAGATTCATAAATACAAAATTTGGTTCTTACATGAGTAGCTTTTGCAAGAGGCTCAACCTTGTTCGTCGCCTATCCAATTATAGTTTAACCAATTGAGGAGAGTAGAAAATAGAGTTTTAGAATTAAAAATAAACAAAAAATAAACTAAACTAATGTGGAAAAGTAAATAAGTTAGGACAATCTACGGATAGAAGCCCAGGGTTAAGGCTTACGAACAATCATACTACGTTATTGAACTTCATTCGTTAAACTGCGTATCTTGATTGTTGATTCATAGGGTTAATTGCCTGATCAGGGTTTACCAACCTCTAATCCTTTACCTAAGTTGAACCTTACAACTACATCGCTGAGCTGGGATGTAATAGTCTACTTAAGTTCTTTACAAATATCATCCTACGTGTGAATCAAGTAAGGAATCTAAGTACATCCCTGTCCTAGAAGATAATTCAAATTTCTTATTTTATTAAGAAAGAAGAACTATACTTTGCTTATTCCTATGTTCTATCTCCCTATTCCCTCTCCCGAGATCAAAAGGTTGACAATATATGTATTCTAATGGTAGCTAATACTTAAAATAGTTAAAACAAGAATAAAGAAACAACCAAAAATGAAAAGCAATTAAACAAACTTAATTCAAAAAAAAATTAATCATGAAAATGGCATTAACCTCGAAAAAGGAGTTTTAGCCTTTAATGGAAATATTCATCATCCAATCTTTTGGATTGATGATACAAACCGTGAAAGAAACTAAAATTAATGAATGATAAAAACACTAAAAAAAAAGTTGTGGTAGCCTCCAATATCTTCCAAGGATTTCCAAAAGTTATTAAAAAACGTGAATAATGTCCTATTTATAGTGGAAGATATAGCCCATGCCTTGTTGAACAAGGAAACGGTTTAAAACAAGAATAAACAAACAACCAAAAATGAAAAGCAATTAAACAAACTTAATTCAAAAAAAAATTAATCATGAAAATGGCCTTAACCTCAAAAAAGGAGTTTTAGCCTTTAATGGAAATATTTATCATCCAATCTTTTGGATTGATGATACAAACCGTGAAAGAAACTAAAATTAATGAATGATAAAAACACTAAAAAAGAAGTTGTGGTAGCCTCCAATATCTTCCAAGGATTTCCAAAATTTAATAAAAAACGTGAATAATTTCCTCTTTATAGTGGAAGATATAGCCCATGCCTTGTTGAACAAGGAAACGGTTTCAGGTCATCTGCGAACCCAGTAACGCGCCACGTCGATTATCACATTAAGCACATCGATGTGATGCGTTGACTTCATATTGGTTCACTATTTTGAGTGACTTATGAATCCATTTATGTGTCTCACTCACAAAAACTCCTTCTAAAATGCCCACACTTTCCCAATACTTTTCAGGTATCTAAATTGGCATCATGCTGTGTTTTTTGCTTCCGTGATCCATTCCAATCCTTCTTTTAGTTGTTTTCACTTTATTTGAAGCTTGTAATCCTTCATATATCATATTATTACATTACCCAAGAATCCTGTAGCATTAAACACAACAATTTAGAGCTCAACACAACACAACATCCTCAACGATGAACTAGAAACACGACCTAAGCATAGGCTAAATTTACATTTAGCTTTAACTTATTGGTTTGACTATTTTCTTGATCCAATTGACCATTGAACATTTTAAATAAGTTTTTTCACATATAAATATATAATAACAAAATTAGTAACTCATTAAAATACATTATAGCCCTACACAATAGACTAGAAAAACACCTAGCTCATGCTAGTTACACTAGTTTTCTCGAATGAACTAAATGCTCATATTGAATCAAAACTCATGTGAATCCACCATTAAATATTGTAAACATATACTTGGACACATAAATGCTCATTTATATCATTCTCACCCCATTAATCACATGAATCATACTCAAAACATGGCTAAATAGGCTAGAATAGTAGTGCTAGAATGCATAAATACACCCAACATCAGCAAACCAATAAAAGCAATTGGAAGTAATGATTCCATGAAAATATCACAATCTTGGATTTTTATTCCATGTAAGATTCCTTGTGCCACATCAACCCTCTTTCCCAAATTTGAGGTATATCCATTAGGCATCTTTAAACTTTAGACCTACTCACATATTTTTTGCTTTTGGTCTAACTTGAATGCATAACTAGCCTTGGGCTTAAAAACATTACCATTGGTGCTCTCTTGTACGTGTAATTCTCTACGCTTGCAATATTCTAGTTAATCAAGTCTAGCCTTAGGATTATTATTTGTCTTGCCAGTAACATCCATAACTGTGTCGAACAAGTTGTCAAAATAGTTCTTCTCAGTATGCATGACATCAATATTATGTCTATGTAAATTATCTAACTAATATTCTAACTCCCAAGATATACTTTGCTTAGTACCGTTATGTGAAACGCCATGTCCATCAAGCTTATACAGTGATTCCTCGCTAACTTTTGGTAAATCCTGAACTATCTCCCAGATGTCATGACCAGATAACCTTGGAGGTGGACCACTATGTTTAGTTATATTCCTTCGTAATGCATTCCTGAGTCTCTTGAACTCATGATTAGGTGACAAGAAACAACAATGACAGTCAAACCATGAATTTTTCCTACTATGTATCAATGTGAAAGATTTTATTTTTTACATGCAATATGGACAAGCCAACTTTCCATCTATCATCCACCCAGACAATATTCCATAAGTAGAAAAATCATTAATAGTTCACATTAGATATGCACGCAGATTAAAATTCTATTTAAGTGAAATGTCCCAAGTTTCAACCCCCTCATATTATAAAATTTAAAGTTCATCAATCAATGGTTGCAAGTATACATCTATTCCACTTTATGGATTACGCAGGCAAGGAACAACACCATTCAAAAATATATATAGACTAGTCATCAATATTTTAGGAGGAAGATTATATGGGGTGATAAATACAGGCCAACATAAATATAATGCAACACCAACAGAAAAGGGTGAGAAACCATCCGCACACAATCCCAAATGAATATTTCGTAGCTCAGCTGCAAAATATGGATAAGTTGCATCAAAATTCTTCCAAGCCTCTTCATCTGATGGATGACACATAACACCAGTGGGCCTTTTATTTCCACTGTGTCATCTCATATGAGGAGCTGAGCTATTTGAAGCATACACATCTTCAACGTTGGTATTAAAGGTAAATAATGCATCTCCTGAATAGCAATTTTATTTCCATGAAATCCATGCTTATATCAAGAGTGTGGACAAAATTTACAGGACTCTAGGTTAGCATCTTCCTTAAAGTAAAGCATGCAACCATTTTCACAATAATTAATTCTAATTGAGGAGAGACCTAACTTTGACACCATTCTTTTTTCCTTATAGAAAGAATTAGGAACCTCTTAACGGGGTCAAATAAATCTTTAATAAGGTCTATCATTGAGTCCATTCCGCATTCAACAATATTCCAAATAAATTTAATACTTAATAATCAAACAACAATAGACAAACGAGAGTGCGAGCACCCTTCAAATAAAGGATAACTAGCAGCATGAAATTGTTCATAAAAATAGCCCGCTTCTCTATTGGGAATATCATTGACATTTTTCCTAAAGTCTCCCTCGTGTTTCAACCCAAAAGAATCATGTTCCATTTCTATCATCCTAGTATCTTGATAGTTATTATGCCCTGCAAACCAACTATTTTCACCAACAAAGTTATTTTTCTCAACATCACAATAAATAATACACAATCTTAAAAAGCCCTCATGAAATCATATTCTATAAAGATGATCCTTCATAACTTCTTCTTTTAAAAGACTTGTACCATCACAATTAAGACAAGGACAATAAATCACCCAAAAAGGTAACCAAACATAAAGAGTCTTGGCCTATTCAATAAATCAATTGATACGTTCAACAAATTCCACCCTAAGACCCATTCTATTATCATTATTTTGTTGATATATCCAGCTATAATTAGGTTCTATCTACCTAATCAATCACATTCAAGTAGTTAGTTCAAGTCACAAAAGTTTACATTTCAAGTACCTAAATTCAAAACAAAAGTCACATTCAATACAAAAATTCACATTTAAGTACTTACACTTCAACATTTTTAAATCACTAAGTCACCTCCCAAATTACCAAACTAAACTACATTCAAAATAAAAATTCACATTTCAAGTACCCACACTTCAACATTTTTAAGTCACTATGTCACCTCCTAAGTTACCAAGCTTAACAAAATTAAAAATGAAAAGTTCACATTTCGAGTTCCTACACTTCAACATTTTCAAGTAACTATATCACCTCCCAAGTTACCAAGCTTAACAAAATTCAAAATGAAAATTTCACATTTCAAGTACCTACACTTCAATATTTTCAAGTCACTAAGACACCTCCTAAGTTATCAATCTTCACAAAATTCAAAATGACAAGTTCACATTTCAAGTACTCACACTTCAATATTTTTAAGTTACTGTGTCACCTCCCAAGTTACCAAGATTAAAAAATATTGAAAATGAAAAGTTTACATTTCAAGTACCTACACAACAACATTTTCAAGTCACTATGCCACCTCCAAAGGTAACAAGCTTACCAAAATTTAAAATAAAAAGTTCACATTTCAAGTACCTACACTTCAACATTTCAAGTCACTGAGTCACCTCCTAAGTTACAAAACTAAACTATATTCAAAACAAATATTAACATTTCAAGTACCTACACTTCAGTATTTTCAAGTCACTATGCCACCTCCCAAGTTACCAGGCTTAGTAAAAGTCAAAATGAAAAGTTCACATTTGAGTACCTACACATCAATATTTTCAATTTACTAATTCACCTCCCAAGTTACCAAACTAAACTACATTCAAAACAAAAATTCACATTGCTATTACCCGCACTTTAAAATTTTTAAGTCACTAAATCACCTCCCAAGTTTCCAAGCTTAACAAAATTTAAAATGAAAAGTTCACATTTCAAGTATCTAACACTTAAATATTTTCAAGTCATTAAGTCACCTCTCAGGCCTTAGGGCTCTTTTTCTTTCTCTACTAACGTGCACTAACATTCCTCTTCAAGTCACTTTTGACGTGACTGTGCCAGCTTAGATGAAGAATAAATTGGCGGTGTAACATCATCAACGATAGGTAAGTGTACTACTACTCTTTTTCTCTCTCTCCTCCTTCTCTTTCTTGGTTTTCCTCTCTCTCTTATTCTATCATTTTCCCCACTGCTAGCCTCTTCCATCGCCGGTGTTATGGGTTTCCTTCGTTCATACTTCAGTGACAGAAATACTCCGGCGACGGTAATAGATAAAGCAACACTAGTGCTGTAAGATAATCAAAAAAGGGGGAGAGACGAGAAGGAAGCAATTTTCGGTAGTGACAGCTCAGGAGAACCCACTCGACGATTGCTGGTGAGGATAGCGGCAGACCCAGAACCTAGTCCAGATTTGACTCGATGATTTTTCCAGGTGACGTGATTTCGACAACCCACTTCTACATATCCCAGTAAATTCTAACCTTGAACTTTATTTTTTTAGGTTATTTTTGGTATCTTAACTGCCTGGAATTTGTGTGGATTAGTTTAGCTGTTAAATTAGTGCCTAGCACCTGTTGTTCTTTAATTTTGGTGGTATTCTATTCTTTGTATGTGATTTTTATGGTAGTGTTATTTTTAACCATTATTTGTATTATTTTCCTTTGTTGAGTAGTGTCTTTGGTGGTAAATGGTAGAATAAGGTCATATCCTGGGGGCTGGGGCTGGGGGTGGGGACCGGTGTTAGATTAAGGTGGAATGGAAGAGGGTGAGGTATTAGGAAAGGGGTTTTGAGAGATGATAGGTTGAGGGTAGGGTCGTGGAACATAGGGACCCTTCAGGGTTAGTCGATAGAGTTGGTAAAGATTCTTAGGAATAAAAGGATCATCATTGTGTGTTTCTAGAAGACTAAGAGGGTAGGTTCTAAGGCTAGGGATGTGGATGGGTACAAGTTATGTTACTCTTGTGGTGAGAGGCGTAGGAATAGTATAGGTATCTTAGTGGATAAAGTTCTTAGGAAGAAGGTAGTGGAGGTTAATAGGTTTAGTGATAGGATGATTACTATTAAGTTAGTCATTGGGGGGTTTATGTTGAATATCTGTAGTGCTTATGCGCCATAGGTAGGCCTTGATTAGGAGGAGAAGAGGAGATTTTGGGAGGTTTTGGATGAGGTGGTTCATGGCGTGCTTAGTTCGAAGAAGTTTTTCATAGAAGGGGACTTCAATGGGCATATTAGGGCATTATCGGTAGGTTTTAGTAATGTTCTTGGAGGCTTTGGTTTTCAGGATAGGAATGATTAAGGAGATGCTCTTTTGGATTTTGTAAGGGCCTTTGGGTTGGTGGTAGTGAATTCCTTCTTTCTGAAGAAGGGGGAGCATCTGGTTACTTTCCATAGTAGGTTAGCAAAGACTTAGATTGACTTTTTGCTGCTTAGGAAGGGGGATAGAGCTTTGTGTAAGGATTATAAGGTCCTTTCGAGTGAGACTCTTGTGACCCAGCATAGACTTCTGGTGATGGACCTGGTTATTAAGAAGGTTAAGAAGATAAGGGGTGGGGAGGGTCGATCTAGAGTTAGGTGGGGTGACCTGACCTTGATTAGTACTTTAGAGATAGGGGCAAAATTAGAGGGGCTGGGGGATTGGGAGTGTTAGGGGTATGTGGATAATATATGGGATACGGCTGCAGGTTACATCAAGGAGAGCTCTAGAGAGGTTTTGGGTGTCTCAAGAGGATGTTCTGGCTGGTATCGGGGGCATTGGTATTAGAATGAAGAATTTAATAAGATGGTGGAGTCAAAAAAGGTGGCTTATAGTAAGTTGGTTGAAAGAAGGATGAAAAGGATAGGCGGGTGCAGAGGGAGGAGTACAAGTTAGCTAGGAAAGAGGCTAAGTTAGCAGTCTCAGCTGCTAAGACTACAACGTTTGAGATATTGTATGCGAGACTAGAGGAGAAAGATGGGGAAAAGAGGTTTTTTAGGCTTACCGAAGCTAGGGAGCGTAAGGGTCAGGATCTAGACTAAGTTAAGTGCATTAAAGGGGAAGATGGCAGAGCTTTAGTGAAAAATATTCTAATTAATAAAAAATGGTAGTCGTATTTTCATAGGCTCTTGAATAATGAGGGGGACAGAGGCATTGTGTTAGATTAGTTGGAGCATACCAAAGATTGGCGTGATTTTAGCTATTGCCAGCATTTTAAGGTGGACAAGGTTTGTGAGGCTATTCGCAAGATGCGAAGAGGCAACGCAATGGGCCTTGACGAAATTCTAGTAGATTTTGAGAAGTTTTCTAGCGGGGTAGGGTTAAGGTGGCTGAACCATTTATTTAATAATATTTTTAAGTCCTCTAAGATGCCCAAGGCGTAGAGATGAAGCACAATGATTCCCTTTTATAAGAACAAGGGTGACATTCAGAGTTGTAACAGCTATCATAGTATTAAGTTGTTGAGTCACACGATGAAGATTTGGGACAAGGTGGTGAGCGAAGGTTGAGGAATATAATGTCTATTTTGGAGAATCAATTTTGATTTATGCCTGGTCACTCGACGACTGAGGTAATTCACCTACTGAGGAGACTAGTTGAGTAGTATAGAGAAAGAAAGAAGGATTTACACATGGTGTTTATTGACTTAGAAAAGGCGTATGACAAAGTCCCTAGGGAGGTTCTTTGGAGATGCTTGGTGGTGAGGAGGGTTCACTGGCGTACATTCGCTTGATTAGGGACATGTACAAGGGGGCAAAGACTCGGGTAAGGACTATGGGAGGGGATTCCGAGCATTTTCCCATCTTGACAGACTCTCAGTCTATTTTTATTCTCCTTGGTGATGGATGCGTTGACATAGGGTATTCAAGGTGAGGTACCTTGATGTATGCTTTTTGTAGATGATGTAGTTTTTATTGATAAGTCATGATCGGGTGTTAATGATAAGTAGGAGGTTTGGAGGCAAACTCTTGAAGCTAAAGGAGTCATGATAAGTAGGACCAAGATGGAGTATTTAGAGTGCAAGTTTAGTGACTCGAGGCAAGAGGATGAGGTGGCAGTGAGGTTTGAGTGTTAGGTGGTTTGTAAGAGGGATAGTCTTAAGTACCTTGGGTCTATGATTCACCAAAAGAGAGAGATTGACGAGGATGTCTCTCACCGTATTGGGGTAGGTTAGTTGAAATGGCGGCTCACCTCGGGTATTTTATGCGATAAAAAGTGTTTCCCAAGCATAAAGACAAATTCTGTACAGTTGCATTCCGGTCGACTATGTTGTATGGAGCGGAGTGTTGGCCTGTTAAGAATTCTCATGTCCAGAAGTTAAAGGTGGTGAAAATGAGGATGTTGCATTGGATGTTTAGACTAACAAAGGCTGACAGGGTTAGGAATGAGATTATTTAATAGAAGGTGAGAGTGTCTTTGATAGAGCATAAGTTACGGGAAGTGAGGTTGAGATGGTTTGGTCATATGATGGAAAGAGGCACGGATGCCCCTATTCATAGGTGTGGGAGGTTGGCCTTGGATGGTTTCAAGTGGGGTAGGGGTAGACCAAAGAAATACTGGAGAGGAGTGATTAGACGAGACTTGGAGCACTTACGGATCACTGAGGATATGACCCTCGATAGAAAGGTTCGGAGAAAGAATGTTGGGATAGAGGGCTAAGGTGTGTGGTCAAGTCTTAGGCTGTAGTTAGGAGAGTTTGGTGTAGCTTGGTTGGTAATGCTAGGGTTGGGGGGAAGGGGTGTCATTTGTTGGTTAATGTACTTTATTTTTGTGGTTGTTGTATCTCCGTTATTTTTATCATGTTCTATGCTTGCAACTTTTGTCAATGGTTCTTTGTCTTAAGCCGGGAGTCTATCGGAAACAACCTATCTACTTCTTCGCGGGTAGTGGTATGGACTGCATACATTTTACCCTCCCCAAACCCCACTATGAGGGAATATACTGGGTTTATTGTTGTTGTTGTAAGTCACCTCTCAACTTACCAAACTAAACTACATTCAAAACAAAAATTAACATTTCAAGTATCTACACTTCAACATTTTCAAGTCACTATGTCATCTGCCAAGTTACCAAGCTTAATTAAATTCAAAATGAGAAGTCCACATTTAAAGTAACTACACTTCAACATTTTCAAATCCCTAAGTTACCTCCCAAGTTACCAAACAAAACTACATTCAAAACAAAAATTTACATTTCAAGTACCTACACTTTAATATTTTCAAGTCACTATGTCACCTCCCAAGTTACCAAGCTTAGCAAAATTCAAAATAAAAAGTTCACATTTCAAATACCTACACTTTAAACATTTTCAAGTCACTAAGTCACCTTCCAAGTTAACAAACTAAAATACATTCAAAACAAAAATTAACATTTCAAGTACCTAAACTTCAACATTTTCAAGTCACTATGTCACCTCCCAAGTTACCAAGCTTAAAAAATTTCAAAATAAAAAGTTCACATTTCAAGTACCTACACTTCGACATTTTCAAGTCACTAAGTCACCTCCCAAGTTACCAAACTAAACTATATTCAAAATAAAAATTCACATTTCAAGTATCTACACTTCAACATTTTCAAGTCATTATGTCACCTCCCAAGTTAAAAAGCTTAACAAAATTGAAAATGAAAAGTGCACATTTCAAGTACCTACACTTCAACATTTTCAAGTCACTAAGTCACCTCCCAAGTTTCAAAACTAAACTACATTCAAAACAAAAATTTACATTTCAAGTACCCACAATTCATCATTTTCAAGTCACTATGTAACCTCCCAAGTTACCAAGCTTAACAAAATTCAAAATGAAAAGTTCACATTTCAAGTACCTATACTTCAACATTTTCAAGTCACTAAGTCACCTCCCAAGTTGTCAAACTAAAGTACATTCAAAATAAAAATTAACATTTCAACTACCTATACTACAACATTTTCAAGTCACTATGTCACCTCCCAAGTTACCAAAGTTAACAAAATTCAAAATGAAAAGTCTACATTTCAATTACCTACACTTCAACTTTTTAAAGTCACTATGTCACCTCCCAAGTTACTGAACTAAACTACATTCAAAATAAAAATTCACATTTCAAGTATCCACACTTCAACATTGTCAAGTCACTATGTCATCTCCCAAGTTATCAAACTTAACAAAATTCAAAATGAAAAGTTCACATTTTAAGTACCTACACTTTAACATTTTCAAGTCACTAAATCACCTCCCAAGTAACCAAACTAAACTACATTCAAAACAAAAGTTCACATTTCAAGTACCCACACCTCTACATTTTCAAGACACTATGTCACCTCCCGAGTTACAAAGCTTAACAAAATTCTAAATGAAAAGTTCACATTTCAAGTACCTACACTTCAACATTTCAAGTTACTTTGTCACCTCCCAGGTTACCAACCTTAACAAAATGCAAAACCAAAAGTTCATATTTCAAGTACCTACACTTCAACATTTTCATGTCACTAAGTGACCTTCCAAGTTACCAAACTAAACTACATTTCAAAAAAAAATCAAAATAAAAGTTCACCTTTAAGTACGTATGCTTAATCAGCTTCAAGTAACATAAGCATTCATAGTATAAGTCAATCAATTGAACAAGTATAATAAAGCAAATAAGTAGAGGCATCGAATATCCCTCTCACACCATATAATCATCACAAAATTTTATTTCTTTAAAATACTTCTACAATAAATAATCCAACCTTAACACTACATTTAAAGACTTTATTATAAGAAAATACAGAGAAATCAACTTACCTTTGGTTGGCCTAAATAAAAGATAAAGAGATAAGCGGTCACTGGAAAAAAGCAAAGCAATTCTTTTTTCAAATACGGATTCTGTCAAACAGAGAAATTATTAGGCTTAAACTATTGCAACAATTTAGTAAAAGATATTATATTATGACTTCCATTCCGACTAACAACAATAGTAACATACCCAATATAATCCCACGAAAATGGGGTCTTGGGATATTACCCAATTTAGTAAAATTAACATTTTTCCTTATTTTGTGAAAATGCTGGTCTTTTATTCCAAAATTCAGATTACCACAATTAAAAACTTACATTATCACATAAGATTCCCCAAAAAAATAAAAAAATCAACTAGGAATAGTGAAAACCACAATGAATGATGAAAAATTGAGCTGAGGTCTTGCTCTTGCAGCTGAATCAAACAAATCAAAGCATCAAGGAGAACTTTATTCAAACACATTACATGCATAAGAATTATCAATATATTTGTACTCAACTATTAATAGATAAGAGTTATCTATACAAAATCACTCAATTCTAAACATATAAGAGTTGTCAACATAGAATCACTCAATTGTAAAACTTAAAATTGCAACTAGGGTTTTGTATGTGTCATTTAGTACTTGAGAGGAAAAGGGGAAGCTAGAGAAGAAGTGAAAAACGTATAAGTTGGATTCGCCGGAGTAGTGATTGGAGAAGTTGGCCGACGTTCATCGAGTTGCCATTGCCGGAGGTTCGCCGAAGGTTTTTGTCTGTTGTTATGTGTGTTATGATATGTATGTTTCTATGTTGGTAGGTGTGTATGTTATTGTGTGTGTTTTGCGATTTAGGGGGTGTTGCGGTGTTGTTGTAATGGTTGGGTCGGGTTAAATTTATTTAGTAAAATATTTTTTAATAAATTTTAGTAAACCGACCACATGTGGTCGGCTTTTGAAATAATTACCAGTAATACCGACCATTTGTGGTTGGTTTTCTAGAAATATTTTAAAAAACTGAGATATACGCATATATACAAATATTCAATTGGCGATCATCTTTCAAATACGTACTGTATACACACATATACGATTTTACTACCCGATAATAATATACAACATATTTTCACATATACTCCGATAATTATTGGTTTGCTTATCTTATGTCATTAATATACCTTCATTACATAATATGCATATATTATGTATATACCTATACATACACACACATATACACACTACCGTCTATATCAAGTTCTAAATACGTACATATACATACTTTGATGAGCTATCGATTAATTTGATTAGCATACATTAATATACCTTCAAAGTATAGTATATTATTATTTCTATCGTTTCAAGTTAAGGTATTCAATATGTTGGATAGATTCTACCAGTTTTTGACTACATCATTCATCGATCGATCACTATATCATATATATATATACATATATATATGTATACATATATATATATATATATAACACATCCACAAGTATATTACGTCATAATAGAACACATTCATTATATTCTGAGAAATTATCGATTATATATGTACGTTACATTATTATAACTGCAATAGTAGCATAATATTATTATCTCAACAGTATGATATATATACACATATTCATTATACAAAGATTATGCATGTTTAACATTATTTAACATATATAAAAAGAAGAATATTTATTTTATATATCGAAACATAAGTAAAAGATAAAGATTATGTTTAACGTAATTTATTTATTTTATTTGATATATTTTTTATTATAATATTTTTGCAAAATCTAAGATTGATTGATTTTTACTATTATTATACTCTTTATCGACTACATGTGATGAGTGTAATTTTAAAAAATAATATATTTGATTTTATATATAATTTTTTTTTACTAAAAACTGACCACAAGTGGTCTTTTTTAAAAAAATATTTTATTTTTTAATATAAAGGTGACCACAAGTGGTTGCTATTTAAAATTACTTTTTAATTATATATTTTTATTAAACCAACCACAAGTGGTCGATTTTTAAAAATTATTTTCTTTTTTATTTTTAATTAAAAATCGATCACGTATGGTCGCTTTTATAAAATATTTCAAATTCAATTTTAAAATAAAACAAAACAAAAGTGGTCTCTTCTTAAATAATTGTATTTTTAAAATAAAATTGACCACAAGTGGTCAGTTTTTTATAATTATTTTATTTTTTATTTTTAATTAAAAATAAAACCGACCACAAGTGGTCGCTATTTTTATTTTTATTTTTATTAGTTTTTAAAATAAATAATATTTAATATAAAAATTATTGAAATGATTATTTTGGAATTTTAAAATATAAAAGCGACCACATGTGGTCACTTTTTTTAAAAAATATTACTTTAAAAAAATAAAAAACCGACCACATGTGGTCAGTTTTTTGTGGTGGAAAAAACTATTTTATTAGTAGTGAGCACTGGTTGGAATTGTTTCTATGCACTTATTACTCGTCAGGAGTCGGAGGCCTCTCCAAATACTGTTACTGGTATGTTAAAACTCTTTTCCTGTGATATGTATTATTTACTTGATCCGGGGTCCACTCTCTCTTATGTGACTCCATTTGTCATTGTGTATTTTGGTTTTGGTCCTAAGTGTCTATCGGACCCTTTTTCTATTTCTACCCTTATAGAAAACTCTATGGTTATCAGAAGAGTCAATAAGGGATGTGTAGTATCTGTTGGTAGGAAAGAAACTCTGGTAGATCTAATAGAGTTAGACATGGTTGACTTTGATATTATCTTGATAATGGACTCGTTGTACTCATGCTATGATTCTTTAGACTGTTGGACCCATAAGGTTTTGTTTAAATTCTCGAATGAGATAATTATTGAATAAGATAGTGGTTCCCTAGCTACTAAGGGAAATTTCATATCATATCTTAGAGCCTAGAAGTTAAATTCCAAAGGTTTTCTTTATCATCT
Source organism: Capsicum annuum (assembly GCF_002878395.1). Classification (NCBI taxonomy): domain Eukaryota; kingdom Viridiplantae; phylum Streptophyta; class Magnoliopsida; order Solanales; family Solanaceae; genus Capsicum; species Capsicum annuum. The sequence continues at coordinate 25,504,428 of NC_061113.1, read as the reverse complement.
AGTCCAGTTAAAGATTCTAACTTAGAGTGTCTTTCCTTACATTCTGTTCCAATGGTAAATGAGTTTCCTAAGGTCTTCCCTGATTACCTTTCTAGTGTCCTTCTCGATAAGGAGATTGAATTTGAGATTGATCTTGTTCTGGACATTCGTCAAGATTTTATTACCCAGTATAAAATGGCTCCAACCGAGTTGAAGGAGCTTAAGGAACAACCAAAGGATCTTTTAGACAAGGGTTTTATTCATCCTAGTTTGTCCCCTTGGAGTGCATTGGTATTTTTCGTGCGTAAGAAGGATGTGTACCTTCAGATGTCTATTGATTATTGATAATTAAATAAGGTAACGATAAAGAATAACTACCCTCTTACGCGAATTAATGATCTCTTTGATTAGCTTTAGGGTGCCAAATTTTTCTCTAAGATCGATTTTCGATCTGGGTAACATTCATTAAATATTAGGGAGGTGGATATCCCTAAGACAGCTTTTCATGCCTGGTATGGGAATTTTGAGTTCTTGGTGATGTCGTTTCACTTGACCAATGCCCCTACGGCATTCATGGATTTGATGAATAGGGTCTTCCATCAATTTTTAAATTTGTTCATGATTATCTTCATTAATGACATCTTAGAGTATTCTAAGATTGAGTTGGATCATACTAATCATCTCTTTCTTATATTGCAGACCTTAAAAGATTAGCAGTTGTATGCTAAGTTCTCTAAATATGAATTCTGGTTAAATATCATAACTTTTTTGGGTCATGTTGTGCCTAGTGAAGGGATTATGGTAGATCCTCAAAAGGTTTTTGTGGTTAAGAAGTGGCCTATACCCATGACTACAATCGATATTTAGAGTTTCTTGAGTTTAGTGGGTTATTATAGGAGATTCGTGGAGAGCTCTTCTTCTATTGTTGCTCCATTGACTAAGTGGACTCAGAAAAAGATGAAGTTCTTGTGATAAGATGGTTGTGAGGGTAGCTTTGAGAAGCTAAAATATAAGTTGACTTAGGCTCTAGTCTTGACTTTACTTGAGGGTACAAAGGGATTTGTGGTCCATTATGATGTATCCTGGGTTAGTTTGAGTTGTGTGTTGATTCAACATGGTAAGGTAGTTGCTTATACGTCTAGGCGGTTGCAGGTTAATAAGAGGAACTATCCAACTTATGACTTGGAATTGTTTGTTGTGGTGTTCTAGTTAAAAATCTGGCATCACTATCTGTATGGGGTCTATGTTGATATCTTTTCTGATCACAAGAACGTGCAATATGTATTTACTTTAAAAAAGCATAATCTCAGTCAAAAGAGGTGGCTTGAGTTCCTAAAAAACTATGATATAAGTCTTCACTACCATATAAGTAAAGCTAATATGGTTGTTGATGCTTTTAGCAGGTTGTCCATGGGTATCTTATCGCATGTAGATGAGGATAAGTAGGAATTGGTGAAGTATATTCACCATCTGGATAATCTTTGAGTTCATCTCTTGGACTCTAAGGATAGTAATGTGTTTGTGTATTATGTTGCTCAATCATCTTTTGGTTCACAAATAAAGGAGAAGTTAGATCTTATTTTGATGAAGATCAAGGATGATGTGGGTAAGAAAAATTTGATGGCCTTTGAGATCAGTAGTGATGGTATCTTGAGGTACCAAGGGAGGTTGTGTGTTCCCGACATGGATGGATTTTGAGGATTGATTTTGGCCGAGGCCCATGAATCGCGGTATACATTTTATCCCAGTTTAATAAAGATGTGGCATGACCTTAAGGAGATGTAATGGTGGAATAACATAAAATAGAATATAGCCAACTTTGTGGCTGAGTGTATGGTATGTCAGGAAGTAAAGGTGCAGCACTTGAGGCCTGGTGGGCTACTTCAAGAGATTGAAATATCGGTATGGAAATAGGAGATAATTAATATAGATTTTGTTTTTTATCTTCTACGATCGCGGAATTAGTGTGACTTCATTTGGGTCATCGTGGATAGGATGACTAAGTCCGCTCACTTTTTGCCAGTGAGGACTTCTTATTCTGCCAAGGATTATGCAAATTTATTCCTACAAAAAGTTTTTAAGTTACATGGTCCACCTGTCTCAATTATTTTGGATCATGGTACACAGTTTTGATTGCACTTTTGGCACTTATTTCAGCATGGCTTGGGGACTAAAGGAAGTCTTAGTACGGCTTTTCACCCGCAGTCAGATAGGTAAGCTAAAATAACTATTCAAACATTGGAAGATATATCGCGGGGCTATGTTATTGATTATGGTGATAGTTTTTTTGACCATTTTTCTCTCATTTAATTTTCTTATAATAATAGTTACCATTCTAACATTGACTCAATTTGAGGCGTTGTATGGTAGGAGGTGTAGGTCTCCTATTGGGTGGTTCAAGATTGGTGAAGCAGAAATGTTTGGCCCAGATTTGGTTCACCAAGCTATGGATAAGGTGAAGGTGATTCGTGATAGGCTTAAGACTGCCCATAGTCTCCCAAAGTCCTATGCAAATGTGAGGTGAAGGGATTTGGATTTTGAGGTTATAGATTAGATATCCTTGAACATATCTCCCATGAAGGGAGTAATGCGGTTTAGGAAGAAGGGGAAGCTCAGTCTATGGTATGTTAGCCCTATGTGATTTTGAGAAGAGTTGGTAATATTGCATAGGAGTTTGAATTTCCCTCTATCATGAGTTCCATTTATTCGGTATTCTATGTGTCCATATTGTGGAAATATATGGGTGATCCCCCATTGGTTTCCCCTCTGGAGGACATTGATATTTTGGATTCTTTGTCCTATGAGGAGGTCCCAGTGAGGATCTTAGATCAGCAAGTTCGCTAGTTGCGAAAAAAATATGGCTTTGATGAAGGTTCTATGGTGGAACCAAAAGTCCAAGAAATCTAATTGGTAAGCCGAGGAGGACATAAAGTCCAAGCATCCATTCCTATTTGCGATTCTAAAAAATGGTGCTTGAGGTATATGTTGTTCTTAACATCTTTGTTTTATGTCTTTGTTACAGGTAGAATGTGAATTCCTTTGTATTTCATTTTCTAACTTAGTTAAACATAAGAGTAGAGGTGTGTGAAGTCTAAATCATGCTTGTATTACCTCATCTTATGATTTGTGGATGAATGATTCTAAGGGGGGAGACTGAAATGCCCCATGCTTTAGCCCTTGTAAATTTTTGAGTCTTAAACTTTCTATGCATCATACGACGTACATCATACCACTCGTATGATATAGGTATGGGTCAAGGGCCTTAGTCGTATGTTGTTTAGTGTCATATTGGCCAAGTTCTATTCTTGGTACGAGAAGACTCCATATGAGTGGTATGTACATGATATGAGAAGGATAGCATCAATCATATGTTATCTAGTGTCTAGCCTAGATGTTTCTGCTTAGGGTAGGATTTGAAGGGTACTAGTCATATAGTTAGGGTACGATTTAGGCTAAGGAGTCATATGTTGGATAGAATTTGATGTCCAACTTGCTGATCAAGGTACGAGTAGAAGGTACCACTTAGATGATGTGGGTATAAGTAAAGGGATCCAACCGTACCCTCCTATGAGTCTTTTAAAGCTTTTACGCTGAGGGTATTTTACATATTTTCCACCCCAATCCCTTAAGAACCAATGTCTTATAATACTATTTGGTCCCTTATTCTTTACTATGGAAGATCAAATCCTTCCCAAACACTCTTTAAAAACCTCTTAAGAAGATTGGGCTAGGGTTTCATCAAGGTGGTCATCTAGCGGCTTAAGGAGCAAAATATCTTTCTGAATCTTTGTAACTCAAGTATATGACTCTTCCCTCATTATTTTTTCCAAATATCTTATGTTTTAAACATTTTTCTTGAATCATAAGTGGTGGTTTTGAAATCCATGGTTGAGGGTTTGAATGCATAATGTTGAGTATTGTTCTCTTATGATTTAACTTATTTTTATACATGTTTTAATAATGGTTTTGCACATGTGGGTGCTATGGAAATGTGATTTAAACTAAAGGGTCATGGTTAACCCAAACTTAATGGTTATTAGATTGAATAATGGTTTGATACTGGTATGTGCTCAACCTATTTATTAAAATATCAATGAGAAGAATCTTGTCACGTATGAATTGTGTTTAAAAATAAATTATTGGCCTATGAATGTTGATGATTGATAAATGGTGTTATGATGGCCTTGTTTAAATAAATTGGTTTTAGTTATAACCTTTATGGTTTAATTGGCTAAATGAGTTTGAGTCCATATATGTTGAATTGAATTAATAACTTTGTTTAGACAATGGATTCGAGTTCCAAACATGATTAATAATGGTTATGGCACGTGTACACTTGCAAGTGGGGTTAGTATGACGATACCAATAGGATGCCATTGGTAAGTAAGTGGATTAGTGATTGTGAATGTGTAATGAATGTTTTAATTAGGCCTTAAATTAGGATATGTAGCTGGGCCGTGAAAGTAGAGTCCGAAGGACTAACACTGGAAACCGCACTACCCGGTGTAGGTGTCTATATATCAAGAGCTTCGAGTCCCCCGAATTGATATATGAATGGGAGGTTCGAGTCCACCATATTGTATACATTGGTGCTTAAGTGACCTTGATTATGTCAGGAGGTCTGAGTCCCTATATAGGCATATCCAGTTATGGATATTCTCTTATTTGTGCGGCTACAAGAATTGAGGGCCTTCCAGCTATGGGAGAGTTGGGCCCATATAGCCCGTAGTTGCCTTGTTCTATAAAGGTTATGCTACACAGCCTAAATTAAGGTTTTCAATATTCATGCTAAGCCTTGTTCCCTATCCCAACATGAGATATGTGTGTATGTGTGTGATTATACATGGTTATGTGATTTTGTTTTGAATAATGGCAATATTTTATTTCTCTATCCCTGAGTAACATACTAGCGCTCCAACTGCTAATTATCTCTGGAAGTTGTATCCTTATGAGATTCAGGCACCAAAATATCTTCTACTTTACAATGTAGTGATTAGGTGTTCGAGTGGTTCGTGAGTTGGCTTTGAAGTGGTGAGCTTCCATACTTTGCAAGTCTTCATTTCATGGTCTTTATATTCTATGTCTTAGACTTTGTTTAGAATCTATTTTGTCTATTGTCGGGGGCATGTCTCGATATTTTATTGACTTCAATTTATAGAGGCTTTATTTGATTACTGTGGTCTTGGGTGTGTTGTGGTTTGGTGAATTGGTTTGGTGATGGGCGGTTGTCTGTACTCGGTGGTTGATATAGATATTTCATGACATAACATTAGTCTTGTCTTTATTCTATCTTGTTATATGTTTGGAATTCTTCCAACACTTAAGGTTGTTATGTTAGGTTGGTTAGGTAAAGGGGGTGATCTCCGATCCATGTGGGACTTAAGATACCAAGTCACGGCCAGGCCATGATTTGAGTCATGACATTATAACCCTAACCCAAATTGTGGGAAATACTTCGGCGAGTTTCTTGTTGGAAATTCCAAAAGCATTCCACCAATCTTTGAGTATTTCGAAGAATCTGGATGTGAACTTCCAGAGTATCATGCATTTCTTCCGTTTAGCTAGATTCTTCGTTGCCATCCAAGTGTAGAAGTCCTGGATCCGCTAAGGCTAGGTTGAAATCTTGATGTCGTCAAGAGTGAAGGTGTTAAATATGGTTCCCATGGATTTCCTTATCGGTGTACCTAGATCTGGCCTTATTTATGGGATTGGATAGTCTGTCATCCCATCTTGGTCATCGATAACATCGGAGACCTCTGGTTCCTAGGAGTGGTTCATTATATTGGTGGATAGTCTTTCTCTGGAGATTTAATCGAGGATTAAGGAGTGTCCTCAATATATTCCCATAAATCAACAGACTCTTCGCTATCTTCCACATGTCCATCGGCTTGAAAGTTATCGCTGATGTCAGAGTATGCCATTGCATCAAAAGAATCTTCTTTACTTAAAGCAGGACTAATGGGATCAGCATCCTAGATCTGTTCATTGCACTTTAGAGATTCTTCAACTGGATTAAGGACTGTTGTGGCTTGTGGATCTGGAATGGCATCATCATTGACATTCAAGCCATACCAATTTGGGATGACCTGGTCTGGATCAGTATCTGGATCACGATGGGACGGTAACCACTTGTGATTCAAAAGTCCATCATTCAGCAAGGCATTTTATTCTTTATCTTCATATGGCACTTTTGGATCGTGTATTAATAGATTTTCATCTGGGAAGGTGATGTCATGGTCCTAGATCATTATGGTCCCTTTTTCTGTGTCGGATTCCATTTTCTTTTCGGATTGCTTCTGAGTTTTATCGGCTTTTCTTTTGGAAGCAATGGCATTTTTTCTTTCCCATACATACTTAGAAATGTCAAACTCCTTTTTATCTTGAGAACCTGGGGATATAGGCATATAAGAGATTAAAGTAGGGGTGGGAAAGATATGGCTCATCTTTGGTGGAGGGTATATATATGGTGACACGGGGAATAGGGTTTGCTTTGGTAGTGAGCTATGGGTTCTCTATGGATGAAACACATCGTGTTTAAGCTGCTGGATTTGTTCTTTCAGAGAAGTCATTTCCTTCTGTTATTTGTCTAAGAAATGAGACAGCGAAGTGCCTGGCGGACATATATCATACTGCATTGATTGGAGCCTGAGTTCCAACTGCTGGATAAGTCCGTCATGCTGAGTGGATGTCTGTTCTGCTCTCTTGTTCATTCCTTTAACTTTGCTTTCCAACTTATTCTAAGAGTGAGAAATATTCTTCACGACTTAATTGATGCTGGATAGCATCCTTTTTTGACACATGGCATTTTTAGATTGCCAGTTAAGTGTTTCTTCGGTGTCGCTGAGGGGCATCTTCTCTTTGAATAGAAGGATAACAGTTTTAGTAGGTATCTTTGTAGTGTGGCTCATGTTATCCTTTTCAAAGGGTTTGTTTGGTGGGAAATCATCTAAGTAACCGGTGCTAGAGTGAGACATCATGAACAGTTTGGTTGTAGGTTATTTTATTTACTTTGGTTATGGTAGGTTTAGCTTGTGGTGGAGTGGGTAAGGTATCTCCTTGACACATGTGGCATCTGCAATTTGACTTCCACGAAAAGTGTCCAGTGAAAGGAAATTTGCGCCACACAGTATATCGACAATCATGATTGAAGTAGTGTATCCAATCATGCTCTTCTATATAGCTATTTAGGAACCAGCTACAAACTTTGGGTCACCTACTAATGGAAGGTCATTGGAAGGCTGGTACATATGGATTGAGAAGGTGGTTTTGGGAGGCTTTTTCAGGTGTGAGTGGTTGAAACTGATCGTGACGGTATTGTTGCTCCTTCTAGCAAAGGTTGGCTTCATAGACATGAGAGGTTGAGGATGGTCTCTCAACTACTTGTAGTTTGTGACCCGTGAGTCTGGGAGTACTTTCACAAGTTCATCTCAAGAGATCTGACTTAGGATCTGAGTACACTGAGTGGTTCTATTAGTGGAATCTATGTTTCAGAACAAAGCATAGTCGCCACCTGAAAGGACAGATCCATAGCATAATTCCAAACTTGCCAAGATACCTGGTAGAGGAGAATTGCCTGAATAGCATCTCTGACCTGCGAAGCTCTGAGAATCTGGACCTAGATTTTCAACGCCTTCATCAGATACGGATCGATGAGGGATATGTTGAAGCTGGGGACTATAATGACAAATACTATCCAGGTGTTTAGCGTGATTTCTGAAGTACCTAAGTTGGCATATTGGTATTCGTTGTTCCTGGTATAAAGGAGTGAAAGACGCACCTCTATGGGTTGGCCTTTTCTTCCATGATATGACAATGCAACCCTAACAGCACCAAAGTGAATATGGGTGAAGCCTTGGTTTCTCCACTGTCATGGAAAATCTTTCGGCATTTGTAGAGTATTGAACTATTCCTCCTGAGTAGCAAGAATATAATGCTGGTCAAGTTTTGAGATAGCAACATATTCTTTAACTCCCTTCGATCTCTGCTGCACTAAAGAATGGATCTGTAGCCATAGGTTACATGCCTTCTTTGCAAAGGCAGAGAGGGGTTTAGGAGGGTAGATGTATTGAAGATATCTTCTGTTCTGGTGGTAACACATCTACTTCGTATAGGTAGTCATATTTACATGACAGAGTTTTGGTAACAACAAGAGACATATTTACCCGGGCTAGAGATTTACAGGAACTAGACATGCTTGAAGAAAAAGACTCAGGGAAGACATATTTTTGTATTTTCTAGACTATAAAGATTCGATGTATTTGTTCTAAATCTCTAGGGAAAAGACTCAATAAAATGAAAATTTTTTAGGGTTTTTGTGAATAATAAGACTCTATATTTGTGCTAAGGATTTATGGACAGGGCACAACTAATATTTGTTCTAAAATCTAATAAAAGTAACTATGACTTGATTATGTACAAGACGCAGAACACTATAACTAAGAAACACTGACTCTAATAATGAAAATGAAACTATGACTCAAATATGTACAAGACTTTGGTTGTTTGGAAAATGAAAACTAAGGACGCATCTAAGAGTAGAATCTGAGACAAATAAAATAAAATTCTAATGACGGCTTACGTGTTTGCAATCAACAGAGGTGGATGCAAACTCCTACTTCTTCCCTACCTCCAGGAGTAGGGATGGCTCTGATACTAAATAGATGGAGAGACAGAGGGGCACAGAGAACTACCGGCGAGAGTAGGCGCCAGCTTTATTGCTAAAGCAAGTCGGCTTTATGGAGGAGTATCTCAGTCATAAGATAGTTGTTGTGTGTCAATTAAAATCTTTGATTTCGTATGTCATACCACCTAAATAGTCATGAAACCATATTTCATGTTGGAAAGTTTTGAGTCTGTTGCTTGCCGCCTAGCTGCTATTGCCGGTAGTCCTCTATGCACCTCTAGGAATTTGTAAATTAAACTAGTCGTGAACTACTGCATGATAAAAGAGGAATTTGAAACATGATCTTGGGCATATTTATATTTTCAAAGAACCAATATGCACCCAGATTTAGACTTGTTTCGAGAACTTTGATGTAAATTCTTGAGTATATTTCAGCTTTAATTTGTTTCGTGTCTAATGGATATGATTAGTGATTTCAGTCTAAAATCTTGAAGAATTGGACGTAATTAGATACAGTGATGATATGGAATGATTGAAGTAATAAAAGGTATTGAAATATAGCTCAAAAAGACAAGCTGGAGGTCAAAAATTCACATTTGCAGAGTCTCCGCATCGCGTCGACCACCAAAATGATGTTGGTCAAATTCCAGTAGAGGAGCGCTAAAGTGGCTCTTTGCGAAGATGCTCAAATTCCCATTTGGAAAAATCCAGTGTTGGTCCGTGATTATGGTGCATCGCGAGGAAGAAGAAAGTCACAGTTATCACTTTCCAATATAGGTTTGTGATTTCACAGCGTTGCGGTACAGGCCCAATTTCCAATTTATGCGACCTGGAAGTTTAGCACATCATGGAGAAAGGATATTTCACAATTCTCTAAATCCAGTGGCTCACCGCGATAGTGGCGTGTCGCGGTGAGGGTGCATTTCACAATTTCACTAAATAGTGGAATCTGCGATTTCCTAGATTTTGATAGGAAATGGCATTTGATGGCATGGCACGACACACCGTCAAGAAAATTCGGGAAGACTTTTAGTATTTTATCTCATCTATAAAAGGAAAAATCCAAGATGATTTGGGGCACATTGGCAAGCATAGCAGCGGCAGAAAAGCAAACAGTTCTCTCTTTTAGGTTTCTTAAACATTCTTTTCAACTGCTTCACTTCAAGATTTATTCTTGGTATGATTAATTAATTATTTTGGATGCTGAATTCAAATATGAGTGGATAAATACCCTTGTTCTGGGGTTGAGGCCAAGAACATGATTCCTCTTTGATATTCTTTATAGTAGTTTATTTTTGGATTATCATCTGGGTTGTTCTTAATTTCTTGAGCTTACTATTTTAATGAGTGGACACCATTAGAATACATTTATATTTCTATGTGAATCTGGGAGGAGAATCGTAGGATAGAACGAAGAAATTAGGGAGCAAGGTTCTTACCCTTTTATAAAATAAGGGGTTTGAATTAGCATCTAGGATAGGGATATACCTAAAAACCTTATTTGGTTCAGTTGCAACAAAATTACTTTATGAATCTAGAAGAATTGTTGCATCTTTGTAGGAGTTGTAGCTGTAATATTTTATAGAGAGAAGATTTAAGTTGGGCGACCAAAAATCATAGCCAAAACCTTGCAAACCAACAATCCGATAACCAATTAGACAACTATGAGAATAAAGATTTGTATGACTATTTGGAAAGTCTCAACCCTGGAATTCTTATCATTATTGTTTACAACCGTTGCTTTCTCTGCTCTAGTCATAAACTTTTATTACTTATTTATTAATTTATATTTTTATTTTAAATTTCAAAATCATCTTGATACTTTACAACACTTAATTCTCATTGTCTAGAATAATAAGTTGGTTAAATTTCTAGTTGCTTAGTCCTCGTGGGAACGATAGCTGATTGTCTAAATCACTATATTACTTGTACTATCACTTGCGCTTGCATTTACATTTAAGTCACAACAAGTTTTTGGCGCCATTGTCGGGGACTAGCATAATTAGTGAATTGCTAAATTTTTGGTTTATGATATTAAGTTTAAGTGTTAACAATTTGATCTTAGTGGCTGAATTTTTGCAGGTTTAGCTGAAGATAAGACTGGCGAGAGATAAAGAGTTGTTAGAGACTTTTGCTGAACCAGAACAGATCTTTCAACAAAGGCAAAGAATGGCTGAACAAAGAAATGGTCGAGTCGATCCAAATGCTGGAAATGTCCCACCTCTAGTTATTCTAGTGTGCTTGCTCAACCTGCTGCTAGACAGGTTCCTGAGGTGGCAATCCCACTCACGAACCATGTGACGAACAGTATTCACCAGCCCGAACCTGGTAGTCGATTTGAGTTAAAGAAGAATATGGTGCAATTGCTGAATTCAGTAGGGCAATTTCATTGCCTTTTACATGAAGATCCACAGTAGCACATACAGACCTTCCTGGAAATATGTGATACTTATATTCCTGAAGGGGTGAGTTCTGATTATGTCAGATTGACACTCTTTCCATTCTCTTTAATGGGGGAAACAAAAAGGTGGTTACATGATGAATCACCACTCTCCATCACTTCATGGGAAGATCTATCTTGTAAGTTCCTTATTTGATTCTTTCCATCTAGAAAGACTACACGCTTGAGGTGCGAGATCTTTAGTTTTAGATTGAAAGAAAGAGAGAATATCTACCAAGCTTGGGAGAGATTTAAGGGTATGCTCACAAATTTCTCTCACCATGTCAGTCAAATAATGTTCTTGTTCATACTTTTATTGAGGGATTGGAGCCCAATACGAAGATTCTCTTAGATTCAGCAGTAGGTGGACAGGCTCTTGAAAAGACTTATGAAGAATCGTACATATTGCTAAATTAGATTTCACAAAGGAACCTTGACTGGCATGCTGACTCAAGGAGTTCTCCTAGGAAAGTTGCAGGCGTATTGGAGGTAGAACAGTTCACTGCATTACAAGCTAAGATCGCAGCAATGCAAAATCACATGATTACTCAGCTTAATATAATAAAGTTGGGTGTTACACAAATAGCAGCCACAGCAAATGTAGTCCAATAGGAGAATTCTTGTTATGAGGTTTGCAGAAGTGGTGAGAACACATTAGATGAATGTTCTGTTAATCCAAATTATACTAAATATGTCGGAAATGTGAATTGGCAGGGACTACAGAATTTCAGAAATATTTACAACCCAAATTGGAGGAACTACCCAAATTTCTCATAGGGTGGAAATCAGGATCAAGGAAACAATTAGTATAAGCCCCCAGTGCAACAAAATTAACAGCAGGTGCAATAAAATCAGAATACCACTCCAACTGTAGAAGAGATGATGAAGCAGCTTTTTGCGAATTAGGCATATTTTGCAGCAGATTTAAAGAATCAGCAGTTGATTACAAAGAATTTAAAGCTACAAATTAGGCATATTATGGAAGTACAAAACACAAGACCTCAAGGAGGTTTGTTTAGTAACACAAAGGCAAATCCAAAGCAGGTGAACATTGTTACAATAAAGAGTGGTTTGCAGTTTAAGGAAGTAGAGCTTACAAAGGATAATCCCACAATGGTTGATGATGAATCAAATAAGAAAGAGGAGACCACAGTCAAGGATAAGGGTGCATATTAGGAAATGCAAGTGGAGAAACATACTTTACCATTACCATTTCTTCAAATGCAACGAAAGCACTTAGAGGAAGCAATCTACAAGAAATTTTTGAATCTCTTAAAAAAGGTTCAAGTAAATCTTCCTTTGGTTGACATTCTACAAAGCATGATGAAATATACAAAGTATTTAAAGGATATAGTGACAAATAAAAATTGGTTGACAGAATATACGACAGTTGTACTTACTCAAGAGTGTACATCGAAGATACAAAACAAACTGCAAACAAAACTGAAAGATTTGGGCAGTTTTACCTTGCAGACCACTATTGGACAGGCTATAAGTTCTCGTGGAATATGCAATTTATATGCAACCATCAACCTTGTACCCACCTCTTAGTTTAGGGAGATAGGTCTTAGAGTCCAAATCCCATAACTATTATATTACAGTTGGCGGATAAGTCTCTTGCTAGGCATAATGGTATAGTTAAAGATGTATTAGTATAAGTGGGGTCACTGATCTTTCCTATAGATTTTGTTATTCTTGACTTTGAAGCTGATCCAGTTGTTCTATTTATTTTAGGATGACCCTTCTTAGTAATGGGACAATCACTAATTGATGTAGTAGCGATGAAAATAACGATACGAGAACATAATAAGGTAGAGGTGTTTGATGTATATAAAGCATTGAAATTGCCATCTATATATGAGGAGTTGTCATCTATATCGGTTATTGACCTTTCTTCTTAGTTGCATTTGTTGTTGTCTGATGATCCATTAGAGCGAGCCTTGATAGGTCATGATCTTTATGGAGATGTAAAGGTGCTGGAATTGGTCCAAGTCATGAATTTGGCAATGATTGAGATGAGAAACTTGCCTTTCGAGCCATTGAATAGGCCAATTGGGCCATCTCCCAAGGCCTCAGTTGAAGAAGCTCCTAAACTGGAGCTTAAGGTTCTCCCTCCATATTTACAATATCTTTTTCTTGGTGATCAAGATACTTTGCCTGTTATTTTGTCTGCAAGGTTATCAGATGTACAAGTAAAGAAATCCATAGTAGTTTTATAGAGGAGAAGAAAGGTGATTGGTAGGCAAATGTCTGATATTATAGAAATCAACCCAGTATTTTGCATGCATAACATCTACATAGAAGAGGGTTACAAACTGAGAGTGCAGAAACAAACAAGGTTGAATCCTATGATAAAGGAGGTGGTCAGAAAAAAAGTGATCAAGGAGCTAGATAGTGGTATTGTCTACCCAATTTTTGACAATAAATGGGTGAATTCAGTGCACTATGTACAAAAAAAGAAGGATGACTGTGGTGACTAATGATGATAATGAGTTGATCCCCACACGCATGGTGACTGGTTGAAGGATCTGTATTGACTATCGGGTGTTGAATGAAGCCACTCGTAAAGATCACTCTCTGATTCCATTCATTGACCAAATGTTGGATAGATTGGCAGGGAAAGAGTATTATTATTTTCTAGATGGGTACTCCGGCTACAATCAGATAATCATAGCATCGGAAGACTAGGAGAAGACCACTTTCACTTGTCCATACGATATATATGCATTCAGACGCATGTCCTTCGGCCTCTGCAATGCACCTGCTATATGTCAGAGATGTATGATGGCGATTTTCTTTGATATGGTTAAAGACTTTGTGGAGTTATTCATGGATGATTTCTCTATGTACGGTAACTCTTTTGATAAGTGCTTACAGAATATTGACAGTGTCCTAGCTCGATGCGAAGAAATGAACTTGGTGCTAAATTGGGAAAAGTGCCACTTTTTGGTTAAGGAAGAAATTTTCCAAGGCCATAAAGTGTCATGTAAAAGACTTGAAGTAGATAGGGCAAAGGTGGATGTGATTAAAAAGTTGCCACATCCAGTTACAGTCAAAGGAGTGCAGAGCTTTCTTGGACATCCAGGTTTCTACAGGTGGTTCATCCAGGATTTCTCAAAAAATGCAACCCTCATGTGAAAATTATTAGAGAAAGAGGCTAAGTTCGAGTTCGGGGATGATTACCAAAAGCTTTTGAAAAACTAAAGAAGAATTTGACAGAAGCACCAATTCTGATCGTACCAGATTGGAAGTAACCATTTGAGCTTATGTGTGATGCTAGTGACGTTGTTGTGGTAGCGGTTTTGGGTCAAAGAAGAGACAAGGTATTTTGCTCAATCTACTATGCTAGAAAGTATTTAATGATGCTCAAGTTAACTATATGATTACAGAGAAAGAGATATTGGCATTGGTGTACACATTTGACAAGTTTAGATCTTACTTACTTGGCACTAAGGTCACTGTACATACTGACCATGCTGCCATTAAGTATTTTCTCAACAAGAAGGATGCGAAGCCTAGACTGATTAGATGGATTTCGCTACTACAAGAATTTGATTTTGAGGTTCGAGATAAAAAAAGAGCTGAAAATTAAGTTGTTGACCACTTGTCACGGCTGGAAACTCGAAACCATATTGTTGATGACTCTCTAAGTATTAAAGAAGAGTTTCCAGATGAAAATTTGTTGTCTTTAGATGCATTTGAGCTCCCATGGTATGCTGATATTATGAATTTGATAGCTTATGAGGTGTACCCTCCTGAGGCCACCACACAATAAAGAAAAAATTGCTTCATGATTCTCGTGCCTATATTTGGGACAAATCGTATCTCTTCAAGAAGGGTCCATATGGAGTTATTCACAGGTGTATCCCAGAGGCTGAATTCTCAAAAGTGCTACAAGATTGCCACTCTTCTCCTTATGACGAACATCATGGGGGTGAGAGGACTGCTAGAAAAGTGCTGCAATCTGTTTTTTTTTTTGCCTATGTTATTTAGGGATGCAATTGTTTTCGTGAAGAATTAAGATCAATGTCAAAGGTTGGGTACCATATTGAGACGTCATGAGATTCTCCTCAATAATATTCTAGAAGTCGAAGTATTTGATGTTTGGGGGATTGATTTCATGGGACCATTCCCAACTTCAAATAGAATTTTATACATCATCGTGGAGGTGGATTACGTCTATAAATGGGTAGAAGCTGCAGCATATCAAACTGGTGATACGAGATTAGTGATAAAGTTTGTGAAGAAACACATATTTTCCTGGTTTGGCACTCCAAGAGCGATAATCAGTGATGGAGAACGCACTTTATCAACACTTGGTTTAAGAATCTTCTTGCTAAATATGGTGTTAGGAACAAGGTGGCTACGGCATATCATCCCCAAACAAGTGGACAAGTTGAGGTGTCCAACCGAGAGATTAAGCAAATACTATAAAAGACTGTGAATGGGCAGCGCAAAGATTAGGCTGAGAAGTTATATGACACACTTTGGGTTTATAGAACAGCTTACAAGACGCCCATTGAGACATCTCCATATCGCTTGGTTTAAGGTAAAGTTTGCCATATGCCTGTGGAGATGGAACATCAAGCATATTAGGCCGTGAAAAAGTTGAATCTTGTGATGAAAGCTGCGGGGGAGAAATGATTATTGCATTTGAACGAGCTTGATGAGTTTAGGCTCCATGCCTATGAAAATGCCAATCTATATAAGGAGAAGACCAAAATATGGCATGATAAATAAATTCAAGAAAGAGTGTTTGAACTCAGACAACTTGTTTTGTTGTTCAATTCAAGGCTTAAGGTGTTCCCAGGTAAATTGATATCTAAATGGTTGCATCTTTTGAGGTGGTACAAATAACACCTCATGGAGCTGTGGAGTTGTGGAATAAAGAAAAGACGGAGAAGTTTCTAGTGAATGGACAGCGTGTAAAGCATTATTGATTGGATCATCCGAATAAGCACAAGGGGTCCATAACCTTTGATGATGAGTAGAACTAAGCTAAGTCATGCCATGATGTAAAATAAAGAGCTATGTGGGAGGCAACCCACACTTGTAATGTAATAGGAAGTTTAATTTTTAGTTTTTAAATTCAAAAAGAAAAGAAAAATACAAAAAAATGAGTCGAGCCACGACCAAAACTAAGGCGCTGAGTGATAGGCAACCCATTTCTAATTACAATATTTGTTGTTTTTGTTTGAGATGCTAGAATTTATGAAGTGAAAATAAGAAGATTACCATATTTGAGAAAAGTAATCAGGTTGGCAAAATGATGTGTTTAAGTTAGGGTCTTCATCAGGTAAGAAAAGACTTGTAATATACACTGGAAATCTAAATCTCAGGAGTGGCGTATCACGGAGCTAGTTGAATTGACAATTGTCAATTTCCAGTAAGGGTCCACGATCATGTCACATCGCGTCGGGTCAGAAAATCAGAAAAATTATTCCGATTTTCACATCAGCGCGTCGTAGAGGGGGGTAAATTGACAATTGTTAATTTCCAGTAAGGTTTTGCAATATCTGTGCATTGCACCGAGGTCCTAATTGCCAATTGTCTTTTTCCAGAGGATTCGTGTGATACCATCGCATCGTGGAGAGGGTAAAAATCAGACATAAAATTTTAAATTAACCTACCCCGACCCGCCCCTCTATATATACCCCTCTAAACCCTAAACCCCTTTATTTTTATTCTTTAGCGCCTCCTCCCATCCCCATACACCAACTAATTCTCTCAAAATTCCCTCAATTTTTCATCCTTCTCTCAACTATTGAGTTAAGTGCTTATAGACTTCAATTTTTCTTTTGTTATTTTAAGAATTTTGATACTCCTAGGCATGATGTGGTTTTATTGTTTTATGCTTGTACATTATAGCGCTGTATACTCCGATTTTCTTGAAATTTTTGTGATTCCTTCATCATAGTCTTCATAATCTTATGATTATTTGATTAATGGGTAAGCTGACGGAGGAATAGGTAGAGTACAAGGTATATTCATATTTGATTTGGGAGATTTTTTTTTACTACTTTGGTCTATTAACTGTTGAGAGATGTGTGGGCATAGAGGTGTTGCCACTAGATGTGTGAAGCAATGAGGTTTAGAAATTAGGGGTTTTCAATTTTGGGTTCTTAGGATGAAATCTTGTTGATTATACTTTATGTTTTGGTTGTGTATATACACTGTCTGATTTGCTAATCATGGGGTAAATTTCACTTATTATTATGGAATTTTCACTGATTTGAGGATATGTGATGCGCATCAATGTGCAAAAAAGGAGGGCTGGTTCTTGTGGTTTCAATGTGCTTCTAATTTCTCTTGCATTGGAGCACCTTAATTTTGGAATGTTGTCATATTTCGTTGATTCAGTCAAATTTTATGTGAATACCCCTATATACGAAATGCTTCATCGAATTAGTAATGTTCATATTCTCTTCCTTAGTAATTTTATTTGAATATCTATGAAAATACTTTTTACCGAGAGAATGACTATCGACTTAATTTTATAGGTGTTAATTCAGCTATCTGTCCCATCTTTGCTTAGAATTAATTAGAACTGAACTTCATGTTTGTGCTGTAACTAATTTGATTACCCTGTAGTTGGTACAAATGTGGGACTAGGACATATGTTATGTGTGAGGGGGTCGTTATTATGGTCAGCTGTGATGAATTGCCATAGGGACTATAGGGTAATGGCTTCAGAATAGGTGGTACCACAACACTAAGCAGGGTACTTTACATGTAAATGAAACAGCAGGAGTAATGCATATATGTATCATCTTGGTTTACTTTAGCTTATCTGATAGTTGTCCCTACGAGAAATATGACATATTTACATGTGCTAATGGTGTTACAAAGTGGAAGTCTGAGTACCCTATATTTTGATGAATGTGCCATAGCTAACAAAAAAGTATAGGGTGGTCATTTACCCCTGTTCCCCACTCAGTTGAAGCTAGGTCCACCTCTATTTCACCTACTTAATTGTTTGTTGAATCTGTGGTTTCATACAAGTATTATGGAGCCTCAACCAATCAAAGAAAAGGCAAAGGCCAGTAATTCTGCACCGGCAAGGAAATGGAGCAGGCCGTCTGAAAGCCAACTCACTAGGGTACCTCAGGCTCCACCACTTCAATGTGGGCAGGTTCAAAAATTTAGATTTAAGGTTGTTACCAAATCTAGAAAATAGTTGTACTCAAAGCATACTGATGCCAAATACATCCCCGAGGTGTTCATCGATCGGGCAAGCTTACTAAGGGAATGCCCATCCATGGTACGATGAATTGAGGCAATAAATATGAATTTTACCTTTCATTAACCTATTGAGTGCAATCTGCACTTAGTTCATGAGTTTTACGCCAACTGGACCCAAGTGACACTGATCATGAGTTGAAGATTCATGGGAAGGTAATTCGGTTCACTGCTGCAGATATTAATGAGTTGTTGGGTATATCAGAGGTAAGCCCAAACTTCTTGAGGCAGTTCATTGTCACTCCCTCGTATGCTTACATTAGGCATTTATTGTGCGGGGTACGTTCCTTAGCTCATTGGACTAGGTATCGTGTCACTAGCCTACATTCGTCTTTTCTTTATGCTCATATGAACAAAGAGGCCAAGATATGGGGTTGCATTTTCTACTTTTGCTTGATTCAAGGCAAGTATATGATGGAGGTTACTAGGGACCGAGTATGTTTGATTTATGCGCTGATGTGTGATGATGTTGATGTTAATGTGGGGTGTGCAATTTTTTCTTCTATAAAGAAGGTGTCCACCTAAGTGGGGCACAGTTTTGGTTTTAGAGGATTGGTGACCCAATTTCTTCAAAGTCACAGGGTAGATGAGGAGGAGCTGGCCTATAAGCCCAATGTTTTGACTCACCCTATGGATATCACTTATAGCCAGGAGCGCATCTGGGGAAAGTGGCCCAATTTTGACCATGGTTGAGCACCAGACCCAAGCTGATAAGATTTTAGCTAGAATGTATTGTCTTCAAATATTACAGCTGAATATTAGGGGCAGACCAACCACACTTGAGGAGCTTTGAGCTATTGATTTAGATTACCCCCTTGGGCATCATGCTAAAACCTTTTTGCGAATTGAACCAGACTTTATGAAGCCTGCTGACAATGACATTCCTACTGATGATAGGCATAAATATAGGGACTCAGATGAAGAGGACCAGTCTGATGATAGAGCTAATGATGATGGCGATGATGTGGGTGGGACTACTGATGAAATGACTACCATAGTTCCGTTTGAGTGTCCAGGGAGTATGCTTCCACCCTACCATATGCTTATGTGAAAGCACTTGGACAATTCTTTATTTAAGTGAGGGGTGGTGGGTTCGTCTTTTGCTGCTTCATGTTATTTCTTTCTGGCTGAACAATTTTTATTTTTCTATTTTGTTAGTTTTCGCAAGTTCTAGCTATTCATAACATTGGTCTGTAATAATTAGTAAATTTGTGGATTGCAATTTTTCCCTCTTTGGCATTTATCGCATGTTGTTGTTAGTTCAAAGTATTTGTTTTTATTATCATTTTTGCCTCAATGCAAATTTGAGTTTCAAGTATTTATTTTTGCCCTTTTTGGCAATTCAAAATAAATAGTCATAGTTAGTTTCCCTCCCCTATGATAGATGGATGATGATCGTCTTACGGGGAGTGGGTCATAAGAAGTAAATAATAAACAAGAACCTAATCACTATCTTAGAGGAATGTATGGAGTGGATCATCTTTACAGTAATTTGAACTAAATTGGAGTTTAAAACATAAAAGTGTCTTGATTTTAAGAAGGGATTTAAGTACAAATGGTTTAATCTCGATAGGTAAAATTTGATATGTTAGCTTAATTTTGAATTCAATAAAGGACAAGATTGGGAACCTTAAGGACTCAATTTAATTTCATGCATGAATTATGTGTGTGAAGATTTGCTTATATTCTACATGTATAAGAATATCTAGAACTTGTCCGGTGTGTTTATAAAGGGAAATAAAGGTGTTGGGTGTACGAAGTGATGTAAGCATTTCTTTGACAGCCATGTTTTTAGCCTAAATATACCTACCCTTGTGCATAGTCCTAGTCAGCCCCATTGCATATTTAGCCTATTCTTTGGTAGCCGTATATATAGCCCTATTCTTTCTTTGATAAATCTTAATTTGATCCAAATAAGCTCCTAAGCATTTTAGTATAAAATTAAGAGAAGTTAGAATTTTGAAAAATAAGAAAGAAAAGGTGAAATTGAAGCCCCAAAGTAGGGATATTGATTTTGAAAGTCTGTAGTATGGTTGGGAGTTATTAAAGAAGGAATTGTTCTTTAAAAAGTTTCTAATTTGAGCCCGAAATATTACAATGAACCTATTTTGGCCCTGGTCTATTTTGGATATTGTGCACCTTAACGAAAGCAAGTTGCTTAAGTTGGGGTGGCTATAATAGGGATGCTAGCATAAAATTGGTCTGAAAAAAGGAAAGAATTTTTTAGGAAAAATTTAATACTCCTACCATGGTTTTAGTGAATAAGCTAAATGAAAAAGGGGGGTGAAAAATAAAAGAATGGAGAGATAATAGTAATGTAATTGGGGTGTTAAAAAATGTTGTAATTGATAGTCATTATATTAAAGCGCTTAGGTGCGATAGTCACTATTTCCCAAATAGCGCCTACCCATCCCCTAGCCTTTATTAAAACCCAAAAATACCTAGTTGATCGTCCATCCCAACATCCAACTATTAGTTGAGTAGTACACTAAACGCAAGCTTATGGTTTATTAACTAAAATGTATAAATTCTTTGTTGAGAGAGAGAGAATTGATTTTGATACTCCCCTTATTTGTGCATTGATATTATTGTGGGTTAAGTATAGAGAAGCTTTCTTTGAGAGATGATGCATGCGGATGAAAGTCGGGGTACTTGTTGTGTTTCTATATTGAGTACTTAAATTGAGTTCACCGATATATTGGAAATTCATTGTTAAGATAGAAAAATTTGAAATAACTTATCTCATGTGCTAAAAGTGTTATGACATGTTTGTGTGAGATATAATATTGCAAAGTGTAAGTACCCATTGCAACATAACTTTAAGATTGTGGTGTAAAGAGGAAGTGATTGTGCTTTTGAATTAAATTGTTCCAGGAGAAACAAGGTTTTAAGTGTAGGGTGGTGATCTTGGGCATATTTATATGTTCAAAGCACCAATATACACCCAGATTTGGACTTATTTTGAGAACTTTGATGTAAATTCTTGAGTATATTTCAGTTTTAATTCTATTTCTTGCCTAATGGATATGATTAGTGCTTTCAGGCTAAAATCTTGAAGAATTGGATGCAATTGGATACAGTGATGATATGGAATGATTGAAGGATAAAAGGTATTGAAATATAGCTCAAAAAGGCAAGCTGAAAGTCATAAATTCTCATTTACAGAGTCTCCGCATCGTGCCGACCACCAAAATGACATTGGTCAAATTTCAGTAGAGGAGCGCGATAGTGGTGCTTCGCGGAGAGGCTCAAATTCCCATTTGGAAAAATCCAGTATTGGTCTGTGATTATGCCACATCACGGGGAAGAAGGAAGTCATAATTGTCACTTTCCAGTGTAGGTTTGTGATTTCACCGCATCGCGGTGCAGGCCCAATTGCCAATTTGTGCGGCCTGGAAGTTTAGTGCATCGCGAAGGAAGGATATTTCATAATTGTCTAAATCTAGTGGCTCACCGCGATAGTGGCGCATTGCGGTGAGGGTGTATTTCACAATTTCACTGAAAAGTGGAATTCTATGATTTGCCAAATTTGGAAAAATCGGGAAGACTTTTTAGTATTTTGTCTCATCTATAAAAGGAAAAATCCAAGATAATTTGGGGCACTTTTGTCAAGCATAGCAGCGCGGAAAAAGCAAAAAGTTCTCTCTTTTAGGGTTCTTAGACATTCTTTTCAACTTCTTCACTTCAAGATTTATTCTTGGTAAGATTAATTACTTATTTTGAATGTTGAATTCAAACATGAGTGGCTTAATACCCTTGTTCTGGGGTTGAGGCCAAGAACATGATTTCTCTTTGATATTCTTTATATTAGTTTCTTTTTGGATTATCATTTGGGTTGTTCTTAATTTCTTGAGCTTACAATTTTAATGAGTGGCCACCATTAGAATACATTTATATTTCTATGTGAATCTGGGAGGAGAACCATAGGATAGAATGAAGAAATTAAAGAGCAAGGTTCTTACCCTTTTATAAAATAAGGGGTTTGAATTAGCATCTAGGATAGGGATATACGTAGAAGCCTTGTTTGTTTCAATTTCAAGAAGATTACTTTATAAATCTAGAAGAATTGTTGCATCTCTGCGGAAGTTGTAGTTGCAATATTTAATAGAGAGAAGATTTGAGGTCGGGAGACTAAAAATCGTAGCCTAAACCTTGCAAACCAACAATCCTATAACCAATTAGACTAATATGAGAATAAATATTTGTTTGAATGTTCGGAAATCCTCAACCCTAGAATTCTTATCATTATTGTTTACTACTATTGCTTGCTCTGCTCTAGTCATAAACTTTTATTTCTAATTTATTAATTTACATTTTTATTTTCAATTTCAAAATCATCTTGATACTTTACAACACTTAATACTCATTGTCTACAACTAAAATTTGGTTAAATTTCTAGTTTCTTAGTCCTTATGGAAACGATATCTAATTGTCTAAATTACTATATTACTCGTACTATCACGTGCACTTGCGTATGCGTATGAGTTGCAACAAAACACATTAGTATGATTTAATGAACAATGAGAGTCAGTGTCCTCCGCCTTGTATTAATGTACAAAAGGGGTTCTTTTCCCCAAGATAACAAAAATTATTTTGGCATGTTGTATTACCTTACAAATATAGTTAGTAGGATGATATCAACAATGCATGACTTAATGTGAAATGTGGTTCATGAATGGGATTGAGTGACAAATTTTTTAATTGGGCTCTAATAAGGGTTGTGTAGCTGAGTCATAAAAGTAGTTGTCTGGGAGACCAACAGTGGAAACTGTATTTACCAATGCGGGGGTTAAGGTGACCAGGGAGGTTCAAGTCTCTCTTATTATTTCATGATCAGGGAGGTTCGAGTCTCCCATAAATCATTATATGATCAAGAGATTAAGTCATCTTGGTATATGTTGAAAGGTTCAAGTCCTCTGTGTGCATATATATGAGATTATTCTCTAGTTTGTACGGCTACACACACTGGGGCCCGACTTGGGGGTGAGATCTGGGGCTCATATAGCCCTAAGTAATATTATATGATGGTTGAGCTACACAATCTAGGCTTAGGTTACAAAGTGCATGCTAAACCTTATTCCCTATTCCAGCATGTGATATATATGTGTGTGTGCGTTTATGCATTTGATTTAATGATTGATTTTGGAATGAATTTGGAATTTTTGATTATGTCATTATATTATCGTTATCCTTGATTTACATGATAGAACTCCAACTGCTAACCATCTACGTATGTTGTATTCCCATATAATGCAGGATATAGCTATACTTCTAATCCTCCTACTCAGTTATTGTGGTTTAACTGAGAGTCAATTTGAAGTGGTGAACTTTCATTCTTGAAAAGGCTGAATTTTAGGATCATGTTTATGTTTTGAGTCATAGAATATTGGATATTATTTTTGTCTATAGTCGGGAGCATGTCCCAACACTTGGTTGATATTCAATATTGGATCATGGTTAGAAGGTTTTATTTGGACTACTTTGATTTTTGAACGGTATCGGTCGGTCATTTGTCCATGTCAGTGGTTGGTTATGGATATCCATTGAAATCTTCTTATGTTGTTGCATGTTTTTTGTTATATGTTTGGAATTTATTTGACTTTAGGGTGTTGTGTTTGGGTTGGTTAGGTGCAGTGGTGATCTTTGGTTCATGTGGGACTTGAGATATTCGCGTGGACAGGCCTTGGTTTGGGTCATGTCAGATTGGTATTATAGCCTAGATTTGGTGTTATTAGGTGTCCTACAAAGCCGTGTTGAGTAAATTCTTTTTTATGGGTGTGTAAAACACCACACGTATAAGGGAGAGGCTGCCAGGCATTTAAAAATGTTTCCCTATTTTGTATTCTTATTTCAAGCTATCGAGTTTGAGGTCTTGAGTCTCTCTATTTCCTGTATGTTCACTTTTAAAATCATGCCACCCAGATGATTTGAAGCTCATGGAAACTCTTTTATCACACTTAAGGACAATGTTAATGGGACACGCCCTGCTTATGGTGTACAGACCCGGTCTAGAGGTTCAGTTCCTGATTACCCTTCTGGAGTTCCAAAGGTCCCCTCTAGTCCTCCTCAAACTCCTTAGGCTAATGTGTTGAATGAAGAATTTCATCAATCTATTCATATGTTAGCTCAGTTGATAGCTTCTCAGTATGAGCATGTAACTTCTGTTACTCTATTTTCTGGGGCTATAAGGGTTAGCCAATTTATGAGGTTGAGTCCTGTAACTTATACTGGTGTTAAGGTTGAGAAGGATCCTTAATGTTTTATAGATAAGATGGAGAAAAATTTCTAGGTTATGCATGATACTAATGTGGAAGGGTGGAATTTGCTGTTTATCCACTAAAGTATGTAGCATACCAATGGTATGAGAAATAGGAACAGCCTAAGGGAGATGATGTTGAATCTGGACTATGGAATAATTTCTCTGTGCTTTTCTGGACCGCTTTTTTCCTCAAGATTTGAGGGAGATAAGATAGAAATATTTGTTAAACTGAAGCTAGGTAGAATGACGGTCAAGGAGTATGCCTTGAAATTCCATTAGTTATCCCTGTAGGCTCCTGAGTTACTCTCTAGCATAAGGTCTAAAATGAGGAAATTTTCTTCTGGATTATCTCGTAATTTAATTCTAGAGAGTAAGGCTACCTTATTGAGTAATAATATGGACATCTCTAGATTGGTTGTGTATATGCAGCAGGTTGAGAAAGAGAAAAAGAAGTAGGTAGAGATAAGGAAAAGACAAAATAAGAAGTTTAGATTTTTTGACCAGGGTCGAGGTCAGTAGATGATTAGCAGAGATGGTAAAAGGTGATCTAAGAAGAAGTGGGGGAGTTATGGTTCTTACTCTAGGCTATTTCTCCTTATCCAAAGTCGTTGGGTGATCATCGTTCTCAATATGACAGTAGGTATAAGGAACAGGATGACCAATCTTAGGTTGGTGAGACTCAGTAAGCTCCGTCATATTGTTTTTATATATTTTGTGGTCAAACGCACTAAGGTTTTTGCAAAGAAGGGAGGAAGAAGTGCTTTAAATATGGCAAGATTGGTCACCTTTATAGGGATTGTCCTTTGAAGGTTGCTTTAGGGGAAAATAAGATTCCTGTTACCACATCATCAACTCCTACACCAAAGGGTGTTGCTTCTACTTCTAGTACTGGCGCTGGCTGAAATCGCTTGTATGTCTTGCTACCTGCCAGGTCTTTGAGGCACTTCTAATGTCGTCACTTGTATATTATGACTCTTTTCTAGTGATTTTTGTACTTCCTACTTGATATGGGGTCTACTCTTTCTTATGTGACCCCATTTATCGCTGTACATTTTGGTTTTAGTCCTTAGTGTATCCTTGATCCCTTTTTGTTTCTACCCGATAGGTGAATCTGTGGTTGCTAGAAGAGTCTATATAGGTTATGTGGTATTTGTTGGTGGCAGAGAAACTCTGGTAGATCTGATAGAGTTAAACATAGTTGATTTTAATATCATATTGGGGATGGACTGGTTACACTCATGCTATGCCTTCTTAGATTGTCGAACTCATAAGGTCATATTTAAATTCCCTAATGAGCCAGTTATTGAGTGGGAAGGCAGTTCTCTAGTGCCTACGGGAATATTCATATCGTATCTTAGAGCCCAGAAGTTGATTTCCAAAGGATTTCTTTATCATTTGTTTCAGGTTAAAGATTTTAACCCGAAGGGTCCTTTTCTATAATCCATCCCCGTAGTTAATGAATTCTCTGAGGCTTTTCCTGATGATCTTTCTATCATCCTTCTTGATTGGGAGATTGATTTTAGGATTAACCTTCTTCTGGACACTTATCCTATCTATATCCCCTCTTATAGAATGGCTTAGGTTGAGTTGAAGGAGCTTAAGGAACAGTTGAAAGACCTCATTAACAAGGGTTTTATCCATCCTAGAGTGTCTCTGTGGGGTGCTCTTATTTTGTACGTGTGTAAGAAGGATGACTCCCTTGGGATGTGCATTGATTATTGTCGGTTAAATAAGGTTATAGTAAAGAACAAAAATCCTCTTTCTCAGATTAACAATTTGTTCGACCAGCTTCGGGGTACTAGAGGTTTCTCTAAAATTGATCTTTGGTCGAGCTATCATCATCTAAAGATTAGGGAGGTGGATATCCCTAAGACTACTTTCTAAACCTAGTATGGTCATTGTGAGTTCTTAGTCATGTCTTTTGGTTTAACAAATACCCCAGCGATATTCATGGACTTAATGAATAGGGTTTTTTGTCAGTTTCTAGATTTATTTGTCATTATGTTTATAGATAATATTCTGGTGTACTCTAAGAGTGAGGTAGATCGCACCAACCATCTTCATATTGTGTTACAGTCCTTGAAAGATCAGCATTTGTATGCTAAGTTTTTGAAGTAAGAGTCCTGGTTGGAAGTTGTTACTTATCTAGGTTATGTTATTTCTAGTAAAGGGATCATGGTGGATCTGCAGAAAGTTGCAGTGGTTAAGAAGTAGCCTAGGACTACGATTCTAACCGATGTTTGAAGCTTCTTAGGTTTAGCCAGTTACTATAAGAGATTTATGGAGTGTTTCTCAACTATAGTAGCCCCGCTGATTAAGTTAATCTAAAAGAAGGTGAAGTTCTTATGGTCGAATGCTTGTGAGGGTAGTTTTGAAAAGTTGAAAGATAATTAATTTCAACTCTAGTTTTGACAATGTTCAAGGATAATGATGGATTTGTGGTTTATTGTGATGCATCTCGTATGGGACTTACTTGTATGCTAATACAGCATGGTAGGGTGGTGGCTTATGCTTCTAGGAAGTTGAAAGTTCATGAGAGGAATTATCCAACTCATGACTTGGAGTTGTTGGTTATGGTGTTCTCATTGAAAATTTGGCGTCACTATTTGTATAGGATCCATGTACATATCATTTCTAATCATAGGAGCCTGTAATATGTGTTCACCTAAAAAGAGCTAAATCTCAAACAAAGAAGATGGCTTGAGCTACTGAAAGACTATGACATAAGTCTCCATTACCACCTAGGTTCTAATGTGGTTGTTGATGTTCTTAGCAGGTTATCTATGGGGAGTCTAGCTCATGTGGATGAGGAAAAGTGAGAATTAGTGAAAGATATTTATCATTTTGCATACCTTGGAGTTTGTCTCTTGGACTCTGTGAATGGAGGTATTTTTGTACAAAAGGTGGCGCAATCCTCTCTTAGTACTGAAATAAAGGAGAAGCGGGTATTGGATCTTGTCTTAATAAAGATTAAGGAAGATGTGGGATAGAAAAAGGTCATAGCTTTTGAGATTGGTGGTGATGGTATCTTGAGGTACCAAGATAGATTATGTGTTCCCGATGTAGATGGATTGCGAAAGTCGATCTTGGTTGAGGCTCATGAATTGACTTATATCATTCATCCTGGTTAGACGAAAATGTATCATGATCTTAAGGAGATTTATTGGTAGAATAATATAAAGCAAGATATGGCCAGTTTTTTGGATAAATGGATGGTGTCTCAACAAGTTAAGGTTAAGCACTTGCGGCCCGGAGGGTTGTATCAAGAAATTGAGTTGGCTATATGAAAGTGAGAAGTGATTAACATAGATCTCAAGACCAGTCTTCCTTGGTCTTAGAAGTAGTTTGATTTGATTTGGGTCATCGTGGATAGGATGACTAAGTCGTCTCACTTCTTGCCAGTAAGGACAAATTATTTGGTAGAGGATTATACGAAGTTGTTCCTCCAAGAGATTGCGAAGTTACATGGGGTGCCTATTTCTACCATGTCAGATCGTGGCACTCAGTTGTCATCATAGTTTTTCCATTCATTTCAGATAGGTTTGGGAACTAAGGTGAGCTTTAGTACTGCTTTCCACCCGCGATCGAATAGGTAAGCAAAAAGAACTATTCAGACACTGAAATACATGCTTAGAGCTTATGTGATTGACTATGGTGGTAGTTGGGTTGATCATTCTCCTCTTATATAGTTTTCATATAATAATAGCTACCACTCTTGTATTAGGATGGTTCCATTTTAGGTGTTGTATGGTAGGAGGTGTAGGTCTCCCATCGAATGGTTTGAAGTTGGTGAGGCTGAGATGTTTGGCCCAAATTTGGTGCACCAAGAGATGGAAAAGATGAAGGTGATTTAGGATAGGTTTAAAGCTGCCCAAAGTCGCCAAAAGTCTTACATAGATATAAGGCGTAGAGAGTTAGTGTTTAGTGTTGTTGATTGGGTTTTCTTAAAGGTATCCCCATAAAGGGAGTGATGCGGTTTGGTAAGAAGGGGAAGTTCAGTCCCCGTTATATTGGTCTGTACTTGGTGTTGAAGAGGGTTGGTAATATTTCATATGAATTATAGTTTCTCTCTAGTTTAAGCTCCATACATTCGGTGTTTCACATTTTGATGTTTATAAAGTACGTGGGTGATCCTTCGATGGTTGTTCCTTTGAAGGAGGTAGGTATTTCAAATTTTTTATCACATGAGGAAGTCCCGGTTGAAATTTTTGATCGACAAGTTCTTCGGTTACGAACAAAGGACGTAGCTTCGGTAAAGGTTCTATAAAGGAACCACAAGGTTGAAGAGGCTACTTGGGAAGCTGAAAAGGACATGAAGTCCAATAATCCTTTCTTGTTTTCCACTCTGTATAATCATGCTTAAGGTATGTGTATCCCTTGACATTTTCATTTTTTGACTTCGTTAAAGGAAAGAGGTATTTCCTTAGCATTTTTATTTTCTGTCTTTGTTAAAGGTAAGAGTAGAGGTATGTGGAGTCAATTCGTGCTAATAAATGCCTAGTCCCATCAATCGAGGATAAATGATCCACGTGGGGGAGAATTGAAACACCCCAAATTTTGGCCCTTGAAAATTTCTTGAGCCTTGAGCTCACTACCTTGGTTACGAATGGACCCCCGGAGTTGTAAGGTATCTTGGCGACTCGTTGGGATGAGTCATAACTTAATTATGTAAGTTTGTTGCATGATTCTACTCTGAGTACGAGTGAGTCTCTAAGAGTCATAAGGTTATATTACGAGTCTTGGGGTGTAAATCATAGGGTGTCCAGTGTAATTCCCAATTTAGGTTCTGTGTTGATTAAAACTGGACCCTAGGAGTTGTAAGGTCTTATTATGAGTTGTTTGGTTAAGTCGTAAGGCCAGCAGTGGGTGGTGTCCTAAAGACTTCCTTGCTTATGACTTATAGTGATGAGTCGTAAGGAGTGGTTATGAGTCGATTGTTGACACATAGTCAATGATGATTTCTTTTTAACTTTTAAGTTTAGGGCATTCTAGATATTTCCCTCTTACCCATCTTGAAACCCACGTCTTATACCCCTTTTAGGGTATTATTAGCCCTTAAAAACACAATAAAGTAACTTCTTAGCACTCTCTAATTCCTCAAGGTCAAGAATACTTAGGATTTTCAAGAGGTTGATCAATTACGGCTTTCAAGGTTGATTTCTCTCTGTACATCTTACTATTTCAGGAATGTGACTCTTTCCTCATTGTCAATTTGTTAAAAACATATGTATTAAAGTGTTATTCATATGGAATTATTTTTATTTTGAAAACAAGGGTTTGGGGTTTTGAATATTTATTGTTGAACAATATTTTTCTATGATTTAATTATGATTGTGCATTCTTTAGTTACGGTTTTTAACTTGTGGGTGCATGAGTATGGTGGATGAATAAGAGAAATGTGATTTTTTCCAAACTTATGACTTTGAAATGGTTATAACCCCAACCCATAATGTGAAATTGGTTTTGAGTTATGAGAAAGGTGGAAATTTGTAAATTGAACTAGTTGTAAACTATAACATGATATAAAGAGGTATTTAAAACACAATGGTATGATTTAATAAACAATGAGAGTCGGTGTCCCCCACCTTGTATTAATGAACAAAAGGGGTTGTTTTCCCTAAGATAATGAAAATTATTTTGGCATGATGTATTACCTTGCAAGTGCAGTTGGTATGATGATACCAACAATATATGCCTTAATGTGAAATACGGTTCAAGAATGGGATTGTGTGATAAATATATTAATTATTCTTTAATAAGGATTGTGTCGTTTAGTTGTGAAAATGGAGGTTTAGGTGACCAACACTGGAAACTGTATTTGCCAACACAGGGGTCAAGTGACCAGGGACCTTCAAGTACCCCTTATTATTATTGCATGATTAGGGAGGTTAAAGTCCCTCGTAAATCATTATATAATCAGGTGATTAAGTCACCTTGGTATATGTTGGGAGGTTCATGTCCCCCATGTGTATATTTGTGAGATTATTCTCTAATTTATGTGGCTACACGTACTGGGATCGACCAGGGGTGAGAGTTGGGGCCCATATAGCCCGTGTGTACTATTATATGATGGTTAAGCTACACAATAGAGACTAAGGTTTAAAAGTTGATGCCAAACCTTATTACCTATCCTGGCATATGACATACATGCATATATATATATATATATATATATGTTTATGCATTTGATTTTGTGCA
>NC_061113.1:25469296-25470690 GCF_002878395.1 Capsicum annuum | reverse complement strand
ATATATATATGTTTATGCATTTGATTTTGTGCATTGATTTTGAAATGAATTTTGAATTGCTTATTATGTCATTATGTTATCCTTATCCCTGAGTTATATGCTAGAGTTCCAATCGCAAACTGTCTACGTACCTTGTATCCCCATGCAATGTCTGATTTGGCTATACTTTTACTCCTTCTGCTCAGCGATTGTGGATTGACCGAGAGTTGACTTGAATAGTGAGCTTCTATTCTTCGGAAGGATTTATTTAACGATCATGTTTATAATTTGAGTTATATACTATTAGATATTTTTTTGCTATAGTCGGGGGCATGTACCAAAACTTAATTGATATTCAGTTTGTGATCATGGTTTGAAGGCTTTATTTGGACTACTGTGGTTTTTAGGCGGTGTCAATCGGATGTTTGGCCGAATTTTGGTGGATGGTTATAGACATGCATTGAAATTTTCTTAAGATATTGCATGTTATCTTGTGTTTTGTTTGATTAGGTACAGAGGGTAATCATCGGTCCAAGTAGGACTTGAGATACCCGACACGGCCAGACCCTGGTTCGGAGAGTTTCAGTTTTTCCATGATTTATTATGTATTGTTCATGCTTTATATATGATTTTAAACTTGTGGGGTGTATTATCATAGTGAATAAACTAAGGGATTGTGATTTCCCCAAATTTTGTGACTATTCGCAATTGAATTGGTAATAATCCCAACCCAATTTGAAAGTGGTTTTAAGTATGAGTATAATTGCATTGACTACTTTTAGAATAATTACATAATATAAAGAGTTTATTGAAACATAATGATTTGATTTAATAAACAAAGGGAGTCGGCATTTCCCCATTTTCTATTAATGAACAAAGGAAGTTGTTTCCCCAAGTTAATGTAATTGTAATGGCATGATGATGTTACCTTGCAAGTGTAGTTGTTATGACAATACCAATAGTGTATTTCTTGAGGTGTGTTGTGTTTCAATGAATGAAAATGTGTGTAAAGTATTTTAATTTGTCTTAAAAAGGGGATGTGTAGTCGTTCCATGAAAGTGGAGGTTTCGAGTGACCAATACTGGAAAATGTAGTTGTCAACGTGGGGTTCTAAATGACCGGGTGGTTCGAGTCCCCCTTATTATATGATTGAGTGGTTTCAATCCCCCATATTAAATAACTAGGTGCTTAAGTCAACTTTGATATATGCCGAGATGTTCAAATCCCTCTTGATGCATATGTATATATGATTATCCTCTAGTTTGTGCGGCTACACGTACTAGAGCTCTTTTAGTTGAGAGGGAGCTTGACCCATATAGCCTGTGGGTGCCTTATTATGACGGTTATGCTAAACAGCCCAAGTTAAGATTGTAAAAGATCCATGTTAAGACATGTTACCTAACCCAGCATCGTAT
>NC_061113.1:25359416-25469196 GCF_002878395.1 Capsicum annuum | reverse complement strand
TATGGATACATGTATGTGAATATGTACATTGAGTTAAACAGGATTTTGAATTGTCATTACTTTATCCTTATCCCTGAGTTACATAATAGTGTTCAGCCTACTAACCATCTCCGGACGTTGTATCCCTATGTGATGCAGGGTCCGAAGGCAAGTCTACTTTTTCTGCGTAGTGTTAGGTGGATCATCTCGGTTCGTCGGTCATTTGCGGTGAAGTGGTCAGCTTTCATTTTCAGAAGACTTGATCATCCATTAATTTTCCTTTCCTAAATTAGAAGTGAAGACTTCACATTTACATTGCCATTGTCATTGTCAAGGTCGGGGCATGTCTCGGCTTAGATTATTTTCGTACTAGTAGAGACTTTATGGATATGACTATGGATTGGGTTTTGGTTGTTGATAATCTTAGATGTCTTTGAGCTTATTATTTCCTATCTTTTTATATGTTCGAAATTTATATGTTGAATAGTGACTCGTGTTCTATTTGACTAGACAATGGGGGTGGTCTTCAATCCTCGGTGGACTTGAGATACCCGTCACGGTCAGGCCCTTATTTGGGTCGTGACACTTAGCTTATTTATCTTGCATTTTATTATATTTATATTATAATTTTACTCAGTCGGTCGATGATGCCTACTGAATACCTATGATTTTGGTGCTCGTACTACACTTTTGTACCTTTTTTATGTAGATCTAAGTACTAGATGCCATCATTGATGTTGTGATTATGCTGGTCAAAGTGTGGATATAGAGTGAGCTCTTAGAGATAGAGTTGACATTTTCTAAATTTTTTATTTTTAAATAGTCTTTCTATTTTGAGACTGTTGTGTATTTGACTTTGATAGTACTCCTATTCATTTGATTAGGTGCTCTTGTACCGAATTTACTAGGTCGTGGGATGATATTACTTTTCTCTTATTTCTCTTTATTTATGCTATTTTCTTTATGATTTATGTCTTGTAATTTAGTTACTTGCATAATTTTGGCATTTATGCCATTTTTCAAGAATTAGCCCGTTACTTATAATTTCGGGCTACAGTTTGTCTTACCTCTTGGTGGGATAAAATCGGTGACATCATCACTCGTGAAATTGGATTGTGACAAGTGAAAATTGAAGTTGTAGACTACTGAGTGTTAAAGTTGTGAACTATTGACTTGAAAATGTTAACTAATAACTTAAAATGTTAAGTAATGACTTGAAAATGTTAGCTAGTGACTTAAAAAGTATTTAGTGAATTGAAATTGTTAGCTAATAACTTTAAAATGTTAACTTTTTAGCGACTTGAAATAGTGAAGAAGTGAATGTGTACTGACTTGGAATTAGTGAAGTAGTGCTTAAAATTGTGAAGTGTTTAGTGAATATAAATTGTGAACTATGGACTTGGAAATATAAACTAGTAACTTAAAAAATGTTAACTTGTGACTTAATAAATATGAAGTGTTTAGTGAAATTAAAGTTGTGGACTAGCGACTTGGAAATATTAAATAGTGACTTAGATTTGTGAACTAATGAATTAATATTTAGTTAATTCAAGTTGTGAACTAGTGACTTGAAATAGTTAAGTAATAAATTGATAATGTTAAGTAGTGACTTGAAATAGTAAAGTGTATAGTGAAAATTGAAACTGTGGACTAGTATTGTTGAAGTTGTGAACTACTGACTTGAAAATGTTAATCAATGACTTAAAATGTTAAGTAGTGACTTGAAAATATTAACTAGTGACTTAAAAATATTAAGTGTTTAGTACATTGAAATTGTGAACTAGTAACTTCAAAAATGTTATGTGTTTAGTTACTTGAAATAGTGAAGAGATAACTTTGTATTAACTTGAAATTAGTGAAGTAGTGATTAAAATTGTGAAGTGTTTAGTGAATAAAAATTGTGAGCTACTCACTTGGAAATATAAACTAGTGACTTAAAAATGCTAACTAGAGACTTAATAAATATGAAGTGTTTAGTGAAATTAAAGTTGTGGACTAGTGACTTGGAAATATTAACTAGCTAGTTGGGGCTAGTCCTTAGTGTTTTTTGGATTTGATACTTCTAGACACTTCTAGACACTTCTAAGATATTCTTGAACTTAACTTTTAACTTTTGAAAAAATTCTAGGATTGTTTAAGTATTTTGGATGTTGTTGTATTGATTGTTTAGTGTTTTGAATGTTGTTAGATTGACTGTTTAAGTGTTGTTGAATAGTATTATGTGTTATATGATTATTTTAACTTAATGTGTGTTGCTTGGGGTGGTACATATTGAATTATGTTTTCTATGGAAGGTGAAATGCAGAAAATGTATTTTTCTGCACCTAAGAAAAATGTAGAAAAGCAACGGACAGCATCGCTTTTGTTCGTCGCTTTTCAATTTTATTTAAAAAAAAGTTGACGTTGTTCGTCACTTTTTTTCTTCATTTGTTCTTCATATGAAAGACAAAAACCGACGGATAGTGAAACATTTTTTGATACAAATTAATTATTTTTCCAAAATAAAAGGGAACAGACAGTGTCGCATTTTCTGAAAAAAAAATTTTTTTTATCAAAATAAGACGTTGTCAGGCGCTTTTTGTTCATCATTAAAGCGACAGACAACGTCACATTTTTTGAAAAAATATAATTTTATTTCAAATAGCGATGTTGTCTGTCATAAGAAAAGCAACGATGTTCGTCGTTTTGAAAATCATGAGCCTTATTACGATGTAAGTGATTGCTTGGCTTTTTCATCAATTTTGATCAAAGAAACAATTTTGTCTGTCACTTTTGGCTGTCGTTTTTAGTAGTGTGCCCATTCATAGGATAAAACAACACATCATCACCCAGGTCTTCATTGTCACTGTTTTGCACACGACGAGGTGCGCCTACGTTTTGTTGATTCAGATGTACAGAGGAAAGTACAGTCAGTCTTTCCGCTTCTTTTTGTGCATTCATATTTCTTCTCAAAGTTCTATTGAGTTCAGGATCATAGGACAATAATGACTCACCCCAACGACAAGCACTTGGCATGTACAACTAATAGCCTCTAAATACAAAAATAATAAATAAAAGAAAAATTATAAAGTGAGATTAAAAGTCAAATAAAACAGATACACTTGATAGACAACTGTATTTCCCGACAACGACATCAAAATTTGATACACCTAAACTACAACTTCCTTAAGAATGTGTAAGCAGTCTTCAAATATAGAACCTAACAAATGTTGGGGTTGAATCCCTTAGGAAATAGGGTGTTAACTAAGTTATATGCATTTTAAATAATGCTTAGTGGATGATTTCCATGAAAAGGGGGGCTTATATTAAAAAAATTTATATAGTTTCACTTATGTCAAATTATGATGGTTAAATTTAGTGTTTAAATAAGTATATTTCATAATGTAAAGAGAAAACCATACAAAGGAGAAATTCTGAATTTCAATCTTTGACAAGAACCAAGAAGCTGTGTTTCTCACCCTAGAATATCAATTCTCTAGAGAAATAAGCGTTACAAAAATATTTAAAAGTTTGAAAGATGTCTATTCTAAACCCTAAACTATATACTTATAGGTCACAAAGATGTGCAAATGTAAAATTCGAATTTGGACTGCCGAAGCCACGCTGACGAGTCGTTTGGTGATTTGTCAGAGGGTTGACGGTTCATCGATTGAACCGACTCTTGATGCCACTCAAGAATACATTTTGTTTAAGGAACGACGGATAGGGTGACGGTTCACCGCAGTCCTAGCGGTCAGTCGGGTGAGCCGTCACTTGAATTCACTTATTCAATTATTCTAATTAAGACCTGACAGATGGGGTGACAGTTCACCGACGCTTACAGCCCGTTAATTGAGTTGCAGGGGCGGAGCTACAGTATCCTACAGAGGTTTGGGCGAACCCAGTAGCTTGTATGTAACCCTATATTTATACTGCTAAATTCTAAATATATGTATATAATTATATAGTGCGAACCCATTGACAAATATTGTTGCTTGGCCCTATGGTAGACGGGCCTTTGTTAATGCCTTTCTTCTGCAACTTTGATTTCTCGATCATTCTGGCTATACACGGTGTGGTTGCTTGTCAGAGATCTGATGGTTAGTCAGAGGAGCCGTCACACCCATTTACAACATAATCCTCCTTCTTTTCTGTCATTACGCTTATTCCCTGAAAATAAACAGAAAACACATTAAAAACAACAACGGTGGCTTGAAAATTTGCAACTATCCTTAGTTAAAGCCGTCACCTACTTTTGCATTGCTCACATCCATGATTAAATATATGACCAGTCCTCTTGGGCTTGGCTACATATGATTTTATCTGATATTGTTACTAGGAAGGAGAATTCAAAAACCATACTTTCATAAGGTAATAGATCTGTGTCTTTTATTTATTTTACAATATTCTCTTACTCTTCATGTATAGTGGGCATGAGGGTTGGACTCGACAAAGTGCTATTAATTACACTAAGATAAAGACGTGCATATCTAATGGTTCAGATATGGACTAAAAGTGAACTTATTTTTATTGGTACAAAGAAGAAGCAGCTAAGGCAACCAATTAAGGGCTTGATGCTGCAGTGCATGTTTTGGGACTGCTAGGGCTGTTTTAAAGATTAGAAAGACACTGAACCCCAAAAGTGCCTTGAAGCCTACTGCCCCAGCCAAATCTCCTGTTGCGGGCAGCTAAAGCTGATAAGAAGGCTGAGAATTCCAAGAATTAACTGATCAGTGCTGACCTTGTTTGAGTTACATTGCAGGTGCTGTCAATTAGAACCCAGTACTTTTAGATATTTCAACTTCACTTATGTTATTTGTCATGATAAGAAATATAGTTCTTTTACCGTAGATAGGCTATTGTAAATTAAATTGGCCACCCAAATTCTCAAACTCTACTTTCTACCTTCTAGTTTTTATGTACCATTTGTAGAATAAGTGTAATAAATAGTGGAAGGCATATCTTGCATCTTGTTTGAGCAGTACCTTTCATCATTAGGTTAAAACACAATGTTAGTGGGTTGCAGTCATGGATAACGGTTTTCCTCCAAGAGAGTCATCAAAATTTTTTCCCCTTATCAACAGTTTTAATATTTTGGTTATTAATAGTTCAGATTTTTCAATGGTGATAATATTATCAAAGATGATTCACTCATGTCCATTCAAATGGAAAGAAAGGCACACATTAAAATTGTTCTTATGATGTGAAGGTAATATTATTAAAGAAAACTAGGAGAAGTATTTACGAGGGCACTTAAGGGTTTGACTTAATGGTCGATGAGGCTGGTACTGTGGGAAAAAAATAATTAAAATAAATTAAATAAAAAAATTACAAGAAAAATTAACGTTGCAATATGTATAAAGTGGTGACATGAATTTGGAAGTTGGTGTTGCAACATGATTGAGTTGGAAGTTGGTGTTGCAACATGCAAGCTTTGGGAAGTTCATCTATAAATAGATGATTTCCAATTCATTTTGATACACACCAAAATTGAGAGAGCAATAGAGAGAAAAAGAGAGTAATCCACAGATATATCTATAGTCTGTGAGAAATAAAAAAAGTGTTGTTTCATTTATAAAGAGTAGTAGTTGTTTGACACTGTCAAGTTGTAATTAGTATTATTGTATTGCTCTATTGGGTATTATATTTACCCCATTATAATATTTGGTGTCGTTGTTTCTCTTCTATTATTGTTATTTGTGTGGATATTATCCTGGGTGGGAATATTTATTTTTCCCAACAAAGTGGTATTGCAGCCATGGCAAATAATAGCCCACTGTTTTTTCAGTACCCCCGCCTTACAAAAGAAAATTATGAAAAATGGTGCCTACGAATGAAAGCCATTCTTGGATCTCAAGATGTTTGAGACATTGTAGACAAAGGGTATACAAAACCCGCCAATGAGGAGACTCTGTCTCAAAATGAAAAAGATGTCTTGATTAAGACAAGTAAGAAAGATCAATAGGCCCTCACTCTCATCCGCCAATGTCTGGATGATGGTATGATTGAGAAGGTGGCTGATACAACTACCTCGAAGGAAGCTTGGGAGATTTTACAAAATTCTCTCCAAGGAGTTGATAAGGTGAAGAAGGTAAAACTTCAAACTCTAAGGGTTGATTTTGAAGTTTAAAAAATGAAAGAATCCAAATCTATTTTGGATTTTTGTTCGGGAGTGATGGCTATTGTGAATCAACTAAGAAGGTACGGGGAGGAATTAGATGATGTGTGTGTGGTAGAAAAGATCTTTCGCTCTTCAACACTCAAATTTGATTATGTGGTGTGTGCTATTGAGGAGTCTAAAGATTTAGACTCTGTGACAATAGAACAATTGGAAAGTTCTTTACAAGCCCACGAAGAAAAAATAAAAAGAAGAAAAGAAGAGCCATTGGAGCAACTTCTTAAAACTCAGGCATCCTTCAAAGATTTTGGAGGTGAAAAATGTTACAGAGGAAATAGACAATGGCAAGTTCGTGGCTGCCATGGAGGTCGTGGAAGAGGAAGGAGTTGTATCAAAAAATTCAACAATGAAGCTAAAACCCATCAAATATTCAGAGGTAGTGGTCGTGGACAATGAGAAGGAAGAGAACGTGGAGCTTATCAAGTTACCAATGAAATGGGGTATGACAAATCTAAAATTGAGTGCTACAACTGTCATAATTTTGGACATTACTCTTGGGAATGTCGTAGTAATGTTGGAGAAAAAGACAACCTTGTTAACAAGAACAAAGAAGAAGATGATTCAACATTGTTAATGGCACTCACAGAAGATGATACAGTTGATTACAGTTGATTACAGTTCATGGTATCTTAATAATAGAGCAACTAATCATATGTGTGGATACGAAGACAAGTTTGTGGAGATCAAGAAGACGACGAGCGGTAGTGTTTCTTTTGGAGATACCTCAAAGATTCAAATTAAAGGAATAGGGAGGAGTTTTCCAAAGGAAACCACGTCAAGAGAAACTAATCCACTTCAGCTTGTTCATACTGATGTGTGTGGTCCAATCGATCCACCTTCTTTTGGTAAAAGTAAATATTTCTTACTCTTTATTGATGATTCCAGTAGAAAGACTTTGGTATATTTCTTGAAGCAAAAATCAGAAGCTTTTGTTTCCTTTA
Organism: Capsicum annuum; assembly: GCF_002878395.1. NCBI lineage: Eukaryota > Viridiplantae > Streptophyta > Magnoliopsida > Solanales > Solanaceae > Capsicum > Capsicum annuum. Next base: position 25,462,119 of record NC_061113.1, on the reverse strand, counting down.
AAAAATTCAAAGAACTTGTAGAAAAAGAGAACGACTACGAGATAAAAGCCTTAATGTCCGATAGACGAGGCGAATTCACTTTAAAAGAATTTAATGACTTTTGTCAGTGTCATGGAATTTGTCTCCCTTTAACGGCACCTTATTCACCCCAACAAAATGGAGTTGCAGAAAGAAAGAATAGAACAATTCTTAATATGGCAAGATGTATGTTGAAAGCTAAAAATATACCAAAAGAATTTTGGGCCGAGGCTATCTCATGTGCAGTGTATTTAAACAACATGTCTCCAACAAAAAATGTGAGAGATCAAACACCTCAAGAAGCATGGAGCGGAAGAAGTCCAAGTGTCAAGCACTTGAGAATTTTTTGGAGCATATCCTATGCTCATATTCCACATCAAAAGAGAGATAAACTTGATGATCGAAGCATCAGGTATGTGTTTATTGGCTATGACACTAGTTCAAAAGGCTACAAGTTATACTATCCAAGTAACAACAAAGTGGTAGTCAGTCCTGATGTTGAATTTGATGAAGAAGCGTCATGGAATTGGGAGGTCCAGGAGGCTCAGAAAAAAAGAACATATGATTTTCTTCCATACTTTAGAGATAAAGAAAAGTAGGATACCATGACACCTGCACAAGATGCAACCCTACCAGCAAATATTGCCTCTCCTTCTTCTTAAGATCAGAGTTCAAGTGAAAGGCCATAGAGGATGAGGAGCATCCAAGAACTCTATGATGACACAGAAGAAGTTACTAATTTTGATTTTTGGTATTATATCTATACTGACTTTGAACCAATGAATTTTGATAAAGCTGTTACAGACAAAAGGTAGAGACAAGTCATGAAAGAATAAATCCAGTCAATAGAGAAAAACAAAGAGATAACAACTCTTCCTAAATATCATCAAGCAATTGGAGTTAAATGGGTAGACAAGACAAACAAGAATGCTCATGGAATGGTAGAACTAAAGTACGTGAAATCCCATGATCAAGTTGTAGATATTTTTATAAAGCCTCTCAAGTTTGAAAACTTTCAGAGATTGAGATCAATTCTTGGAATGAAGAAGAAAAATCAAAATTAAGGGAGAGATTTGTGGGATCAAAATAATTAAAATAAATTAAATAAAAAAAATAACAAGAAAAATTAGTGTTGCAACATGTATAATGTGGTGACATGAATTTGGAAGTTGGTGTTGCAACATGATTGAGTTGGAAGTTGGTGTTGCAGCATGCAAGCTTTGGGAAGTTCATCTATAAATAGATGACTTCCAATTCATTTTGATACACACAAAAATTGAGAAAGCAATAGAGAGAAAAAGAGAGTAATCCACAGATATATCTATAGTCTGTGAGAAATAAAAAGAGTGTTGTTTCATTTATAAAGAGTAGTAGTCGTTTGACACTGTCAAGTTGTAATCAGTATTATTGTATTGCTTCATTGGGTATTATATTTACCCTGTTATAATATTTGGTGTCGTTGTTACTCTCCCGGTATTGCTATTTGTGTGGATTTTATCCTGGGTGGAAATATTTGCTTTTTCCAACAGGTACAAATAATAAACATTACTGTAGTTGATTTTATTCTATCTTCCTAATCTTTGGTAGAAGAGTTACTCGGTACTTGTGTTGATGGGACGAGGAGGTACCCAGTAGAAACAGTAATGTTAGGTGATTTATTCCCATTTACCTAAACATTGGTGGCAGACTAGCTGACATGAACACCATTGTTATCTCAAAAGAAGGAGATGGATTTATGAGGTTTCCTGTGTGCATCATGACCCTCTCAACCTTTGGAGTTCTATCGTTGAGTTGTCTACAATGACTAGAAGTGTTGCTAGCAATGATGAGTTATTTATTAGTGTAGAATCTAGATGTCCATGTTTAGGCATCATATCAGCTAACCTAACTCCAAATACAGATTCTTTTATGTCAATTTCATTTGGTGCTATCAGGAAAGCTACTTTTTGTTTTCGATGTGTTCTTAATTACTTCATCCAGTGTCTTTGCTTGACATGTAAATATGAAGTTAATACATGCCAAATTTAATGAAAGAGACATCATTTGGATCTAGCTATGTTATCTTTGGCTTTCCTCGTACGAATCATTAAGCTATTTCCATTACACTTATGAAGCAGTATGTTGTCATAAGGAAAGCTTAGCTTGGTGCGTCTCTGATCAGCGAAATGTTGTCATTGTGAAGGGTGGGGACAAGCAGCTCTTAGAAATGGCCATTAGGCATTACAAGAAAACACTCGAGATAATAGGCATTAACCCTGACCTCTTCATATTATTCTTTTGATGTGTGTGCATATACAAGTGAGAGCACCAAACCCACCTACTGAAAACAGTGACGAGTTTAAGTTTCCATTCTTCTTCTTTAACTTTATTTTGCATGTGATACCAGTGAGTTAAGATTAAGATCTGGTTTTTTGTTATGTTGAATTAAATTAATCACTCGACTGAGTTTAAGCAACAACAGTTCACCACACACATTATTTTGTTTAACAAGACTTCATCTCCACACTACTTCCACTCTAGCTTACATTGACCAGAAGACATCGAATTTGTGAACTCTTAATTTTCCTTGTGTTATTGTTGTAAATCTGCAGTGGTGGCAGATCAGCTAAGACTTTAGTGGTGTAACTACTTTTTTTGAGACATAAAAAGTTGTAGCACTTGAGGGATCACCGGACAACATTGCTCATTAAATTTTAAAGAAACCAAAATGGCAGCTACACATAAATAAGAGCTTTTGCATAGAACAATTGGATCTAAGGCGCATTTACTTCAAATTTATGGACACACTACTATTGTCTTAAGAGTTTATTTACTCTTGAAAACGCATAATCAGAAAATTTTGAAGGAAAAATAATAAAAATACAGGATGGCCATGCTGGCCACGAGAACCTGCGATCTTTGTGTTACTAATACGGCGCTCTAACCAACTGCTCCAATAGGCCTCGATGTTGATTTAAGTCTAACCATGAAAATAACACTCTCACTACTAAAAAAAACAGGAAAACTAACCATATGTGGTTGGTTTTCCTGCATTTCCAACCACAAAACTGTAATGCCCCAAGTCTGTACCCCGGACGCTACACGGTGCTCATAATCCCGAAAGACCACAAGCTAACCCATGACTGGTACCTGCTTCAATAACTGAACAATAATACTGAATAATATGCAGAATTAGGCGTAAATCTTGCCATAAGGTTCAATCTTTAAATAAAACTGAAAAAGGTATCACAAATACCCAAAACTGAAAGACAAAAACTGAAATCTAAATAATTGTCTGAAATACTCTAGTCTGGGAAGCCTCTAACTATCTGAACTATGGAGTTGATGGGACAAGTCCATAACTAACTCTGTCTACTGACATAAACTAAAATACTATAAATAGTAATCATTTCCTCAAACTATGAGGACTCACCACTACGCTGAATGCTGAAAGTCTGATCTGCTAAGGATGCTCGGGAGCCCGTGTGTCGAAACCTATGATATAAGACATCATAGCACAAAAATCATGCGTCAATACTTTGAATATACTGGTATGCTCAATGAGGTAGGCTGATTTACATAGGTTCATATGCATAAACAATAATAACTAAATAACATGAGTATGACTAAATAAGAGTACATGCATGAATACGTATAATATAACTGAAATCGTGATAACACTGAACACTGAGTCTGAATACAAATCAACTGATTAACTAGATGACTGATACTAAACTGCGGATAATTGGATGACTGTATCTGAAAGTCCTAAATTCTGAGGAACTATACTAAGTTCCATATTGAGCTGAGTTGGGTGACTATATCTGATAGTCCTGAATCTGTATAACTGAACTGAGTTCTATTTTGAGACTGAGACTGAAACTAAAACTGTGGGAGGTAATCATCTAACTGGCATGCCTCTTTTCTAACTGATTTGGGGTCAAACCTATAAACCCAGTTGGAAGGGTGTCAATACCGTGCCACAGGTAAGAATAAACTATGAGTTAACTATCTCTGACAGAAAGTTCTTCCATCAACCCTCGCTGGTAGGATAACTCGGGTGATAAGTATCAATCCTCATAATATCTAGCAGAAATATATCTCAACCTACGCTGGCTATGTAGTTTTGTAATACAGGGATTGCTTCCAGGGGTCAAACCCTCTGCTGGGAGGAATGCCTCCATCCCTGGGTTAACTCAGTGCTGAATCCTACTCCCAACTGAAAGGACACTGAACTGAATTCTAGTTTGAACTAGATTGAATTGGACTGCTACTGAGATCATTGTTTAGTTGAGATAAAATGAGTTTACAGGATTTTGTTAACTAACAGAATACCACTAAATTCTGTTAGATGACTGAGTTTACTGACGTCTGAACTGAATACTAAATTAGACTGGACTCATATTGAATCTATTGAGTTTTCCTGAGTTCTGTAACTAACTTAAGAGTACTACTGATGGTGACATGACTGATATTGTTCTATAACTGACCATGGCTCTAAGTAAATAACTAAATTGTTGGGTATAAGTACCCCCAGGACTCTATAGCATAAATTAAGTGATATGGCATAAACATGAAAGATGTAAACTTATGAAATTAATCATCATTAATTTATTGGGGCATTTTGACAAACACTTGCATGATATAACTTGCAAACAAACTAACTTGACATGATTTCATTCTCTTAATAGTTCAGATGGATAATTTATCAAGCACTTGGTGAACATAGTATATGCACATAGTATTTAACAACAAATGAGCATCATAATTCATCTCTAATGTCACAAATCAAGGGTTTATCATGGATTCATATGAATCTACATGTACAATGATCAAATTCACATGGAATATATATATATATATATATATATATATATATATATATAAAATCATGAATTAGGAACTTAATCCAAATTGCAATCATGGATACATTTTAATTCCAACCATGAAAATCATAAACTCAATTACTTAAAGTTCAAAAGATATTCTTGGACTCCAAGGGTGGAAGGGACCCTTGGATGAACACTTCACATTCCTTTGTTGAAGAATTTTTGAAAGTTTATGGTTGAATCTTGAGTTCTTGATTTGAAATTGGATCTTCTAGGGTTTTGTTCTTGAGAAAATTTGAGAAAGAATGACTATATTTACTCTATAAGGAGTTTAATTTTGTGTTTTAGGGGTTCAGGGTCGAATAAAAAGGATCTAAATACCCCCAAGAATGCGGTCTTTTAATGACTGAAAATTGGGCTACCGATGTGCAGGTCGACGCGATGCGTCAATGGCATCGACATGATAGCCGACGTATCCCGCCATGTTCACGTTGATTCACTGGATATGGACATTGATAGCTGAGAAAAATATTAATCAATGCGATATTCGATGCGGCGTGCCAAGATCGCATTGATCCACTATTTTTAGATTCCAAAGGAGCTTCAAACGAAGTCCGAAAAATCCAAAACTTGTTCAGGAACACCTATTGACCTTATTGATCATTAATTAACTTGAATATCAACATTTAATGGATGTAAAGATAGTGAAATAAGATTTCCAACCTTTGTAGGCTAAAAAGACACTAAGTCTGAGTACTTAGTTAAAATATTCTAAGTTTGGGACCCTTTGACAAGCCTAAAGGACTGAATAACGCTTAGGATTTTGCGCGGTCTTACATTATCTCCCCCTTGGGAACATTCATCCTCGAATGAGACTGCTAAGATTGAAAATACTAAGAGACTAACTTACTTGCTGGACATGAACATCTGGAACACAACTATATGGCTGATATTACTGGTACCTAAATTATCATACTGAATATGCATATCTGATGCATGAGTATAGCTGAACATGATTAATGAATGCATGACTGGGATTACTGATAAATTAACTTTATATATCAACATGCATATATGATGCATGGATACATGACTGAACTAACTCATAAACGCATAACTGTACATATAATGGTAACTAATACCAAGTTTGTAACTTAAATATTAACATGGAACTGAATAAGCATAAGAAAAACTATTACCTTGAGCTGAGTTTGGATTAGTGGAGAATAGATGAGGATATTTCGTTTGCATTTCTGCTTCTGCTTCCCAAGTAGCTCCTTCAATGGATTGATTCCGCAAAAGAACTTTGACTAGAGGAACTTCTTTGTTCCTCAGTCTGTGAATCTGATAATCAAGGATTTCAACTGAGATCTCTTCATAAGAAAGGTTGTTCTGAATATCTATGCCCTCTGTAAGGACTACGACTAATGGGTCATCTATGCATTTCTTTAGTAAGGAAACATGAAACACTAGGTATATTAAGGAGAGATCTAAAGGTAACTCAAGCTCGTAAGCTACCTTTCCAAAACGGCTGAGGATTCGGTAATGACCGACATATTGGGGACTGAGTTTCCATTTCTTGCTAAAATGCTTCACTCCTTTTATAGGAGAGATTTTTAAGTACACATAGTCACCAATCTCGAGCTTGAGATCCTTTCTGTGCACTTCTGCGTATGATTTCTATTGGCTCTGAGCTGTCTTAAGACTTTTCTTAATTAACTGGACCTTCTCTAAGGTATCAAACACCAAGCCAAGCCTAACCACTGTAGCCTCATCCACTTCAAACCAACCAATGGGAGATCTACACCTCCTCTCATAAAGCGCCTCAAACAGAGCCATCTAAATACTGAAATGATAGCTGTTGTTGTATGTGAATTCAATCAAAGGAAAATGGTTATCCCAACTACCTTTAAAGTGTATCGCATATGCTCGCAGTATATCTTTTAAGGTCGGAATGGTTCTTTCTACTTGACCATCTTTTTGAGAATGAAAGGCTATACTGAGATGAACTCGGGTACCAAGACCCTTTTAGAATACTTTCCAGAAATGAGAGGTGAACTAGGTACCTCTATTTGAGATAATGGATAATGGAACACTATGCAATCTGACCAACTCCTTGATATAGAGTTTGACGTAATCCTTGGCTGAATAGGAGGTATGAACTAGAAGAAAATGAGCTGATTTAGTTATGTTGTCTACAATAACCCAAACTGAATCATACTAACAAGGAGTACAAGGCAAACCCATCACAAGGTCCTTATTCACTTCTTCCCATTTTCGAGTGGGAATATTGAACTCCTGCATGGACCCACTAGGCTTCTGATGCTTAATATTAACCTGCTGAAATATTGAGCACTTAGCTACAAACTCTTTAATGTCTCTTTTTATCCCACTCCACCAATAGATCTCCGACAAATCGTGGTACATCTTCATGGCCTCTGGATGAATAAAGTAACGTACACCATGTGCCTTTGTTAGAATTCGCTACCTCAAGTCATCTACACTTGGCACACATAGATGACCCTGACAATGCAATACACCATCTCTCCTTTAGGATAAAACTTCAACTTTCTAATTTCTAACTAATTCGTTCAAGTGGAATAGACTCGAATCCCTATCCTTCTTTTCCTTCACTTCGGAAACTAGGGATGATTCTGAGCTACTCTACACCAACACACTACCTTCTGCTGAATCAACTAAGAGAACACCTAGTCGGGCTAGCTGATGAATTTCCTGGTTTAACTTCTTCTTACGGCCCTCAACATGGGAAACACTACCTATAGACATTCTACTGAGAGTGTCAAGCACTATATTGGCCTTTCCTGGATGATACAGAACACTCATGTCATAGTCTTTCAATAATTTTAACCACCTTCTCTGACAGAGGTTGAAGTCTTTTTGAGAGAACACCTACTGCAGACTCTTATGATCAGTGAACACATTAACGTGCACACCATACAAGTAATGCCTCCAAATGCTTAAGGTAAAAACTACTACTTCTAACTGAAGGTCATGAGTAGGACTGTAATACCCCGATCATTTCTTAAGCCTAAATCCATCTTTTGAGTGACTATAGACGACTTCCAAGGTGATTTTTGTTTATATCATGTTGTATTTCCCTAAATTCCACTTTCTATCATGTGGATAGTTGGATAAGCTTTCATCGACTTAAGATTCACCCAAATCGGATACCCAGTAAGGAGGTTAGAGTTATTTTGTAATTCCCCAAGATTCTAACCAATAGTTCAACCATAAATCAAGCTCTTGAGAAATAAATTATGGTGCTTTGGTTGTTTTCTAATCAAGTATAGTGTGTATTAAGGCCTTAAAGATGTCCTAACGATTGGACGAATCAAAACATTCCTTACCAATTGAATTCTTGGGAAGGATATTAGTATAGTCAAGTTCAAATGAGTCTATCTATACTTATACTTGGAATTTTTGAGCTCATGACCTATCAAAAGATATATAATTGAATTATATTTCCAATAATACCAATTTTGTCAAAATCCGATACCGGAGCAAAGAGTTATACCCATTTTACTCCAGCATATCAATCTGGAAAGGTGTGACGATGTTTCAGACGGGCTGTCACATTTTTTATGACATTTTTGATGGCCTGTCATATTTCTGATGACATTTATGATAACTTCGTCAGCCTTAGGCAGAAACTCATAAAATCCAACTTTTTTGACGACATTTTGTGACGGCCTATTTGTGATATTTGTGATGGATTTCTTAATGCATTCTGAGCTGAGTCTGGGAGGAGTATTTAGCACCAAGTAGAAAATATGGTATTTCCCCAAAACTACGTCCCACCGTAGGATTGATGTTGATAACTGTGGGCCAGAGGCCGAGTATGGGATTAGGATAGTAAAATTGAGGTTGTACTCCCTGGAAAGAGTACGACGCTCCCGCCAATGTGGGGTTCTCTCCTTAGGAGGGCAAAACATTGGACTTCATGCGGCTCACATGGTTTAGTTTATGTCGGTTATAAGAAAATCCCAAGTCCATAAGATTTCAAGTTTCATGAGTTACCGAGTCACTCTAAGTCATGATTTAAAGAGTTTGAGTTGAGTATAATGATTTAAGAGATATATAATGCTTGCATTACTATTGATGATTTACACGGAGTATATTTCAATTAATTTAAGCAAAGAAAATTGTTATCATCAGCATGTATGATTTTCAAAATCATTTATTATATCATTTATAATTTTTCATTGCACCCCCACATACTCAGTACATTCCTTAAAGTACTGACCCCCATATATTTCCATATGCTACAGTATCTTATAATGTAGGTGCAAGTTTATAATGTAGGTGCAAGTTGTAGCGCAGATACCGCATTCAGTCAGTCCACCGCTCCCAGTCAGCAGGTAATGAGTCCTTTTGATTCGAGGGCTTGAGTTGGTTATACAGTTCGAGAAGTATTGTATTTTCTTATTTTAGTCGTATTGAGCTTAGATAGTTGGGAGTCATGACCCAGCTATCTGAAGTCAGTACCAGTAAATGCTTTATAGACGGTCAATAGAAGTTGATGTATTCAGTTTTAGTTTCGTTTGGTAAAAGTAGATTTGTAATCTTGTAAAGTTCGTATTTATATTGATCAAATTCAGAGAATTTTTATGTTTTCGCTGATATTATATAGATTTAAGTATTTTATCCAGTTGCTTATGAGTTATGCCAGTAGAAGGGCTAGCTTGGGGTCACTTGTGACCCTAAGCACTGTGAGATGTCTCGGGACCAAATTTCGAGGCATTACAAACTTGGTATCAGAGCCCAGAGTTCAAGTGTCCTATGGTGTCTATGAAGCCATGTCTAGTAGAGTCTTGCGGAATGGCACGAAGATGTCTGTACTTTTCTTAGAGAGGCTACAAGACATGTAGAAAAGGTCCCCATTCTTTCAAGTCTTAGATTGTACTATAGAAAGGTTCTTTGAGAAACTTATGCATATTCTCATCTTTCTCTATTCAGGGCATCCCTGCCTTATTTTTGAGGTTTTAAAGACAGCCAAGCTCAACTCTTTGCTGACAGTAATTTCTTAAATAGTCTCCACAGATAGTTACAGAGTTTTAAATAAGCTAAAAAGTATCCTATTAGTGTCTTATCATGCCTTGCTTATGAATCGTGCAATAATCCCAAGTCAGTTGTGCTTCCAGATTCCTTCTCAGAATCTATAATAATAATCTATACTTCTTTATCTATGACCTATTCTTGAGGTGACATGATCTGCAAGTTTTAATTTCCTTTCCTGATAATGCCCTTAGACTTACAAGAGAGAAATTTTAGAAGTCTCACAAAGCAGCCTGAGAAGAGCTTGCCAACGTGTTATAAGTTGCCTAAGTTCAATGTTATGCCCTCTTCCTTATGATTCTTTTAGTTAAGATAGAGTAAGATGTGTATTCTTAGATTATCAAATATTGTATGGCGAGTTTCTACCTCTCGTAACCTTGTTATCGTCATGATATTGGAACTGAAAGTATAGTGAAGCCGTGTGGGGCTCTTTTGATTCACTAGCATAATTGCCTTGTTATCCATCTCAAATTCTTTTTTTTAATGCAAAATCAAAGAGTAGTGAAGTTAGGTGAGGCCTATTTTGACTCACTTGCGACTCTTTATGTATCTTGTTTCCTCATGCTGATTAGAACGGGGTTTAGAGGTGTAGTGGCAAGAAAAGTGAAAAGTGTGATTTATTGGAAGTATGTCTAGCCGGTCCTTTTGCATGTGATCGAGTTAGTGGTAAAGTGATATTGTCCTTGTGTGTCCGCTCATGGAAGAAAAAGAAGGAGTATTGGTGGAGGTAAATAATAGTTTGCTTAAAGTATGAAAAGAGTTGTTGATGGTATGTTGCACAAGATAAGTATAGGTTATGGATAAGGATACTCAGTGGATGAGTGTTGTTAACTTAGGTGCTCCTAAGATTGCAAAGGAAAGTTAAGTTGAGGCTTAGAGAGTTATGAACTAAGTTAAGCTGTGTATGAAGGATAGATAGTAATGATGAGTAGAGGGAGGGTGCGTTGATGGATTATAAATGAGACAGACCATATGATTATGACCAATTATTGTTATTAAGGGGTTTAAGGGGGCTAGTGTTTATTCACATTTTGTTTTATAGTTTCCAAGTGAGAATTGTGTGTGTGAGGTGGAGTTGTAAGTTATGTTGAGTACCATCTGTACAACTACACATGCTGGTAAGCATCATCGGTTGACCCAAGTTAAATCACATAAGAACAACATAAATATCCAAAATAAAACATGCCCTTATAAAATAATAAATCCACCTATATCTCTCACCACTTTCTAGTCACCACTTTCCTCTTTACTTTCCACTCCTTGTTACATATCTATCACCTACTAATTCTATGGTCTATTGTCATATATTTTTTCGAAAACATCAGTATAATTCATTAACCCTTCCCATGTTAACTCACTCAAAATGATACTAGATTGAACACTACTTAATTCAAGGACTATTTGTGAGTTACTTTATGTATACTTATTATATGACCGAACATCACCCCCAACATCTAAATAGTAAGACCATGTAATCACCTCACTTATTATCCATATTCTACCAATATACGGTAAACAAGTACTACCACGCAACACTTAGCAATTATATCTTCAGTTAGTTTTTGCTTAATCATTAGTCAAGTAGAACATAAAAGTATATATCAAGTACAAATATTTAACCAAGTCTATACTATGACTCGATAAATAGTTAGGTCAACCTTGCCACAATAACCTCTTTTATTACACTACAACAATGTCAAATTAATTCAAGTATATCAGTAGCCTGTACCACTCATGGATCCGAATAACAACAACAATATTACCTAGTTCACTCAAATAACCACAACATAACCCGATCTACTCATGAAAACATCAAACTTGCCAATACTATGTACAGACATGCTATGGGTCTTATAATTGCCCATGACTTTAGGGGGGAAGCTTTGTCCATGTACCAGATAACCCAGACAACTAGTGTCTGCCACCTTTGTCATAAACCAAGTGTTATACCACACTTATTTCAACGTCCACACCCTTATACTCCCTATGATCTACCAATTCATTGATAATGACCTTTAGCAATTTATTTCACCATATCAACCCAAGTCATCGCATTTACAATCTGAATATGAGATAGTACAAGTATACTTGAACTTTAAAATAAGATTATTTTGTATAATATCAATTCAAGTGATCAAAGGACTTGTAAAATTATCCAACAAGTTAACATTTACTAGCATGCATTGCAACAAGTAGGTAAAAGGCAGTTAACTTGCACACATAAACTAATTGAGTTTTCAACTATAATTTAACCGTCACCTACCACTTTTACACCAATAATAATAGCTGGGGCCAAGTATCACAAAGAAATAAGTAACACACATTGCTTTAGATAACCTTCAGACTGCTGATATTTGTGATACACACTACCCTATATAATCTATGCAGTGGTAACTCTAAGCCCTTCCTAAATCACACAAAAACCCTTTAATTAAGGAAAAATGCATTCACATCCACTATAATAATATCTACTAGTTAACCACAATACACCATCATAAAAACCATTTTAACTCACTAATGATTAACTATATACAAGGAACAATAAGCAGCATAAATAAGATCACAATATACTTTCAAGTATATCTATCTTATTCACATAGCCCTAATACTAGTTTTATCCATACAAACACCTTATTTGTAGGCTTATGAAAGAAATATCCCATCAATCTATGTTATATGTAAGTATTCTAACACAAGTCTTACAACTCAATTTAACCTAGCTTACTTAGGCACCAAGCATCTGCTACAAAGGCATGAACATTAGCTCCTTTCTCCATTCTAGTATTTTTCATCATGAAAACCACAAGAAAAAATTGTACCCTTTCTTAGAATTCTTCTTTTTCTCTATTGCTTTTGAGACTTGAGGCTCTGTAAGGGGTTTTAGAATGAAGTCTCATTCTAGTTTACGACTAAAAAGAAAAGGGTAATTAAAAATCAGGGGAACTTTTTTCTTTGCATTCTACTATAGCGGTTGGCATGCTGCTCTCACAACATCGCTATAGTGGAATAATTTTTTCTATAGCTGGATGAAGTCAGTCCACCCCCAACTGTATTTACTCTATATTTATTTGACTAAGTCTTTTACGAACCTATTCCAAGGATATTAACAAAATTCTCATAGTCCGTTCCCTTTACATATTGTGATTATTGTAGTGACTGAATGGATCTTACAAGTGTCTACAGTTCACTTGTACCCAGTAGGAATCATGGGCCAATTAAGGTCAAGTAGAAAACTATATCGAATAAAGAATGCTAAGATAATTCTAAAAGTGGAAAAGTCTAGTAGTTCATTATAATCATATCGTAGATATCTCAATCATAATAACAATTTATAAAGGGTTCAATGTGATGAAGTGATATGGGATAATATGCAATGGCCATGCCGACTAGTATACACCTGTCAAGTATTTATTGCTCCAGGTTGGGATCCATAGAGAACTCACTTGGTCTATATATCCTGCCTGGAACTTCTATATTAAATAAAATCAATATCAATCTTTGTCCAAAATATCATATCAGATTAGATTCGTTTAAACATGAATCATCTTCTTTCAAAATTAGTGTTTCCATTAGTATAATTTTAATAAGTCATAGATAAGTGAGTCTACATAAGAGTGAAAAATACCTACCACTGATAAATACCAATAATGAGTGAAACAACCCTATAATGCAATGTATGTTTCAATCTTCCAAATCACAACAAATTACAAAAACAAGTCCTCACACAAGCATAACAATAATTAACTATTTCTTTTATGGACATAATCAGTTGTAACACACCGAATTTGGTACCCAGGATGCTACACGGTGCTTATGACCCCGAAGGACCACAATCTAACCCATGACTGATATCTATAACTGAGTACTAAATAATACATTATAAATATGTAGAATATAAGTTGTAAGACCATAAGGTTCAAAACTGAACTAATACTAATATAATATAATGTCTGTAATGGGGTATAAAATATACAAAACTAAAATAAACTGTCTGAACACATGTTGTAGTCTAAAAGCCTCTAAACTGTCTTAAAACTATGGAGTTGATGGGATAAGTCCCTAACTAACTCTGAACTACTGAAGTAATAAAGTAATAAAATAATCATGCTATCCTCGAATGATGAGGACTCACTGCTAGTCTGGCTAATGAATGTCTGATCTACCAAGGATGCTCGGGAGCTCATGCTTCTAAATCTATCGTATAAAACACCATAGCACAAATGCATCAGTACGTTGAATATACTAGTATACAAGTAAGGTAGGCTAAATACAAGGGTTCACATGCATGAACTATAATAACTGGCTATATAACATTAACGTGAGAATACATGCATGGATATGTAACTGTAATTGAGATCGTGATAACACTGACTCATGAATTCTGATAATGTGGATTTACTGATATCTAGGTACTAATACTGGATACTAGGTAACTAAGTCTATAGAGTACTGAGGAACTGATGTCGTATTACTGATAAAAGAATGATTATTTCTGACAATTCTGATTATGAAGAACTGGTTTGATTGACTGTATATGACAGTCCTAAAACTAAATACTGATAACATGAGTTTTTGTATAATTAATATACTATTAACTGAGTTCGTGATAACATGATTAGTAATTCTGAATATTGATAACATGAGTGGCTGTATCTGACAGTCCTGATACTGGTGGAACTAGCTGAGTTTTGCACTGTACTGAGTTGACTATATCTGATAATCCTGGATTTTTATAGAACTGAACTAAGTTTTATTACTAAGCCTGAATCTGAAACTAAGACTGTGGGAGATAATCATCTTAACAATATACCCCAAAACAGAACTGGTGGGGTCCAACCTATAATCCCAGCTAGAAGGGTGTCAGTACCGTGCCATAGGTATAGACAAGTTGTTAGTATACCTTCTTTGATGGGAGCTTTTCCGTCAACCCCTCCTGGTAGGTAACCCAAATGAGATGTATAAATCCCTACGCGTAGGGTGCATCTCAACCTATGCTGGCTACGTAGTTCTATAACCCAAGGATTGCTTCTAACGATCATACCTTCCCTTAAATAATAGGTGAGTCCCCATCCTTGGGTTCACTTGATGCTGAATCCTACTCCTAACTAAATAGATAATGAATTGATTAACTGATACTAAAGGTATTGTTTAGTAGAGCTAAACTGAGTTCACTGAGTTCCGTTGACTGACGGAATGCTATAGAGATCTGAGGACTGATGGAGAGTATTAAAGTTACTGAGATTATTGGGAATACTGAGGTTCAGAGATTATTGAGTACCGAGATCACTGAAGTTACTATACTACTGAGATTGTTGAGATTTCTAAGATTATTAAGATTACTGAATGAGACTAGACTGATACTGAGTATACTGAGTTTTCCTGTGTCACGTGACTGACTAAATTCTACTAATCATGGCTTGATTGAGAGTATCGTGAAAACATGACACTGGCTCTAGGCACACAGGTAAATTGTCTGGTACAAGTACCCCAGGACTCGATAGCATGAAACTGATAGAACATAATACTTCTTGAACACATGACGAACATCAACAATTCATAATACATTAATTTGGGGATTTCATGAAGCACATGGTTATCATAGTCTTGTACATAAATGGAATTGCATATAGACATGTCATACTTTCATCAACCTAATCTCATGGACATTGCCACAACCATTCATAATGCACACAATATCATGGAAGTCATTCTTGGTCATAGGGTAAAGCATGCATTTATCAGTTGGGTCACAATTAAGCTATAGTGCATAGTTTCTATTCTCTTAAGCATTTTATCAAACACCTAGAATGCATGACTTTGGGCATAGGAATGACCATCAAATTAACACAACAAAACTTCATATTTCAACTCAATGTCATATGTTTCAGACGACATACTAGCATAGGTTCATAAATAACATATAAAGATTCCAACTTGGGAATCATACAATCATAATCACATGAAAATAATCAACCTACCATAAAATATTCACAATACAAGATTTAAACTTGATTCTTGAGCTTCATGGATGACAGAAATCCATGAATGAACACTGTGCATACCTTAGTTCTTGATTCTACGAAGATTGATAGAGAGATTCTTGAATTTGAGTCTTGGATTTGAATCCCCAATTGAAAACCCTAGATTTTTCTTGAGAGAAACTTGAGAGAAACACTATGTTTTAGATGAAAAATGGTTGAATCATGTGTTATTGGGTTTACATAGGGTTGAGAAATTGATCCTTTTAACCCTTAGATGCATATTTTATTTCTGAGAATATTTCCCGATTTGGCAGGCTGGCACAACGCGAAGCTATCGCGTCGTGTCACTGGAAATTTCCAACTAGGAACTGGGCTGACGACGCGACACGGTTAAATTTCATTGCAATACTGGATGGGACATGAAAGTTCACTGCGACACGGTGGTATCGCGCTGAGACAATGAAAAAAGGATGATTCTGAATTTGAGCCCTGGCGCGATGCGCCATAATCATTGAGGCTCACTGGATTTTGATGATTGCTATTTTGATCTGCTCCGCGACGTGCTGTTGGCTCAGGTGGGACACTGTCTTATTAAAATGGCTCTAAATCTTTGCCTAGGTGTCGGATTTTGGTAAATTTGGTATCGATGGAAAGCTTATTGAATTTCCCACATGACAAAAAGTAAAAATATTGAAAATACCACATGTATAAAAGTGGATTCATCTTTTAAACAAGTTTTTAATATTTTTGGGACGATTTTAAGCTAGGTTGAAATACGGGGTATTACAATATCTCCCCCTTGAGAATATTCATCCTTGAATGAGACTGACTGAGATGGGAGAAACAATAAGCTGAAGTACATTCTAAACATGAACAACTGAAACATGACTACATGACTGAAATTACTGAGATTCATACTGACCATGCATATCTGATGCATGATTTTATAACTGAGCTGATACATGAATGCATGACTTGGAGTACAGATAAGCTGATCACGCATATCTAATGTGTGAATACATGACTGAACCGACTCATGAATATGTGACTTAATATGTAAGGGTAACGATACCTCGTTTGAAATAAAAATTGGGCATGGAACTGAATACCATATTTGTAGCCGAAATCTAAACATGAAACTAGATAAACTAAAGAAAAGCTATTACCTTGGGCTAAGCCTGAGCTTAATTACTAAATATGCATGAGCGGAAACATGAGAACGTAATTGGGTATTAAAGGTGATACATGAGTTGAATATCATGATCTAAACTGAATAACTTGAACATGTGGCATAAAAATGAGATTGGAGCTAGAGGGTCAACCATGGGTACCCACTACTCAAAAATGGATTCGTTACGTGAAGAAAGAATGGGATGTTTTTTCATGAACGTTTGGGGGTTCATAGTGTATCTTCCCCTTGGGACACTATGTCCCTAGATGAATACTGACTTGACTGAGGTACTGAGGAAAATTGGGACGATGCACAGGGCACCTACAAACTAAATCGTGACTAAATATCTGGGATGTGAAACTAAGGTATAATACATGAACTGAGCTAATCTCGCAACTACTAGGACTTTCTATCTTGTAATAGTTATATTTCTAAGATTTATGATAGTAAGACTAGGTGGAAAGATGGGAAACTACACCGTATGAACTTGATGCCTGATTTCTAAACTAGATTACTGGCTGATCAATTTAACTCATATAGAAAACTTATACTTAACTAAGCACTTATTCTTTACCTGAGACAACTAAATATATTCGCATGAGCACTAACCACGAATGCCTAAACATACTAACTTATCTGATTAGCTGAATAACTGATAGCTGAATACTGGGTCTACAAAATGGAACTGTACTTAGTCTTAAATAACTGGACTGCAACTGCAAAATATTATGCATAGGAGATAAGGACTGACTGAGTGATATGAGATGCTAAGCATGAACTGAGGGTAATTTTATTATTTGAAAATGTAACACCAGGAGTACAACATGATTCTAGAATGGCCTTGTAAACTGAGGTACTGGAAGCCTGACAATTGATTAGCTGATAACTGTACGCTATGGTTGAGTAAACCCTAAACTGAACTGAGTTAATGACATGATTATTGAACTAGAATAGGGATTAAGATTGTAAATAAGACGGTAATTAAGACTGTAACCATAACTAAGACTGTAGCTGGGACTGAATACTAGTTTCTGATAACTAAGGTTTAGAATGGTACTAAATTACTAAATTCTAAGATTGAACACTGATTATAGAGTTCTGAATACTAAAACTGTAACTGATATAACAACTGAATTTTTGGATAGCCACACAGTGATGACTGACATAAGTCGAGGATCTGAATGTATACTCTTACTGTGTACTTTCCCAACTTCTAAATACAACCTTTTGCTAGCTATTTACTTGCACACTAATATGACATTCAATCTTATCTTTACCACTACACCCTCGTGTAAAATAAGCATGCAACAACCTTGTCTTAACATGAAATATCCACTCTCTCCCTACTAAGCAACTGCTCTTCACTACACTGTTTTCACAAAGAGAGCTCACTGAAGGGTTAAATCAGGAGGACATAAAGTATGAATGGACACTAACTCAACTTGACACTTGACTGAAGCCTGAGGAATAGAACATCAATAGCATGGATTTACCAAAAAGGTTTGAACTGAGAATATATATGACATAGTCTGAGATTGGCCAATCACTAAGAGTGGAACATAAGTCATATGGGCTGAACATACCATAAAACATGGTATGAGTACATGAGTCTTGAGTTGTATGACTTGAGTTTGGAGTTTTCTACATTTGTGGGACATAATTTACATTACTGAGGGGAGTAGAAATGAACTCCTTATGCTGGGGACTGGAATCGTGCATGATTCTATAGAAAGAATGTGAATATAAATTGTGTTCATGAAACTGAGATGTGAAACATGCGTAGGCATCATGATGACTGAAGTATAAAACTCTATACTGAGATAAGGATGGGTCGGGGAATCATCTTCCCCTTAATACTTTTCTATATGTACTGGCACTACTACTAGGATCTGAGAGCTTGACCTGGTCACTTGATCTATCATCTGTACCTTTAGCTTCAATCCATCAGCATAAGTCTGTGAACATTTTACTAAGCTCTGAACTAAACTGCAATCATTGTTACCAACTAATACTCTGTTCAACACATGTTTACCTTACTAACCACATTATCTGCTTCTGTTTCTTCATAGACTGCTATTACCATGGCACCTAATTCACATCTACATCTTCATACTTAGTATCAAATTAATAACTTAAGTGCTAGCTTGCACTGTTCAAGCCTACTAATTTACTCTGGTACATCTATCCCCATGAACATATAATCTGTTTAACCTGGATAATGTTATCCTAACTCTACTACTACTAAACTTTTGAGTTCATGCTTCTAACTCTAGGTCATAAGCTATCATAAGATTCTGAGAAAGATCTGATGACATATTTAATTTTGGTTTTATGGCTGAGTTCTCATAATCATGAATGATATTTGTACAACTCTGGAACATAACTGAATGGATGGGATATTTTTGAGCCTGTGGGTAATCCCATAACTGTCTGCGGGGACTATCTTAGAAAGCCCTACCCATAGGACCTTGAGCTTCACTGTTTCTGTTATCGTGAAAGTAAGGTAGAGTTGAATGAGTATAGCATGATGAGAACCTACATGAATTTCTTAGAGAACCTTTATATAGAATGATCTGAAAAATGAAGGAAGGGAAATAGTTCCTAAAATATCTCATAGCCTCCTACACATAAGTGTGGCACACAACATACCCATGTACAAGACTCTACTATATTCTGCTTTTTAGACTTCCTAGGACACTGTTGAACCTTAGGCTATGATACAGTTTGTAACGCCCTAAATTTTGTACCCGGAATGTTACATGGTGCTTATGACCTCAAAGGACCACAAGCTAACCCATGACTGATATCTGTAACTGAGCACCGAATAATACATCATAAATATGTGAAATATAAGTTGTAAGGCCATAAGGTTCAAAACTGAACCAATACTGAATATAATACAATATCTGTAATGGGGTATAAAAATACCCAAAATTGAAATAAACTATCTGAACACATGCTGTAGTTTGAAAGCCTCTAAAAAGTTTGAAAATTGTAGAGTTAATGGGACATGTCCCCAACTATCTCTGAACTCCTGAAATAATAAAGTAATAAAATAATCATTCTATCCTCGAATGATGAAGACTCACTTCTAGTCTGGCTGTTGAATGTCTGATCTACTAAGGATGCTCGGGAGCTCATGCTTCTAAACCTATGGTATAAAACACCATAGCACAAATGCGTCCGTACGTTGAATATACTGGTATGCAAGTGAGGTATGCTAAATGCAATGGTTTCTATGGATAAACAATAATAACTGACTGTATAACATAAATGTGAGAATACATGCATGGATACGTGACTGTAACTAAGATTGTGACTATAACTAAGATCGTGACAACACTGACTCATGAATTCTGATAATATGGATTTACTGATATCTGGGTACTAATACTAGGATACTGAGTAACTGAGTCTATAGATTACTGAGGAATTGATGTTGTATTACTAATAAAGGAATAACTATTTCTGACAGTTCCAATTATGAAGAATTGGTCTGATTGGTTGTATATGACAGTCCTGAAATAAAATACTGATAACATGAGTTTTCGTATAATTAATATACTATTAACTGAGTTCGTGATTACATGATTACTAATTCTGAATAGTGATAACTTGAATGACTGTATCTGATAGTCCTGATACTGGTGGAACTAGATGAGTTTCGCACTATACTGAGTTGACTGTATCTGACAATCCTGGATTTTTGTAGAAATGAACTGAGTTCTGTTACTGAGACTAGATTTGAAACTGAGATTGTAGGAGGTAATCATCTAACCAACATGCCCCGAAACTGAACTAGTGAGGTCCAACCTGTAACCCCAGCTGGAAGGTTGTTAGTACCATGCCACGGGTATAGACAAGATGTAAGTATACCCTCTCTGATAGGGAGCTCTTCCGTCAACCCCTTCTGGTAGGTAACCTAAATGAGATGTATAAATCCCTACGCATAGGGTGCATCTCAGTCTACGCTGGCTACATAGTTCTGGAACACAAGGATTGTTTCTAAGGATCACACCCTTCTCTGAATAACAGGTGAGTCCCTATCCTTGGGTTCACTTGGTGCTAAATCCTACTCCCAAATGAATAGACACTGAACTGAACTAATACTAAAGGTATTGTTTAGCGAAGCTAAATTAAGTTCACTGAGTTTCGTTGTCTGATGGAATGCTACAGAGATCTGAGGACTGATGGAGAGTAATGAAGTAAGTGAAATTTCTGGGAATACTAAGGTTCCGAGATTACTGAGTAATGAGATCACTGAAGTTACTGGACTACTGAGATTACTGAGATTTCTAGATTACTATGATTACTGATTAAGACTGGACTGATACTGAGTTTACTGAGTTTTTCTGAGTCACATGACTAACTGAGTTCTTCTTATCATGGCTTGACTGAGAGTATCATGAAAACATGACACTAGCTCTAGGTACACAGCTAAATTATTGGGTACAAGTACCCTCAGGACTCGATAGCATAAAACTGATAGGCCATAACACTTCTTAAACACATGACCAATATCAATAATTCATAATACATTAATTTGGGGATTTCATGAAGCACATGATTATCATAGTCTTGTACATGAATGGAATTGCATATAGACATGTCATACTTTCATCAAACTAATCTCATGGACATTCCCTCAACCATTCATAATATGCACACAATATCATGGAAGTCATTCTTGGTCATAGGGTAAAGCATGCATTTATCACTTGGGTCACTATTAAGCTATAGTGCATAGTTTCTATTCTCTTAAGCATTTTATCAAACACCTAGGATGCATTACTTAGGGAATAGGCATGACCATCAAATTAACACAACAAAACATCATATTTCAACTCAATTTCACTTTTTTTAGACCACATACGAGCATAGGTTTATGAGCAACACATAAAGATTCCAACTTGGGAATCATACAATCATAATAGCATGAACATAATTAACCCACCACAAAATATTCACAATACAATATTTAAAACTTGATTCTTAGGCTTCATAGATGAAAGGAATCCATGAATGAATACTGTGCATAACTTAGTTCTTGACTCTACAAAGATTGACGGAGAGATTCTTGAATTTGAGTCTTGGATTTGAATCCCCAATTGAAAATCCTAGCTTATTCTTAAGAGAAACTTGAGAGAAACACTATGTTTTGGATGAAAAATGGCTGAATCACGTGTTATTAGTTTTTTATAGGGTTGAGAAATTAACCCTTTTAACCCTTAAACGTGTATTTTATTTCTGAGAAAATTTTTTGATTTAGCAGGTTGGCACGACACAGAGCTATTGTGCCATGTTACTAGAAATTTCAACTGGGAACTGGGCTGATGGTACAATGCGGTGAAATTGCATTGCAATACTGGATGGGACCTGGAAGTTCACCGCGACGTGGTGGTATCATACTGAGACACTGGAAAAAAGATGATTCTGAATTTGAGCCATGGCATGACACGCCATAATCACAGAGGCTAACTGGATTTTGAAGATTGCCATTTTGATCTGCTCCCCGACATGCTGATGGCTCAGGTGGGACACTGTCTTGCTAAAATAGCCCTAACTCTTTGACTGGGTGTCAAATTTGGGCAAATTTGATATCGATGGAAAGCTTATAAAAGTTGATTCATCTTTGAAATAAGTCTTTAACATTTCTAGGACGATTTTAAGCTAGGTTGAAGTACGGGGTATTACATCAGTACAAGCCCCCACATGAGCATCATAATAATCAAGATAACCTCTCACAAGAATTATGATAATAAAGACAAGCTCAATAAATGGTCATTACGATAATCAAGATAAGACCACATACATGCATTACGATGATCAACACATCCCTACATGAATATATCAATAAGAACCTAATTGATTTTATACTCAAATTCATAAATCCATCCATCCAGTAGCATGCTTTACATGATAAGCCCTCACCCAAGTAAATTATGAAGAAATTTAAGTCATAATATATTGAAATTAGACTACAGGTCTCAAAAAAATAAAAAACTAGCTTTCCTTTTTCAAGCAGCCTCAAATTGCTCCTAATCCATTAAAAATAAATTTTAAGTGTAAATACAAGTCCAACGATATCCATATTGCTAAGGTTCTAAAATGGTCCCAAAAAGACAAATCAAAAATCAATACTGGAAATCTAATGGTAAAATTGGTGTTTTATTAGAAAATTAATTTACCCATAACTTTAAGGAGTCCAAATCTGAAATTTTATCAAAAATGGTGTTAAAATCGAGTTTGAAATCATCAAAATATCATATTTTATCTTTACTGGTAAAACCCCAAAATTTAAGGTGAAAAATAAAGATTTGATAATGAAATCATGAACTAATCATTGGAGAAAGTTAAATTTATGGTATAGCTTCGAATTCCCTCTTTTGCCTAAAACGAGTCTCAAAGCTCAAAATTTGAGTTATGAGATTTTTGACTTGAAAATAGGCTTATAAACATAGGATGCAAAATATTATAAAATTATCACTAGATCCATTTTTGCTATCTGAAACAAGCTTTCATAAAACTGGGCTCTGAGCTATTGTTATGTAATACACATGACTTTTCACCAGCTCACAAAACTTGGCCACAAAGTTTTTTTGAATTTTAGGTCTATCTATCCACTTTTTTGTGGACAAGTGACCTCGCAAAATTGCTCTACGGATTATGAACCTAGCCCATAAGATCTCATAAGTTGCACCAGCAACAGTGTTCACTCTAAAATAACCATATTTTCTTCATATGGACATGAAATATGTCAATTCCTTTTGTGTTGACGTTAAAATTTTAAGACTGATCAATTGGTACCATCCAACACCCAAAATAACACATGAAACTTAGGTTATACCATTAAAACTCAAATAAGAAAGAATCTAGACTCTAAAAATTCAAAACTCGTTTGAGACTTCCTAAACACAATAGTGCAAACTACTTATGGAACACATTTTGAACATATGGATCCATCAAACACCCAAGGTGTCATACTAACCAGATGTTGACTAAAATAGTCCATTCTAACTGTGCAATCCACCCCAAAAATTTTGATATAAATTGCGCTCATACGCCCTCACAACTCACAAATACCATAAAGTAATAATGGAAATGGATAAAATGGTCAAAGCACATTAAAATTTTAAAATTGTTATACGAATTGTTACATAACCTGGCATATATCAATAAGTTTTAGAGTTTAATTTTTATGCAATATTGTATAAGATGTTCTACACCATCAAGTTATTTTCATGATAAATATGATAAGTTTATTAAGTAATTTACAATATGCCTTATTAAATATAATTATAATTAGGGGAAAATATAATTAAGGAAAGTTGAAACCTATTTGAGTTCTAACTAAAATTAATTCGTAATTATCTTCTTAACCAATTATATTTCCTTTTCTAAATGTCAATTTTTTCATCCATTTTTCTCAACATCATACTGAAATCAAAAGTAATTCTTCAAATGCCATAAATAAATTTTTAGTTGCCATTCTTTTTGAGAAAAGACATCTTTTCCCCCCCTGAACTTGTCCTACCAACTCACTTTAGCACTTAAATTTAACTTATGATCATTTACCCCCATTAACATCTTTAAAGTGAATTACTTTCACCCCCTTAATATATAATACCACTCTCATAATGGTGAGTGCATCACACTCGCTGACACATCAACGCCATATCACTGCCATGTCGGAGCCACGTAAATAAAGTATTTTTTAATAATTAGATATATATATATATACATATTTTTAAATATATAAAAAATAGTTTAAATTAAAACAAAAACCCCACCCCACCTCATTTTCCATCTTCTTCATAACCCTTAGTCCTACCCCTCCCCTGCCCCCCTCCCGTCTACCCCCACACCTGCACACACACTCCGTTCTCCCCCATACTGCCCCACCTGCACACACACTCATCCATCTCCTTCCACCCCAACACAGTCACACTTGTCAGATTTTCCGATGAATTTTCACCGAAAAACTCAACTCACTTAAAAAATTTAATAAATTATCAATTTGTTCAAACAAATGAATCTAAGAAAGGTGAGGAAAAAATTATGTTGGGTGTTTCTTTAACAAATGGATCTAAGAAATTTGAATGGGTGTTTAATGGAGGAAAAATGGGTGTTTAATGGAGGAAAATTTTCCTAGAATTTTCTTGTTAATATTTTCCTCTGAAGAGTTTCCATTGAATAATTTTCATTCAAATTATTCCATTTTTGAAACTGAAACTATCCCATTTTTTGTTTCCCATTTCTTTAACAAATGGATCTAAGAACTTTCTTTTGTTTTATTTCTCTTGCTAATATTAACAATGGAGGAAAAATGGGTGTTTAATGGAGGAAAATAGATGATTTTGATTCTTGTTTCTTTAACAAATAGGTGTTTAATGGAGGAAACTTTTTAATTTAGTGTCTTAGTGGTTATTTTTTGGTGGTGTTAATGGAGGAATATGAAAAAAATTAAAGGAGAGAATTGGTGAAAAATGTATTTGAGGTTGTTAATGGAGAAATTTGGGTATTGTTGTTGATAATGTTTTGAAGAAGAAGAAGAAAAAAAAAGTGTCTATCTTTTATTTTTTAAATTTTTTATTATATTTTAATATAATATTACTAAAATTAATTTTTTTAATAAATAAATGCGCGCTTTAAAAAAAAAATGTCACGTTAGTATTTGGGGTGAAATAAATACACTTCAAAGACGTTAAGGGGGGTAAATAAATGAAAGTTAAGTTTAAGTGCTAAAGTGAGTTGGGAGGACAAGTTCAGCGGGAAAAGATGTCTTTACTCTTTCTTTTTCTTCTTAAATTATGGCATGGATATTTATAACAATATAATCACTAATATTAATGTAATTTTGTCGTTGAAAAAAATTCACAAACAGCTTGGAAACATGATAAGTCTTAAAATGATTGAAGAATCAATATAATAGAAGAGACTAAAAATTAAAGAGATAGTACAGGAAGATAATATTGATATAGGAGATGTAGAGCCAGTTGACTTCAACTTTAAAATCAACTAACCATTTGTCTATTCACCCAGTGAGATTTCTAGAGATTAATTAACATAGACAACGGAATAATGAATAATAGGTCAAGTAGTAAAGAGATCGAGGAAGAGGGAAACTTTGAAGAGGAGACTTATTTCGGCTTCCTTTTTTCCTTTTCTGAAAATTTCTTAATACTAGGATCATGAATCATTATTTGAAAGTACTTTCCGGCGTATTGTTGTGAAATTTAAAACATATAGGCATGAATTATGAATAATTGGTGGAAATTAATTTAATTTCATCAATCTAATATGTAAAGATTATAATTTATAGTAAATGTTAGTTTTTCAAAAGTAAAATGTCAAAATTGACAGAAGTTTGTTTAAACTTTGTAGTATTAGTATAGCCGTTTCTCTTAATTTGCAAAATGATCAAATAGAAAATAGTTTTTGTCAATCTTTTCAAAAATATCGATGGGTGTGCATCAGATCCTCTATAAGTTGTATATTTTTTGAAGATACGATGCAAGTGCGATAATATATTTGGAGAGTCTGAACGACATAGGAAAATGGTCTATTTGAAGTATCTTGGACACATACATTCACTTACAATCAAATATGGCTTCTAAAGTTTGCATAATAATATTAATTCTATTGTAACTTTCACAGATAGGGCATATTTCATCAAGAAGGTAGTTGACGACACATTACTCAAGTCACTTCAAGTTATCAAGGCTGGCTTGAGCGAAAAGCCACTAAAGAAATTGCTTTAGGTCCCCCAATTTAAGGTCTCATTATTTTATGTTATATATTAGTTATATATTATAAAATAATTATATTTTTTGAAATTTTCTTTGTGAAGGAGTTTTAAATAAAAGAGTTAAAATATTTAATATGTTATAAATATATTATCATATATAGTGAACGTCTACTTTACTATAGACTAAATGTCTATTTATAGAAAAGTTAAAAACCCTATGGTTAGTAATTCCCTGTAAAAAAAGAGTTTTCCTTCATTGTAATTAATCCATTAAGAAACCTCTGAAGAGAAATAATAATCACTCTTTGTTCTCTCTCTATTCTTCTTTTTCTTACTTTATATTTCATAACATGTTATCAACACGAGACTCTACCAAATAATGTGAGATTATAAATCTAAAGGTAATTTTGAGGTTAGTTATTTCTTATGTTATTTGACTTTTACTACTAATGATATAATTATTATTGAATTTTAGGAAAAACAATTAGTTTGGAACCACTTATGCTTTAAATTTTGTCATGAAGAACAATATTGTTAAAAGATATGATGATGAATTTAAATCTCATCTCATTAAGAGGGTAAGATATTGGGTTAAAATTTTCAATGCATCATGATGATAAGATGTTGGGTTCAAGTCCCATCGAGTTATTGGGTTCAAGTCTCATCGAGTTATAGCCTAAGATGCTTTTTTATATTGATAAGATATTGAGTTTAAATCTCAACACACCATATTGATGATATCATGATGGCTAAGGCAAAATAATGGGTATATGTGAAAAGTCATGAAACATGTCCCAATGAATATGGTCCATCCTCTGAAGTGAATGTGGTAGCAGTGCATAATATATCTGAAAGAAGATAAGTGATTTAATGTACGAATATAAGCGTGAAGGGACAATATGAAATAATCACCAAAAGTGATAATATTTTCACACGCTTATTATGACTATAAGATATGTTAGAGAAAAATTCTCTACATTATATGTATGCCTCTATTTGCTCCTGAAGTAGCAATATCTTGAAAGAGGTTCTAAGCTATCATAATTTGTTATACTTAAAGCATGATTATATTTCATTCCTGAAAAATTTGAATTTTGATTGTTATAAGCACAAATTCATTCCCTAGGGTAAATGTGATAATATTTAGTAAAACTTATTAATACAAATGTGCACTTGATTGTGATGGTATCATAACTCACATCCAAAAGAGGTAGAATAATTGAGAGGAGTTATTTTAAAATCTACTTTTGAAGTAGTAACTCTGAAATTTATTCATGTAATAGTAAATCTGAAATTTATTAAAGGAAAAAGTATATGTCATGGTAAACTTGGAGTTTACTAGTATAAATAAGTTCATAAGTTAACATGAATGATTATGACATTCCAAGATATGCATATGAAGTATTAAATAAATATTGAAGAATCAGAAAATTTTTCATGAACTTATAATGTTGTTTGTTCTCATGATAAGTTGGTTGGACCAACAAATGTTGGGATTTAATCCCTCAAAATCTGAAAAATTTAAAAGGTGAATATGGGCCCATTATTTTGTCATGTGATATATTGAGATGCATCGATATAAGA
Source organism: Capsicum annuum (assembly GCF_002878395.1). Lineage (NCBI taxonomy): Eukaryota > Viridiplantae > Streptophyta > Magnoliopsida > Solanales > Solanaceae > Capsicum > Capsicum annuum. The sequence continues at coordinate 25,433,733 of NC_061113.1, read as the reverse complement.
TGATCACTTGTACGTTTATTGTCAACCTGCAGTTTGACATTCATAAAGTTACTTGCTCAGTAAAATTGAGATAAGAGCATAATTTTTAGATTGTGTAATCAAGACAATTCATCTTGATAATGTTGGTTTGGCATTGAATGCCTTCGATAAATAACTGAACCATTGTTAATGAGAACAAAATCTTCATGTGTTGGTTTGAAATATTATATACAAAAGTAATTGTATGCATCAAACCAATAAATTATGATTAATTCCTCCTCAAAGTTGGTTCTGAGTCTGAAACCACACATTGTCTATCTAATAGTTTTTATGTGTGGTATACGATTAATGAATATACCATAATGCATAAAAATGAATTCCTCAAGGAAGATAGAGGATGTATGTTAGTTTTCCTAACATAAGAGAGAGATTATAAGTAGATATTAAATATGTTAGGAATTATCATTAGATCCTCATTTAAAAGATAATTCAAGTCAAATGCCGAAAGCATCTCATATTTAAGCTAAAAATGAACCTATTTTGTGTCCCTGAGGTACAAAGTCTATGCATGATTGATGCGTGGTAGACCAATTGGTTTTAAATGAAATAATCCTTGAAAATGATAAGGAGAAAATAATCATAATAAGAAGGCAATGTGCTCTTAAAGAGCCTACGACATAACATTTCACGAAACCTTATCAGAGGTTTAGGTACCTGAAAATAATGAAGTGATGAAATCTCAAAATATTATGTCACATTTTGAACCTATATGAAATGATGCATCATCAATATCATTGATACAATATTGGTGCAATATTGTAAAAGATACAAGGATCTTAATTTTACATTTATTTAATCATGCTGACGTAGAAACATTTATCAAGTAACGTGAAAGGATGCATTTTGGTAAGCGTAAAATTTATTTGATTTGCAGTTTAGACACTTGAAGATTTTGCACATGATATACTGAATATTTTCACTTGATAAAAATCTATATGAAAATTTCTAAAGGATTCAAAATGCCTGAAGCATATAAAGTTTTTGGGAAACTTATTTATTATCCTTATAAGGGATCAATTGATGGTTTGAAAATCATTGAAACTCTTGGAGAGTTTTCAAAAGCAATAAGATTATTTACTAAAATGAGAAACATACCAAATTGGATTGGTCCTGAAGTACCATATCTTAGTCAATTGGTGTACTAATGTATCTTGCAAATACTACAAGGCCTGATATAGCCTTTTCAGTTAATTTGTTAGCAAGATATAGTTCTGCTCCTACTAGGAGACAACAAAATGAGATCAAACACATGATCTTATCTTATTCTAAAGCTTGTAGTCTCGATCTTGTTGGTTATGCTGATGTTGGGTATTTATTCGACCCGCATAAAGTTTGATTTCGTATAAACTATGTATTCATATGTGGGGGTACTGCCATATCTTGGAGATATGTAAAGAAGTCTATCATAGCCACTTCATCGAACTATGCTGAGATAATATCTATTCATGAAGTAAGACAATAGTGTGTGTGGTTAAGGTCCATAATACATCTTATTCGAGAAAAATGTGGTTTGAAATGTAACAATGTACCCACAAATTTATACTGAGATAATGCAACATAACACATCTTAAGGGAGGATTCATAAAAGGAGATAGAACGAAACACACTTCATCAAAGTTTTTTTATATACATGAGCTATAAAAGAATGGTGATATTAACGTGCAACAGATTCGTTTAAGTGAAAATGTGGATGATTTATTCAACAAGTCTCCTCCAATTGCAACTTTCAAGAAGATGATGCACAAGATCGACATGCAAAGGTTCAAGGATGTTCTCATTAGGGGAAGTTATTACGTGTTGTACTCTTTTTTCCTTATGAGTTTTTGTCCCACTAGGTTTTCCTTGTAAGGGTTTTAATGAGGCAACCTATATGCGTATTGTTAGAGATGTGTACTCTTTTTCCTTCACTAGATTTTTTTCCACTGAGTTTTCTCTAGTAAAGTTTTAACAAGGCACATTATCTATCAATTAGACATTCAAGGGGGAGTATTAAAAATATATTACCATATATAGTGAATGTCTACTTTACCATATATAGTGAATGTCTACTTTACCATTTATTAAATGTCTATTTATGAGAAAATTAGAAACTCCATGGTTAGTAATCCCCTATAAATAAATAAGTTTTCCTTCATTGTAATTAATCCATTAAGAAACCTCTCAAGAGAAATAATAATCACTCTCTATTCTCTCTCTATTTTTCTTGTTCTTACTTTATATTTCATAACATAATCTTAATTATATATTCATAAAATAATCTTCAAGTTTATTTTTAAGAAATATTATATTTTTAAAACATCAAATAACTACAACAAGTTAATATCACTAATAATTTAAAATATTTATTTAAAATTTTAGAAAATTCATTTAAAGAAAAATTATTTTACTCACTAAATAGTAAAATCTTCACATAAGATGCAATGGATATGCACATGAGGCGCACGAAATGTATGTTCAGTGTATGAGATGCAATATGTGTAATGTATGTACTGAGAAAGAGATCCATGTACAGCACATGAGATGCACATGTGATACACACATAACCTAATTTTTATAAAATGTACTTGAGGTCTCTTATTAAAATTTAGGCCACAAAATTACGAGTTATTTCACCATTTTTTCAAAAAATTTAGTGGGTATAAAATCTCAAATTAAGAAAGTAAGCTTATTTTAAGATAGGAAATTGAATGATGTGAACTTCTATTGGAATATAGGGGGTGAGATATTATTCGTAAAAACAAAAATTGTAAATGCTATATATGTGAATTTTCATCATCAATTTGAAGCTGATTGTTTGCTTGGTGATGTTGGAGAAATTCACTAGAAAAAGGGACTAACGTAGTTACAACAAGCTCTTATTTGCAAGATCTTAGATAGAATGATGAATATAACTAGTGAATGTGTAAGGGATATCATTATAAGCAATGGGCTTCATTGGAAGAATGTTTTGGCATTTAGCTTGATGATGTAAACCATCTCCCTCTAAGATCAAAAGCTATTGCTTTTAGTTTGTAGACCTCTTCAATAAACTCTAAGCTGAATTGTAATCACTTTACTCCAGTTGTTGGAGTATAACTATTTATGTAAATACGGAACTCCTCCGATAAGACTATATCTAAAAGTGTAAAACCCTCTACTTGTTTCTTATCTTTCTCTAGCCTTTATAGTCATCATGCTATAACTTAAAATCTTATGAAATATCACTATACCCTAAGATACACATGTTCCTTCTAGAATTAAAAACTCTTTCTCTCTATTAGCTTGATCATCAACAATTTAAACTTAGATTCTAACACTCAACATAGATAGCCACATAGTTTCTAATACACTATATAACTTACTACTACTTGATAGAAGTCAGGAAATGCCAACCCACTCAAAATTGTAAGAAAATAAGCAACCTTCATCACCTCATATATCTAACTTCAATCTACAAGTATATTTCCTTACATGATCTTACTACATTTCCTTACTACCTCATGATACATCTCTTCCCTAAATGGGCTTCATAACATATCACGGATCATGGGTCTTTTCTTCAACTTATAAGGTTCTATCTAAAGTATGCCCATCTTTTAACTATTTTATAGCTTCCATACTTCTAGAAGCACACTTCCAACTCAGGGGTTATTTGTCATAGGATTCTGAGGAAAAAGGGTCTAAGAACACAACTTACTTTGACCCAACACATGATTTTACATGCATTGGAGTGAATTTTTTTAAATCACTAACTTATCACTAATGGGATCCTCTCAAGCTATTGTGTAGTCTTATAATTATTTTTGGGCCCTGTCTAAGAAAAAATTATTAGAAGGAGTTTAAGACTGACTATTTCTACTATCTAAAAATGAGGCATACTTAGAAGACATAGAGAAATTTTTGGATCTATATAAATTTCTTAAAGGATATTACCACTGCATGATCTGGGATATTAAAGGAGGAAGATAATTTCTAAATGTCAGGTAGCCTCTTAAAGAAAAGTATAGATATCTCTGTACCATTCCACAAGACTCCACTAGATGTGATTTCATAGACAAACTAGGACATTTAAACTCTATGTTTTGATATCAAGATTTCCATGACCTAAGTCTACACTCTTGATGTAAGATGGTGATTAGAACAACAAGTGGCCCCAAGTTAATCTGGGATACTGGATTAAGTAATGAGCAACTAAACTTAAAAATATAAACTGGAAGATAGATACTGACGACACTCTGTAAAAGCAAAATTATGGATTTAACTTATTGAATACAATATTGTTAAAAGTTTACAACATCGGTTTTTAAAAAAGAAAAGAGACTGAAACTGAATACAATAGTTCTGACTAACTATCTATGAAGCTTCTATTAATATTGAGTACTATTAGCTGGAACACAACCCTAGCAATCTCTAGTCAATATACATAAACTGAAAAGACTACTGTGACTACTAACTATACTCAATCAATATATATGAACTGAAAATATTACTACGACTACAAACTAATTGGGGTTCCTGAATAAGGAGTAATCATCACATGCTGGCTAGAAGACGTGATATGTCTGTCCATTATGATATGAGCTAGCATATATCCTACCTCATGAAATAATATAGTGCAAAAAAAGTTTGTGGTTGGTACTTTGAATATACAAATCATGTGATATATGCCACGATCATGAATAACACTTAAACCATGCTTTTAAAATCGAGGATATAAAGCAATCTGTGAACTATGAGCTAAAACATTTTTGAAAGCTATAAAGTTGTAGAAGCATAGATATTTCATATAATTTAAAATTAATGCTAAACATACTATGAAACTATACTGAATGCAAAAAGTTAACTGTACAATGAACCTTAATGAAATACGTAAATATTGATATACAAGGATAGTTTGAAAAGTCATAATTTAAATAAAAGTAAAATTAAACTAAGGGTTGTGTATAAATACTGAGTTTGAATCCGTGGAAAGTTCTTATAACTAACATAGACCATGTGAACAATATCAAATCAACTTTGTAATCCTAACTAGGAGGGTGTTTGATACCTTGGCATGAACACATTCTGGTGGGAGACGCTCTCAAGTGGGGAGGGCCCTTTTAACCTATAGTGGCACATAGTTTGGGAATTAGATTGTCTAAACCCATATCTTTTTTTGTGGTAAGTACTACACTCATAATCATATACATATTCTCAATAGTATACTAAAATTGAGAAAAATGATTAAACTAGTTCAAATTACTATTATTGAATATGATTGAAATTAGAAAACTAGTTATATACATTTTTACTATCTGGTTCAAATCACGAGAAACATGGTGTATGAATATTCATATGAAATTATGCTTCAATTGGAGGTTTCATTCTAATTTTACAAGAATCTATGATCGTGTGTTCATAAAAACCAAACTTATATGAATTCCATATTTAAAATCATGCATAAAAGTACTACTCGTATCCATAAGATATTCTAAAACATCGGTATTGAAAGAATCATAAATTTGGGATTTTTGAGAAGTTTCTTTCATTCATGGATTTCATATAAATTGATATTTAAAAGAAAATTTGTACATGAGGGTGGAAGGAGACCCTCTTTGAATACCCACATGCTTGTTGTTACTTTCTAGAGTTGTAGGAGAGGTAATGAAGTATCACAACGGAAAATGGGTAATGATGGACCATATCGCGGCTCAACCTTGATAAGTAATCCAATCACTCATAATGATAAAGGAAAAGAAAAATATAATATAAGTACACACCAAGGCGATACTTCTATAATGAAGTTAGGACCTAAAACATAAGGAAAAGTGGAAACCCCCAAAATAATCATAATTCCTAAAATCAAGACTCTTAGTGTAAGAACTTCTAATACAATATCAAAAAACTGAAAATATGTATTTGTATATGGTAATCAAACTAAAGACAAACAACGATAGATGATGTCCTATTCAGCCCTAACCACTGGAGCGAATCAATACCTCAAACTCCAAAAGTCTCCACACAAAATTAGATTCCATAGGAAATGCTCGTACTATGATTCACATCGAAAGGGCACAGTAAGTGTCAGTATGGTCCACTTTTACTCAGTAGGTATCATAGAATTTCTAATTAAAGTAGAAAATAAGAAAAGTAAAACATACTATGAGCATATCACCTGCATTCAAAGAAGTTCCAAAGGGAAGCTCACATCGTCTCTACTAACAGTTTTAATATATAAATACATAATATATATATATATATATATATATACATATATGAAAATACACTAAAATCAAGGCAAAATTGAAGGAAACTAAGGAAAATAAGAATGATGTGTATGCAAATACAAAAATATAATATGGATAGGATGAATTATGAAAGCCATCACATGACTTTCTGTATACGCCACCAAGCTTGCATCTATCATCGAGGACCCATGGGAGGTTTGCAACCCATATACTATAACTCATATCTTAAGTCAACCTTGTTGTCAAATGACCTTAGCCATGGGTTTTTCAAAATATCATAACCAACCTTGCCTGTAAATGACCTCAGCGAAGGTTTTCTCAAAAGTGTGTCATTTTCTTTCAAAATAGTATTTCTCAATGGTACCAATATGTCATGAATGTATATGTATAGAATGCGGATGTGATGCTCACAATCAAATCAACATGATGAAATAAAAATTATCCAAAACACATATATAAGTGGGATAAAAAATCAACACACTATGTCCACACACACACACACACACACATATATATATATGAAAATAAACTAAAATCAAGGCACAATTGAAGGAAACTAAGGAAAATAAGAAAGATGTGTATGCAAATACAAAAATATTATGGATAGGATGAATTATGAAAGCCATCGCATGACTTTCTGTACACGCCACCAAGCTTGCATCTATCAGCTAGGAATGAAGGAGGTTTACAAGCCATATACTATAACTCATATCTCAAGTCAACCTTGCCGAAAAATGACCTTAGCCATGGGTTTTTCAAAATATCATAATAAACCTTGCCGACAAATGATCTCGGCAAAGGATTTCTCAAAAGTGTGTCATTTTCTTTCAAAGTAGTATTTCTCAATGGTACCAATATCTCATGAATGTATATGTATAAAATGAGAATGTGATGCTCATAATCAAATCAATATGATAATATAAAAATTATCCAACACGTATATATAAGTGGGATCATAAATCAACTCACTATGTCCATAATTCATGCTTATCAACTCCAATTAGGCACAATTAGAATAATATGAATACCAAACACCATAAATATCATATCAACACCTAACTTGGTTACTTTTCTCATGATAAAAGTACCAAAATGCTCAAATAAGGCATATATTTGAAAAACATGCCCCCGCATGGGCATAATATCTAGAATAAAGACATTCCAATGTATAGATAAGACCAATGATATCAAATAAAGTCTCCACATAGGTAACACACAATATCAAATATCTTAAGCCAACCACAATAGAATATAGGTCCCCATATAGGCACATAATAGTAAAAATAATCTCAAAATATAAACTCCATAACTATTTTTCCCAACCCAAAGAATAATTTACTTATTTATTAACTATCTAGCTCAATCTAAAAGAAGTTAAGACATAACCTACCTCAAAATGATAAAATTTTAGTCTAAAGTACTTCAAAACAGAGTTTTCCCCTTGCGAACAAACTCAAAATCAAATATAATATTAAAATATAGCATCTATGCATTAAAACAAAGCTAATGATACCTATTTTCCCATATTTGGGTTGGGTCAAAAATGAATTCAAAAGTGGATTTGAAAACAAAAGGGTAAAACTATATTTTTATTTTGAAGGAAAATCTTTTTAAATTATACTAATAAAATAAAAAATTTCCATTTTGAAATCATGATTTAAAGGTACATTTGATCTAATCAATAAAAAATAATGGAAAAAAGGTTTTGGAGCTTACTCAAGATCAAATGGTGAAGAAATCTCCAAGAATTGCCTAAACTCGAAGCTCAAAGGTCAAGAAATAGAGGAAAAACATGAAAAAGAGTTTCTATACTGGTTTAGCTTTGGCCGCTTAAGCGGTCATCACTTAAGTAATAGGTGACCACTAAAGTAGTCTGGTCCACAAGGCTAGGCTTATAAAGTGGTTCCCTACCTCTAAGAAGCTCCTTCTAAAGTAGTCATGTGCCAAATTTAGTGATAGGCGACTAGTTAGCTCAGACCGTTAAAGTGGTGCTTGGCTGCTTAAGTGGTCATCGCTAAAGTGGTACTTTGTCTGCTAAAGCAGTTGCACCAGCAACTTTGCTAAGTTACAAAGTTGTCGGTCAACCCCTTAGGATTCGTTTAGAATCTCGTGAACGCAAACAGACTATGCCACTAGGCTAATTTAATTTCTGGACTCAATAGAGACGCCAGATTTTTAAAGAAAAGGTGTTTTCACAAAATTAACTCCCAAAACATTTTTTCACTATTTTCGAAATAAAGAATTGAAATGAGATATAAAGGTCCCAAAATTGAATTAACTCTACTACTAACCCAAATGTGACTTACGGATTTGCTGGCATAGTCTGTTTTTCCATTCAAACTCAAAACCACCAATATTGACCAATGTTAACTATATGGATTCTCAAGCCTCTAAAAACCAAAAACTTGCACAAATTATTTCTAATCACATCGAGAATTATTCTAACTATTACCGAACCTTAAAATAAACATATAGTAATTACAGGAAAGGACAAAATGGTAAAAATATATAAAAATAGAAAATTCACAAATTTAGGTCATTATAGCATCCACCACTAAAACTCTAGTTCGTCCTCAAACTAAAAAGAAATGAAATACCTAATTTGGCAAGAAGCTGAGAGTAACTACTACACATATCAAACTCGATCTCCTAAGTAACCTTCTCAATTTTATGGTGTCTCCACTAATTGTAACCACATGAATATCTCTAGCACATAATTGTCTAACAATTTTGGTTAAAGTTCATCCTCGAACTAAAAGAAAATAAAATGCCTAATTTAGTAAGAATCTGAGAGTAATTACTACACATGTCAAACTCGATCTCCTAAGTAACCTCCTCAACTGGATAATGTCTCCACTGAATTGTAAACACATGAATATCTCTAGCATATAATTATCTAACTAAAACACCCTAGGTTTTGGCCCTTGAAAATTTCTGGATCTTTAAGCTTACTGTTCTTGTAATGACTCATCATATAATTCGTATGATATGGATACGGGTTAGTTAACATAACTCGTAAGGTGTATAGTAATGGTGGTTGGGCTTTTATTATGGTTATGATTTTGTGGTATAGATCATTAGGTATGGTGACAGGTCGTTAGGGTGATCTTTCACTTAAATCAAAAGCTTAGTAACTTGACTTGGCTCTAAGTATGAGTGCCTAACTAAGATCTATAAGGATAGTTCATGAGTCATATGAATTTGTACGTTGTCCAGTGTTAATTCCTGTGGTTTTTGTCTTAAGTACGTCTAGACCATACCAGTCGTAAGGTCTGGTCATGAATGGGAGTCGGGGAGTTGTACGGTGGACAGTGTGTGGGTTTCCAATAAACTGTCTTGGTCATAAATTAATGGTATGAGTCATGTGTTGTCATCACGGGTCATGGGGTCAATTCATAACCACCTATGGCAATTTTATAATTTTAAGTTGGGGGTATTTCGGACCTTTCCCCATTTAACTCCTTTGGATACCACGACATAAAACATATTTCAAGGATTTATTAACCTATTATTCTCAATCAAACACTCTTAAAATCTTTCTCAAACTCTCTCAAGAAAAAAGTGCTAGGGTTTTATCAAGATAATCAATTAAGGGCTTTTAAGAGTGATTCTCTTCGTCTCTCTTGGTGTCTAAGGTATGTTACTCCTCCTTCATTGTTATTTTAAATAAGAATATGTTTTAATGTATGGTTTTCATAGTATTGTTGTGGTTTTGACATAATGATTAGGGGTTTTAGATGTTCATGGTTGAATAATATTTCTCATGGTTTAATTATGTTTTATTTTGTGCTTTTAGTATGATTTTTACATTGTAGGATACATGTTAATAGTAAATGGAATTCGGGGTACTATGGATTTCCCAAATTATTTGGTTATGATTATGAAATATATGTACCTTCAACCTATTTGTTAAAATGACAATGAAAATATTTTTCTGACAAAGTTTGACTATTCTTGAAATCCTTACATTGCACAAAAAAATATGGAACTTAAATTGGTTTGGTTGGTTTTAAATAGTTTGGAAAGGCCTTGGTGGCCGTGGTTTTGGTCTAATTGGAAACTTTGGAGTCAACTTGGTTAAATGGCATTGGTATGGCATAAATGGATAGACTTGCAATCTCTAGTTTTGGTATGACGATACCAATGGTTAATGCCTAATTTAAAGACTCCTTAGTAAATATTTAAATGGTTAAATGGTTTTAATATGGTCTTAAGGGGGGTATAGCAATGTTATAGAAAGTGGAGATCCTAGGGGGACTAATACTGTAAACTCATGTTTACCGATGTGAGGTTTGGTCATGGTAACCGTGTGCATAATGTCACACTTTATGTATTGGGAGATGTACCAATACTATAAATTTTATGATTGGTTGAATCGGGGTTACTATTATAAAGGAAAGGAAAAGTGCTTCAACTGTGGCTATCCAGGGCACATGGTCAGAAGTTGTCCAGTGTCAAGGTTTCTTCAGGGGAAAATAAGGTTCCAGTTACCTCTTTATCATCTTTGACACTAAAGGGTGTACTACCTATTTTTGATATTGGTCGGAACTATCTCTATGCTCTCACTACCTGCCAGAAGTCCAAGGCATCACCCGATGTCATGACTGGTATATTGAAACTCTTTTCCCATGAAGTCCACTCTCTCTTATGTGACCCTATTTATGGTTATGTATTTTGGTTCTGTCTCGAGTATGTTTTAGACCTTTTTTGTATTTCTACCCTAATGGGTGACTCTGTGATAGCTAGAAGGGTCTATAGGGGTTGTGTGGTATCTGTGGATAGTTGGGAGACTCTGGTGGATCTATTTGAATTCTACATGATTGATTTCTATGTCATATTGGGGATGGATAGGTTGTACTCGTGCTATGCTTCTCTAGACTATCGGACTCATAAGGTTGTCTTTAAATTTCCTAATGATTTGGTTATTGAGTGGGAGGGTTATTCTCTAGCTTCTAAGGGGAAGTTCATACTAATTCTTAGAGATCATAGATTAATCTCCAAGGGGTGTCTCTATCATATGGTTCGGGTTAATTATTCTAACTCGGAGGGTCCTTTTTTGTATTTCGTCCTAGTGGTGAATGAATTTCCTAAGGTCTTCCCTGATGATCTTCCTGGTGTCCCTTCTGATAGGGAGATTTATTTTAGGATTGATCTTGTTCTTGACACTTGTCCAATTTCTATTTCTCTTTATAGAATGGATCCGACTGAGTTGAAGGAGCTTAAGAAGCAACTAAAAGATCTTTTAAATAAGGGTTTCATCCATCCTAGTATATCCCCATAGGGTACACCTATTTTGTTCGTGCGTAAGAAGGATAGTGCCCTTCCGATGTGTATTTATTACCGATAGTTAAATAAGGTGATGGTAAAGAATAAGTACCATCTTTCAAGGATAGATGATTTATTTGATCAGTTGTAGGGTGCTAAATTTTTCTCCAAGATTGATCTTCGACCTGAGTACGATAAGTTAAAGATTAGTGAGATGGATATCCCTAAGACTTCTTTTCATACTTGGTATGGTCATTTTGAGTTTCTGGTTATGTCTTTTGGGTTGACCAATGCCCCAGCAACATTTATGGATTTTATGAATAGAGTCTTCCGTCAGTTTCTAGATTGTTCGTTATTATCTTCATAAATGATATTTTGGTGTACTCTAAGGTCGAGGTCGATCTTGTCGATCACCTCCATATTGTATTGCAGACCCTGAAAGAGTAGCAGTTGTATACCAAATTTTTGAAATATAAATTTTGGTTTAAAGCTGTCACTTTTTTGGGTTATATCATTTCTAGTGAAGGGATCATGGTGGATCCGCAGAAAGTTGCATTGGTTAAGAAGTGGCCTAGACCTACGACTCCAACCAATATCCATAGCTTCTTGGGTTTATTTGGTTACTATAGAAGGTTTATGGAAAGTTTTTCTTTTATAGTTACCCCATTGACTAAGCTAACTTAGAAGAAGGTGAAGTTCTTGTGGTTGGATACTTGTGAGGGTAGTTTTATGAAGCTAAAGGATAAGCTAAATTTAGCTCTGGTCTTGACATTTCCTGAAGAAATTGATTGATTTAAGGTATATTATGATGCATCCCGTGTGGGGATTGGTTGCGTCTTGATGCATCATGGAAAGGTGATAGCTTATGCCTCTAGACAGTTGAAGGTGCATGAGAAGAATTATCTGACTCATGACTTAGAACTTTTGGTTATGGTGTTCGCATTGAAAATCTGGCATCACTATTTGTATAGAGTGCATGTGGATATCTTTTTAGATCATAAGAGCCTACAATATATGTTTACTTTGAAAGAGCTTAACCTCAAGAAAAGGAGATGGCTTGAGCTACTCAAGGATTATGATATGAGTATTCAATACCATCCAGGTAAAGCTAACGTAGTTGCTGATGCTCTTAGCAAGTTATCCATGAGAGGCTTGCTCATGAGGAAAGGAAGAAACAGAAGTTGGTGAAGGATATTCATAGTTAGGCTAACCTTAGAGTTTGTCACTTAGACTATGAAGGTGGTGGTGTATTTGTACAGAAGGTGGAACAATCATCTCTTGGTGTAGAGATAAAGGAGAAGTAAGTGTTAGATCTTATCTTGATGAGCATCAAGAGTGATGTAGGTGGTTAAAAGGTAATGGCCTTCGAGATTTGTGGTGACTGTACGTTGCGGTACCAAGGGAAGTTATGTGGCGAGAGAGGATCTTGGCTAAGGTGCACGAGTCACGTTATGCCATTCATCCTGGTTCAACAAAAATATATTATAGCCTTAAGGAGATGTATTGGCGGAACAATATAAAGTGGGATATGTCTAGTTCTGTGGCCAAGTTCATGGTGTGCCAACAAATAAAAGTTGAGCATAAGAGGTCCAAAGGATTATATTAAGAGATTGAGTTTCCTGTATGGAAAAGGGAAGTGATCAACATGGATTTTGTTACCAGTCTTCCTCGATCTCAGAATTAGTTTAATTCAGTTTGGGTCAGTGTGGATAGGATGACAAAGTCTGCTCACTTCTTGCCAGTAAGGACTAATTTTTTGGCAGAAGATTACGCAAGGTTATACCTCTAAGAGATTGTAAATTTGCATAGGGTGCCTATTTCTATCATCTCGGATCGTGGCTTACAGTTTTTATCTCACTTTTGGCCATCATTTCAGAAAGGTTTAGGAACCAAGGTGAGTCTTAGTACTGCTTTTCACACATAGTCGAATGGGCAAGTAGAAAGAACTATTTAGATGTCGGAGGATATTCTTCGGGATTGCATGATTGTCTATGGTGATAGTTGGGTTGAGCATTTTCCTCTTATAGAGTTTGCCTATATTAATAGCTACTACTCTAGTATTAGAATGGCTTTGATTGAGGCATTGTATGGTAGGAGGTGTAGATCTCCCATTAGGTGGTTTGAGGTTGGTGAGGCAAAGATGTTTGGCTCAGATTTGGTTCACTAAGCCATGGAGAAGGTAAAGTTGATTTGGGATAGACTTAAGGCTGTCCAAAGTTGCGAAAGGTCCTATGCAGATATGAGGTGAAGGAAGTTAGAGTTTGAGGTTAAGGATAGGGTAGTCTTGAAGGTACCTCCCATTAAGGGAGTGATATGGTTTGGGAAGAAAGGAAAGCTTAGTCCATAGTATGTTGGTTCATACTTTGTTTTTAGGAGGGTTGGCAATGTTGCATCTGAGTTGGAGTTGCCTTTTAGTGATATGGTTTATGTTTGATCCAACACAAATTACGCCTATTAAGAATATTGGTTTTTGGATTCCTTATCTTATGAGGAGATCCCGATTGAGATCTTGGATCGACAGTTTTATCGGTTGTAAGGTATCGGTAAAGGTTTTATGGAGGAACCACAAGGTCGAAGAGGCTACTTGGGAAGCTGAAGAAGACATGAAGTCCAAATATCTATTCCTATTTTCCACTCTGAAAATTCATGCGTAAGGTATGTGTTGTTCTTAACATCTTTGTTTTCTAACTTAGTTTAAGGAAAAATTGATTTTCTTGGTATCTTTGTTTTCTAACTTAGTTAAATGTAAGAGTAGAGGTGTGAGGAGTCCAAATCGTACTTGTACTTCCTTTTCCCATCATTCGAGGAAGAATGATCCTAGTAGGGGAGAATTAAAACACCCTGGGTTTTGGCCCTTGGAAATTTCTTAAGCTTTGAGCTCACTGTTCTTGTAATGACTCATTATACGAGTCATATGATGTGGGTATGGGTCAGGTAACCTAACTCGTAAGGTATCCAGTGGTGGTGGTTGGGTTTTTATTGTGGTTAAGGTTAAATAGTACAGGTCGTTAGGTGTGCTGATAGGTCGTTAGGGTGATCCTTCACTTAAATCAAAAACATAGTAACTTGACTTGGCTCTGAGTACGAGTGGCTCACTAAGATCCATGAGGATAGGATACGTGTCGTTATGTGAAGTCATATGTTACCAATGCCAATTCCAGTGGTTTTTGTCTTGGGTATGACTGGACCATACTAGTCATAAGGTTTGGTCATGAGTGGAGGTCAGGGAGTCATATAGTGGACAGTAGTGAGTGTCCAACACACTTTCTTAGTGACGACTTGATGGTATGAGTCATATGTTGTGGTCACGAGTCACGGGGTCGACTCGTAACCACCTACGATAATTTTACAGTTTAAATTTGGGGGTATTCCAGACATTTCCCCTTTTAACTCCTTTGGATACCACGACATAAAACACCTCTTAAGGCTTCATTAACTTATTATTCTCAATCAAATACTCTTAAAATCTCTCTCAAACTGTCTCTCAAGCAAAAAGGGATAGAGTTTCATCAAGATAATCAATTGAGGGCTGTTAAGCGTGATTCTCTTCGTCTTCCTTGGTGTCTAAGGCATGTTACTCCTCCTTGATTGTTATTTTATGAAAAGCATGTGTTTTAATGTATGGTTTTCATGATATTGTTATGGTTTTGATATAAAGGGTTTTGGATGTTAATGGTTGAATAATGTTCCTCATTGTTTAATTATGTTTTCTCTCATTCTTTTAGTGTGATTTTACATTGTGGGATGCATTTTAATGGTAAATGGATTTCAGGGTATTATGGATTCCCCAAATTACTTGGTTATGGTTTTGAATCATATGTGCCTTAACCTGTTTGTTAAAATTCCAATGACAATGATTTTGTCACATAGTTTGACTATTCTTGAAATCCTTGAATTGCATAAAACAAAATGGAGCTTAAATTGGTTTGGTTGGTTTTAAATGGTTTGGAAAGGCCTTGGTGGCCGTGGTCTTGGTCTAATTGAAAACTTTGGAGTCAACTTGGTTTTATGGATTTGGTATGGCATAAATAAATAGACTTGCAAGCTCTAGTTTTGGTATGACGATACCAATGGTTAATGCCTAATTTAGAGACTCCTTGCTAAATGGTTGGAATGTGTTAATGGTTTTAATATGGGCTTAAAGGGGGGTGTAGCAAAGCCATAGAAGGTGGAGGTCCCGAGGGGACCAATACTGGAAACTCATGTTTATCGATGTGAGGTTTGGTCATGGTGACCGTGTGTATAAGTCACACTTTATATTGTGGAAGATATAGCCCGTGGGTGGTTTTAGGACGGCAAAGCTACACATCCCAGGTAAAGGTTTTAAATGCATGCTAAACCTGGTTCCCTATCCTGGCACATATATATGTATATATGTGATTGCATATGGTTATTTAATTTGGTTTTGAATTACTGGCATTATTTTATCTTATTCCTGAGTACATGCTAGAGTTCACACTACTAACTATCTTCAAGCGTTGTATCCCCACATGATGCAGGAACTGACCATAGTACCATTCTTCCTGCTCAATGACTTGGATTTGGGGATAACTTTGAGTCAGACTAAAGTGGTGAGCTTCCATACTCTGGAAGGGGGTTGACACCGATTGGGTAATTGGTTGAAGTTGTTGGATTTTGATTATAAACTTAACTTAATGTCTCTAAACTATTACTGTTCTATCTTATTATATGTTCAGAATTCATCCGACATAGGGTGCAGGGCAGTTATGATTGGGTATTGGTGGTGGTCTCCAATCCTGAACTTAAGATGCCGCACACGACTAGGCCCTGGTTCGGTTTGTGTTAGATTGGTATCAAAGCCCTAGGTTCATGGTCAATTGGGTGTCCTAAAAATCTGTATCGAGTAAAGTCTCTTTTAAGGATGTGTAGCGTGCCACACTCATAAGGGCGAGGCTACGAGACATTTAGGAATGTTTCTCTTTCTTGTGTTCTGTTTTCAAGTTGAAGAGTATAAGGTCCTGAAATATTCTCTAATTCTCAGTTGTTTGCTTTATAGATCATGCCTCCTCGAAGATCTGAAGCTCATGGAAACTCCTCTATCCTACCTGAAAACAATGTTGATGGGACCCATTCTACTTATGGTTTCCAGACCCGGTCTAGGGGTCCAGTTCCTAATTTCTCTCTTAGAGTTCCACAGGTTCCCTCTAGTCCTTCTCGAGCCCCTCAGGCTGATATGATGAATGTTGAGTTTTATATGTGCCAGAGTAGGATGAATATGTAGGTGCCAGCATAGGTGGGTGAGCTGCACATACAGGTCACCTTCATAGGTTACATTGGAAGCCTTAAATAAGCCACCTACATGAGCAGGTCAAGCATGTGTGCGTGAAGGTGGCTCTCGACTTGCCTAAATGAACTTTTATGCTCTTTTTATTCCATTTTCACATTCCAATTGACTCGTATGACTTGCTCAATTCCATTTTCAATCTTTACCTAAAAATGAGCATTATAACATGAGAATTACCTAAAATCAATGTAAAACTTTATAATTCAAGCTCGACTTATTAACACCCCAAACATAAACTATTGTTTGTCCTCAAGCAACCAAGAATATTCACAAAGAGGTAGGGCCTTCATGACTCCAAAACCATCCAAAAGAAAGCTATGCTAAATATATAGCCTAACAAAGTTCAAATGATCCCAAAACATGTCAATGCAACAAGTAAACTAAAACTTTACAATATGCACATTTCTTTGAAGCACAAATGCATGATAGTATTAAATGAACTATCAAATAAAAAATGCTTCTTCTCAAGACTTGACACAAACTTCAATAATTGTCTCAATTTTCACTATGCAACTTATCTTGCTCATTTACCCTAATTAGGAGTAAGAGATCACCATCCACCCCTAGGTATCGATGACACTCACATGCAAGAGTTAGCTCTATCCACATAAAATATTTTAATTCTCAAAGATGCACAACTATTTACAGAATTTACCCTCATTCTCGCAAAGATATTCAAGTACAATGAATTGAACCATAGGCTTTCCCTTCTTGTTGTTTGCAACTAATGTAGACTTACCAAGTTTGAAATCACCAAGGTATTGTGCATTTGGATAAAGGCTAAGGTGAGGGAAGGAATGTATGGATCAAGTGACTAAAAGTCCTTTTTAAACACAACTACTTATCACTTTCTATCCCAAATTCTTTCAAATTTTCCACCTTCTTCGCTTGTAATTATTTTCCTTGTTTCCGTTAACCTATAGCTTCTTCCTTTCCAAACAAATTCAAAACTCCACTTTCTTCATTCACTTCTTTGGTTCTTTTAAGAGATGTTCTAACCTTTAGCCATCCGTCGCCCCTCATTTGTCTAATTTCACTTAAAGTTCTATGGGCTAGGCTATTTGACCTTGCTTTCAAGTACATCTCTTGTATTATAAGCACATGATTAGAAAACTAAGCATACACATTTTTTGACTCATTCTGGCATATCATATTTTTCCCAAACTAAGAATTTGAATCACCCCTTCATTAACCTCACATTTATGCACCCCAAAACTTAAGCTTTCACCTATATTTTCTTACTCTAGAAGCATGTGATTCATTCAAGGAGGTTATGATCCAAAAGATATATTTTCAAAAAAGATCTAGGTTTCATAGTATGGTTATCACTAAAAGAAAAAAGAAAAACGGGCAAAGTCATAAAAGGGTTAACTAGGGAACAATGTTAAGGTGGGATTTTGTTCAAGTGACAGATCAAAAATGGCCTCTAGTCATCTTCTAAACTAAGCTTTCTAGGATTTTCCATTGAATACACTTGGGGAAAGTTCTAGACTATATGTATGTATGAGAATTAGTCAAACACCTCACCACAAAAGGCATCATACTCATAGAGTAGAAGGCTAGTCTCCCAACCAATTTGAGCAGTTGAACTTAATAAGTTACTCTGAGTTAAGGACTCGTCCTTGTAAAGAGAGTCAAAAATTGAATTTCATGGTCTCAACTCAATAGAAATATTATAACCTTTCTTACACTTTTTCAAAATGAAAACTATTTTTTGGTTTATTCAAAATCATCAAATTGCTAGCCAATGACGTTTGAGTGAATTTTCCAAACTTTTATCAACTCCTACTTGACACTAAAAACACTAGGTACTTCACCTAACAATGTCACCTAATCATCTATCATGGGTGAAATATCACTCGGTTCAACAAAGAAAATGAACTAACGTAAGAAAAAGAAATAAAAGAAAATAAATTTTGCTCCTTGGGAACGAACCGAGGGAAAAAATTTTATAAGCATCACCCGAAATTCAAAATCAACACAAAGAAAAGCATAAAGGGGTATCGAATCATAACAAGTGCATATAACAAGTTTGGTTAGGGAAATATCCAATATAATCACAAATATTTCTAACAAGGGCCAAATCCACTTCAATGTCATCACAAATAAACAAGCCTAGCAAGGGAGAAATCCAAATCAACATCAAATTTGAAATTAAATATATCATCAATACAATCCATCAAATCAAATAGATAGACCATAAAATATAAAAAAAATATCCCACCCCCACTAAATATCATTGCATTATTCCTAATCCAAAAGTAACGTGAGAGAAGATGAGGGTAAATACTTCTTTATTGCACTAGGCGCTCTGGTCCACATTTGATGATGGTTGTATAGGATCAATTCAAACTGGGATCCTATCCTAGGTCAGAAGTAAAAAGAACCTTATCAGTAGGTCGGGAGCTAGAGCTAGCCCCAATCGTCCGAGCATACTCATCATCTTGGGATAACTGCTTCACAAGCTCAACCTGTTTGGCTTTGATGAGCCCCTAACTAAAGTCAATCCTGACCTCTTCACCCATACATGAATGCCTAAACAAATTTATAAATAGAAGGACTGAGCTCATAGAATCTTGGGGAATAGCAATCTCTGCCTTGTCAAGAGAAAATAAGGCCTAATGAAGTGAAACTCCATATGTTAGCCATCAAGCTCGGACCACAAAGAAAAAACCCCTTTGAATACCCTCTAGCCTCTATTAAGGATAATCTCTTCTTACACTCCACTATCCAAACACGTCGAGGTGCAAAGCTATGCTCAATAGTGATCTGAATGAATTGAGGGATGTCAGCTACCAATTGAGTAATAGTACTATTGTTTGCCAAAGTCATAGAAGCAACCTTGAAAACATGATCATGGAAGAATAGGGTGGATAGGTAGATCGAAAGGGTGGTGTGGTGCTCAAAGATGATGGCACATGAATAGGATAGGCCACCAAAGGATTGTCACCATAAGTACGGGAGTATCCAAAGCAAGTAAACGAACCTTCCAAACTAGGAAAATCTCTAACAAAAGAATCCACCGACACCAAGGCTTTACTGTTAATACCTGTGGGATTATTATAATCTTGGCAATGGTTAATACCAATAACACTAGTGAAAATAACCTTTCGGTCAATTTTTAGAAGATCAAAACCTTATACTTAAAGAAAAGTAAAAAAGTGAGAAAAGGAAAAGGCAATAGAGTACCCAATTGCTTTGATCTTAACTTGATCTTCTCCATAATCAACTCCCTAACCATAATATTATCCCTAATTCACCCAACAATGACAACCCTCTTAATAATGATATCTTGATCTTTCTGTATAGGAAGTAGGTGGTTACTTACAAATCCAACCCAATGTTTAGCTTGGATAGAAAGTTCCTGCCTTTTAATTGGTTTGATGCTATTAGACCATAGAGGGATCCCTTTTTTAATCACCAGGGCAAGCCAAGTAAAGTTCTCACATCCACCAAGAACCCATTCTTTCTCTCAACACCAAAAACACAATCACATGGAAAGTAAATTTGATTAATTTCTAAGACGGTGCATAGAACCTCAACTCCCTAAACTACAGACATAGAAGGCAAGGTTGATTTACTACCGGTGGATTGTATTTGTATTGGTGTGGTGGAGAATATAATAAGCATAGAACTCCTATACTAATTCTAGATAATAAGTCGGTGGATGGAAAGTGGAATTCATGTTAGTGAAGACATCCAAAACTCACTCTTTGCCTTGTTCAATAAATCTCACACCCCTTCCATATCAAATCAAATTTTATCAACCTATTTTCCCAATCATTTTGTGAGATCGATGGTGCATTGGACCTCAGGACACTTTTGAACCTCTTTAGTAGATGGTTCTTTCCCTTTTAACTTTTGATTTTCCTTTATCTATTGCAATGCCTTTCTTTGCAACCCATGGTAAGTTCTTTTTTAGAGTCATACCTACAAAAAAAAGAACCAAACACAAATAAAAGAAAAGGGTAAAACATATTTTTGGATTTCTCTATATATAGTATGAATGAAAATAAAAGTAAAGAAAACCAGGGTGAAGCCAAGGAAAATAATAAATGAAAACTTATGGGAATCTAGCATAATTCAACCATTTGGAACACTACATCTCTATACATTCTTCACATGTTTCCAACTTAGAACATGTAACACTCATGATACTTGTTTGAACAAAAATGACCCCATACCCTTACGAATAACATCACCTAATATATCATAGGGAAAGACATGCATTTTTGTTAACCGAGTTACATAGACTTCACCCCTATATTTTTTGTCAAGACACTCTATCAACCAAAGTCATGGTGGATTATATTGAGCAACAAACATCTTCAACTAAAACTATTGGGTTGCTAAAATTAAGAGCCTAGTGAACTCATATTAATGCTCAAGGAATGGGAAAATAATGCCCCATGAATGAATTCACCAACAACCTATAGGATTCAAGTCAACAAAATCTCATTGGCATTTAATCAAACACATGGTGAGCATTAAAAATATAAACTTGAAAAATGTGAAAATGACACATAATCAAGCCAAGTTTAGCAATTCACCACCAAACATATCCAAGATACTCCTACTATCACATTGGATCACCCACTATAAGTAATTTAAAATAAAATTCATGTGAATATTTTATCAAACACATGAAGTGCATAAGTTTAGGTACTCAAGAATTCCCTATTAATAATATAAAAGCATGGTTTCCATTCCAACAACCATATTTCATCAAAAGAAAATTAAATAAATCACAATATAACCATAAAGTATCATGGAATATGAACCACCATTGAAACTTGAAGAGAAGCTTAAAGAAATTTACATAAGTAAACATACCTTTGTGATTCAATTTTGTAATGAGATAATAAGAGAATACATAATTTAGTATCCCCGAATATTAATTTTGATGAAGTGAGGGAGAATTTTTGAAATAAAGTGAAGAATTTTTAAATTTGGAATAAAGAGAAAATGTAGTGTAAAGAGAGGTATAAAATCAAGTAAATAAGTGCAAATTATGATGAAAAATGGTAAGTGTCAAGAAAATGGGTCAAGTAATGTCTTTTAAGTGTAGAACTACAATGCTGCATAGGGATATGGATCTGTCTAGGTTGATGATGCATGCACAGCAAATAGAGGTGGATAAGATTAGAGAGAGATACAGAGTGAGGGGTAACAAGAGGGCTAGATCTTAGAATCATGAGTATAGTTAGCCTAGGTTTCATGGAGGAAACCTCTCTCAGTTTTAGAGACGTTCATCTATTCCAGAGCAATCATCAGCTAGTGCTCCAGTGCCTAAAGGCAGGCAGGAGCAAGGGAGCAGGTTGTTTATGTCTAGGTCATAGAATAGTGTTAGTAACAGGACCCGTTATCATCCTTGTGCTAAGTGTGGTAGGGATCATCCTAGTGAGTGTTTGGAAGATTTGAGGGGTTGTTTTGGTTGTGTCAATAAAGGCCACAGACTTAAAGATTGTCCACATGCTAGGCAGGGGACCAGAGATGCCCGACCTTATTCACAGACTACTAGTACACCAGCTTCTATTCCTCGTCATACATGTATTCAGGGCACTTTATCTAGCACTGCTTGTAATTCTCATACTTTTCCTAGCTTGAAATTTTTCCCCAAGAATGTTAGAAGCTTTCTTTGAAAGATGAATCCACTTTTAAAGATGTGGTATTTTCAAGATTTTCAATTTTTTCATGTGGGAAATTCCATAAGCTTTCCATCGATACCAAATTTTCCCAAATCCGACACCCGGGCTAAGAGTTAGAGCATTTTTAGTGAGACAGTATATCACCTGAGCCATCAGAGCATCGCGGAGCCAGCTTAAATAGAAATTGTCAATTTCTAGTGTTGCTCCACTATAGTGGCGCATCGCACCAAACTTCCAGGTCTCAAACAAGGTGGCAATGCGATAGCTCTGCGTCACGCCACCATGCAGATTCCCAATTATCCAGTTCTAGTGACTTGGCGCAATAGTGGCGCATAGCGCCAAGGATAAAAATTAGGAAATTTTTACAAGAATTAAAATACGTGTCCTAGGGTTAAAAGTGTCAATTTTCCTACCCTATATAAGCTCAAAAACATAGATTTTAGCCTCTATTACACCAAAATATACTCTATTCTCTCAAAATCCTCTCAAGAACACATTAGGATTTTTCATAAAAGATTCAATTTCAAGAATTTCCTCCGTCAATCTTCGTGTATTTATGAACAAAGGTATGCGGAGTGTTCGTTCATGGACTCTTTTCATCCATGAAGCCCAAGAATCTCTTTTCCAACTTCAAGTTTATGAATTTCTTTATGAGTTTCATGTTGGGTTTGTTTTGTTCATGTTGAGAATGATTAATTGAATTCTAATCCATGTTGGGTAATTAATTTTATATGGAATTGATTAGTATAGATGTGTATTCATGTGAACTTCTGATTAAACCCTATAATGATGAAATTAGAATTGAACCATGATGTGTAATTGTTGTACAATATTGTTTACATATACTATGACTACCATGTGTTTGATTGAATGTCTATATGAAGGAAAAGTGCCCAACTAGCATGATATTATGAAATCCCCTTTTATGTACAAGTTTATGCATATCACATGTTTGATGAAGCGCTTCAATATATGAATTATGAATTTTGTTGTTGGTCATGTGTTTGAGTAAGTCATGTTATGTCAGTTTCTTTCCATCGAGTTCTGGGGGTACTTTTACCCGACAACTTAGTTGTGTGCCTAGAGCCATGTCATGTTTTTACGATACTCTCAGACAAGTCACGATCCATAGAACTCAGTCAGTCATGTGACTCAATTAATCTCAGAAATCTCAGTAATCTTAGTAGTTTAGTAACCTTCGTGATCTCAGTATTCCCAGTAAGTCTCAGTAACTTCAGTACTCTCAGTCAGTCCTTAGATCTCAGTAGTATTCCATCGGTTAACGGAACTTAGTAAATTTATTTTTAGCTCTGCTAAATGATACCATCAGTTAATCAGTTCAATTTAGTTAAATCAGTTCAGTTTAGTTAATCAGTTCAGTATCTATTCAGTTGGGAGTAGGATTTAGTACAGAGTGAACCCAAGGATGGGGAATCACCTGTTATTCAGTGGAGGGTGTGATCCTTAAAAGCAATCTTTGTGTTCCAGAACTACGTAGCCAGCATAGATTGAGATGTATCCTATGCATTTAGGGATATATATATATATATATATATACATATACATCTCATTTGGGTTACCTACTAGGAGGGGTTGACGGAAGAGCTCCCTATCAATGAGGGTACACTCACAGCAGGTCTTTTCCTATGGCACGATATCGATACCCTTCTTTTTGGGGTTACAGGTTAGACCCCACCAGTTTAGTACCGGGGCATATTAGTTAAATGATTACCTCCCACAATTACAGTCTCAGTCTCAATCTCAGTAAAAGAACTCAGATAGTTCTTCAGGTTTCAAGACTGTCAGATATAGTCAAATTTAAATACAGTACGGAACTCAGCTAGTTTCATCAGATTCGGTATTGTCAGATACATTCACTCATGTTATTAGTTATATCAGTTCTCAGAACTCATGTTATTAGTAATCAGCTTCAGGACTATCAGATACAGTCAACCAAACTAGTTCTTCATAATCAGAACTGTCAAAAACATTTATTCATGTATCACTCCCTCAGTATTTAGTAATACAGTATCAGTCTTTCTCACTTATCAGCAACTTAGGGGTCAATATCAGTAGACTTAGTATTTAGTCCTATCATAATCTTAATTACGGTTATGTAGTCATATATGTATTCTCACGTTCATGTTAGTTAGTCAGTTAGTATTGTTCATGCGTATGAACTATTTGCATTCATCCTACCTCACTTGCATACCAGTACATTCAAAGTATTGACGCATTTGCACTATGATTTCTTATACCATAGGTTTGGAATTACGAGCAAGCATCAATAGCATCCCAGCTCAGCAGTCATAGTCAGTTGTGAGTCCTCATTCTTTGAGGACATGATGATTACATTACTATTTCAACTTTTAGTTTAATTTAGTTGTCGGAGTTAGTTGGGGACATATCCCATCAACTCTTTATTCAGACAGTTTAGAGGCTTTCAGACTATAACATGCCAGACAGTTACTTAAGATTTTTTTTGGTATTTGTTGTACCATTTTCAGACATTATTTTATCAGATAGTTATTCTGTTTTGAAACTTATAGCCTTACGACTTTTATGTATTCTGCATAATTTAAGTACATTATTCAGCGCTTAGTTACAGATATCAGTCATGGGTTAGCTTGTGGTCTTTCAGGGTCTTAGGCACAGTGTAGCATTCTGGGTACCAGATTTGGGGTGTTACAGTACTAGTAGTGAGCGCTAGAATAGATTCTATGCCTTACCATCCCGTCAAGAGTAGGAGGACTCTTCTGATGTTGTTACTGGTATGCTCCATGTGTTTTGTCTTGATATTTATGTGTTGTTGGACCCCGGGTTAAGTCCCTCATATGTGACCCTACTTGTAGCCGGTAAATTCAAAATGGGTCCCAAAAAGATTCCTGAGCCTTTCCTAGTTTCTACACCAATAGGGGAGTTAGTTGTTGCTAAACAAATGTATAGAGATTTTCCTATTACTGTTCTTCATAGAGTCATACTTGTTGATTTGATAGAGTTAGACATGGTGAATTATGACCTTATTCTGGGCATCGATTGGCTTCATTCTTGGTATGCATCAATAGACTGTCATACCCGTGTGGTCAAGTTTCAGTTCCCTGATGAGCCAGTTTTTGAGTGGTCTAGGAGTTTGGTATCTCCCAAGAGTTATTTTATCTCCTATCTCAAATCCAAAAAGATAATATCTAAGGGTTGCATCTATCACCTAGTTAGTATAAAAGACACTAAGTCTGAGGCTCCAACTATTCAATCAATCAAAATTGTTAATAAGTTTCTAGATATTTTTCCAGAAGATCTCCTAAGGGTACCTCCCGATTAGAGGTAGCATTTGGGATTGACCTTCTTCCCGACACTCATCCCAATTCTATTCTTCCATACTGTATGGCACCTGCTAAGCTTAAGGAGTTGATAGAGCAACTCAAAGATCTTTTAGAAAAAGGTTTCATAAGGCCTAGTATTTCTCTTTGGGGTGCACCTGTTCTATTTATGCAGAAGAAAGATAGTTCTTTGCGTATGTGCATTGACTATCATTATCTTAACAAGGTCACAGTCAAAAATAAGTATCCTCTTTTGAGAATTGATGACCTATTTAATAGGTGCAAGGTTCAAGTTATTTCTCCAAGATAGACCTTAAATCCGGCTATCATCAACTTACAGTGAGGGAATGTGATATTCCAAAGACAGTCTTCCGAACCTGCTATGGTCACTTTGCGTTTCTAGTCATGTCTTTTGGGCCAACCAATACCCCCAACAGCTTTTATGGACCTCATGAATCAAGTGTTCAAGCAATATCTTGATATGTTTGTTATAGTGTTCATAGATGACATCCTTGTATACTCTCGTAGTGAGCATAATCATGCAAATCACCTTAGAATTGACTTTTCCACTGTTGCTTAGTTCTGGGTAGATGGGTTGGGCTAGCCACACAGGTACGCCCGGGCCTCTGAGAGTGACCGACCTTCTTGTAAACTCTTAGAGGTCACTAGTTGTTCGCCAAATTCAGTAAGTGTGAATTTTTGCTAAGGTCTGTAGCCTTTCTGGGTCATATTATTTTAGTTGAAGGTATTAGAGTTGACCCCCAAAAGACAGAAGCTATAAGAAATTAGCCTAGACCTATCTCTCTATCTGACATTAGAAGTTTCTTAGGTCTAGCGGGCTACTACCACCGTTTTGTTAAAGTTTTCTCTTCTATTGCGTCTCTCATGACCCGGTTGACCCAAAAAAAAATTAAGTTCTAGTGGTCAGATTCCTGTGAGAAGAGTTTTCAGGAGTTTAACACTTGACTTACTTCAGCCCCTGTGTTGACTTTGCCTGATGGTACAATTGGTTTTGTGGTGTACTATGATGCCTCTAGAATTGGTTTGGGTTTGTATTGATGCAAAGAGGTAATGTTATAGCCTATTCCTCTAGACACTTAAAGTCGCATGCGAAGAATTATAAAACCCATGATTTTGAGTTAGTTGTTGTGGTTTTTTCTTTGAAAATCTGGAGACACTGTCTTTATGGTGTTCATGTTGATGTGTTTACTGATTATAAGAGCCTGCGGTATGTGTTTACTCTAAGAGAGTTGAATATTAGGTAGAGGAAGTGGTTAGAGTTGTTAAAAGACTATGATATGAGTGTGTTTTATCACCCGAGCAAGGTCAATGTAGTGGCGGATGCCCTTAGCAGATTGTCTATGGGTAATATTACTCATGTAGAGGAAGGTAAGAAAGAGTTATATTGTGATGTGCATTGTCTGGATAGATTGGGTGTTAGGTTGCTTAATTCAGCTGAGGGAAGTACTTTGGTGTAAAGTAGTTTCGAATCTTCTTTAGTTTCAGAAGTAAAGGAGAAGCAAGATAGAGATCCTAGTTTGGTCAGACTGAAGGAGGCAGTTAAGGACCAAAAGGTAGAGGTTTTCTCCTAAGGGGGAGATGGAGTGTTGAGATTGTAAGGTAAATTGTGTGTTTCGTGTGTTGATGATCTGAGGTAGAGGATTATGGCTGAAGCGCATGGCCCGCAGTATTTTATTCATCCCAGTACTACCAAGATGTACCGCGACTTACAGGAAATCTATTGGTGGAATGGTATGAAAAAGGATATAGATGAGTTTGTAGAAAAGTGTGCAACGTACCAACAGGTTAAGGTAGAGCACCAAATACCTAGTGGTGTGATGCAAGAATTTGGTAAACCCGCTTGGAAATGGGAGGTGGTGAATATGGACTTTATGATTGGGTTACCTCTTTTGCGTCATCATGATGATTCTATTTGGGTTGTATTAGACAGGCTGACTAAGTCCGCTCACTTTTTGCCCATGCATACATCTTATACAATAGAGTATTATACTAGATTGTATAACTGGGAGTTAGTCAGGCTATACGGAGTTCCCTCGTCTATCATTTTAGATAGGGGTACTCAATTTACTTCTTAATTTAGAGGGAGTTTCAGTAGGGTCTTGGTACCCTAGTTCTTTTGAGTTCCATTTTTCATCAACAGACAGATGGTTAGGCTGAGAGGACCATTCAGACCCTAGAAGATATGTTGAGGGCTTATTCTCTTAATTTCAAAGGTAGTTGGGATGAGCATTTTCCATTGATAGAGTTCGCCTATAACAATAGTTACCATGCTAGCATCGGGATGTCACCATTTAAGTCCTTGTATGGTAGGAGATGTAGATCACCTATAGATTGGTTTGAAGTGGGTAAAGCTGCTGTGATTAGGCCTGATGCAGTGTTTGAAGCTATGGAGAAATTTAAGTTGATTAGAGAGAGCTTAAAAACATCTCAAAGTCATCAAAAGTCATATGCCGATGTGAGGAGAGAGATCTTGAGTTTGATGTGGGTGATTTGGTGTACTTGAAGATTTCACCCATGAAAGGAGTGAAGAGGTTTGTTAAAAAATGAAAGCTTAGTCCCCGTTATATTGGCCCGTATAGAGTCTTGAGCCGTGTTGGCAAAGTAGCCTATGAGGTTGAGTTTTCTTTAGAGTTATCAGTCGTTTACCCTATTTTTCATGTCTCTATGCTGAAGAAGCATATTAGTGATTTTGTTGTGGTATATCATTCAGAAAGTGCTGATATTTTGAAAAGTCTTTCATTTGATGAGATTCCCGTTGAGATCCTACATTTTCAGATCCATAGAGTGAGGAACAAAGAGGTTCTCTTGGTCAAAGTGTTATAGCGGAACCTGTCAGTTGAGGGAACTACTTGGGAGGTAGAAGCAGACATGCGAGCCAAGTACCCGTACCTCTTTTCTGCGAGTTTAGATTGATCCGAAGGTATTATTCTTCCTTAATTCAGCCCTTCTAATCTAAAGTTCATCTATATATCTATTCTTGCATGATTTCTTGCAATTTCCGAGGTATTCAAGAGTTTAGAAAGATTTTGAGCCCGTTTAGCAAATTGCTTCAGTTTTGCGTACTCTATTTTCTTGTGTTCCTAGTCTAACTAGAGACAATCAAGGATGAATATTTCCAAGGGGGAAATATTGTAAGACCCCGCAAAGTTCCGTCGTAGTTCAAGCCTTAGAGCGTGTCAAGTGAAGTGTAATTTTGGCCCTAAAAGATTGAGAAGAGACTTTCCAAGTCATTGGTATTTAAACCATATAGAATGTGCTTAAATTTGACTTTTTGTCATGTAGAGAATTGAATTAGCTTTCCAACGATACCAATTTCGTCCAAATTTGGTATCGAGGTGAGGAGTTATGGCTATTTTTTTAGAATTGTCAGAACTGCCCAGGTACAACGAATGACCCAACGGACCATCGAGTTTGCGATGGACCATCACTCGGACCATCGCGACCAAGGCAGAAACTCCCTTTCATGGCCCAAGTACAACGGCCAGGACGATGGACCGTCAAGACTGCGATGGACCATCGTTGAGACCATTGCCACTAAGGCAATGTGGTCTCATCTTGGCCAATGTACGACGGATGATCCGACGGACCGTCAGGCTAGCAACAGACCATCACTATGACCGTCGCCATTCAGTATTTTTAACTCAGTTTTAAATGGGCTTTTCGATCTTTTCCACTCTTTTATCAACCAGATATATTCCAAAAGAAGCAAATGGCTTCATTCATCATCCAAAACACAAGAGAGCTGGGGTTTCTCCCTCAAGATCAAATCTAAAACCCTTCTCCAAGAAATCCAAGAACTCACCATAGATTCTACAAATTGAGTTGAGATTTAAGTTTCCCAAGTTCAAGGGTTGCAAGAACCCTCTCTCAAGAGTAAGAAGAAGAGTTTAAATCAAGCTTGTTCATCCAATTTCATAGTCTAAGGTACGTGGGGTTTTGAACAAGGGTAATCCTTTCACCCTTCTACCCAAAGAATTATTTAAACTATAATTTTTTACAATCTATGAGATTTTACATGATATTGAATTAGGGTTTTTCACCCATTGTTATTGATTAGAATATCTTGATGTTTCCCATGAATTGAAAGTCAAATAGCATGATTTTGAATGTTTTCTTAAGAAATTGAAGCTAGGTTTATACCCTATGTTGTTACTCCTTGAGAATTTAAGAGTTTCAATGTTCTAAAGATTGAAATATATGAGTATGTTGATATTTTGAGACAAATTGCTATAACTTCCAGATTTCTACATGAATTATGAATCTATATGCTATCTATTATGCATTATGATGAGTTTTAACTTGAGATTGAATCATGGGTTATTAAGCCATACTTGAGACTTGCAATTTTATGAACTATTGTGCTATAAGCACCCATGATTTGAGTATTTTGAGATTATTGAGAAATGTTTTGACCTAATGGTCATAGAGTTTTGAAATCCACTTTACCACATGAGATTACAGATTTGATTATTGGGTTCTTATGAACCATGAGATTATTTTGAAAGTGGATTTCCATGAGATGAGCGAGATAAACTAAAAGGAGTAGTATTTAACACCGAGTTGGATAAGTTACCATGGTTTCTTATCCCAGAACTACATGCCACCGTAGGTTTGAGATTTTGGGCCTGAGGCTGAGATGATTGGGCCCGAGGCCGAGATAAGTGATCACTGAGTTGAGGTTATACTCTTTGGCAAGACTATGACGCCTCTCCCCAACGTGAGGTTTCTTCCCTAGGAGGAAAAGACGTTGAACTCCATGTAGCTTTCATGATTTATGTCGGTTAAGAGAACCTCCCTAAACTAAAGTATTGTCCATTGAGATAGAATATTTTCCCTAAAGCTTTGAGATGAGATATTTTCTAAAGTGAACGAATTGCTTTTGAGTATTTTTGAAAGAAGGAAGTAGTTTTCTCTAGTAGTACGAGTTGATCACCGGTTTTTAAACTAAAGTTATATGATTCTGAGTTCCAAGTGCTTGAGTTAAAAAAAATTATAATTCTTAAGCAATAAAGAAGTTTTACTCTCCATGAGACATATTCATGAGTTGAAAGTATTGTTTAAAGCTTCCTTTACCCTATGAGTAATGAGAATAAGAGAAGAGCACAGATTTTAAACCTAAAGTATAATGACTCATGAGATTTGTGTTACATGGTTCATTCTACATGATTTGTGAGCTTTACATTTTGACTTATTCAAGCCATGTGAGTCATTCCTATTTGCATGCATGATTTGATTAAAGAGTATTGATATTGTTTTATGTAAATGAATACACCCCCATATACTCAGTACATTCCCAAGTACTGATCCACATATATGTCTATGGGCTACATTGTCTTATAATGTAGGTTCAGGTGCTCATTCCCAGCCTTGTCAGTGATTTCCAAGTACCTTTGTCCACATCTCCCCAGTGGTGAGTCCTCATGGTTCGAGGACCTATCTTCAGACATTTCAGTATTTGAGTGTTTATGTTATTACTTTCAATTTAGTTTGAGCCAGTTGGGGACCTATCCCAATGGATCTCGAGTTCATGGAGTAGTAGAGGCTTTGTCGGACTAGTTACCAGACTATGGTTGTGTTGACATTTCCAGTATTGTGGTCATTTGGACCAAGTATTATCTTCGTATTTCCTTTCATTTGATATGATAGTGCCAGTGTTTTGTATATTCTTCTTGAATGAGTTATTATGAGAAGTGATAGGCTCAAAGGGTTAGCTTGGGGCTACTTGTAGCCCTAAGAACCATGTGACATCCCGGGAGGTGATTTTGGGTCGTTACTCCACCCACATGGCAATGCTTTAACCTTTGACTGTTCAAAATGATTATCTGTATGATCCTCTAATTCTATTTCCCCATTGGACAAACATTTGAGACCATAAATGAGTTCGACCACTTAGATTTTATCTTGCTCGGAAGAGTTTCAATCTTGAATTGAAGAGGAGCACATCATCGCCTATACAAAACTCTCATTTCAAGATCTTAGCATAATGCCACCTTTTCATTTTCTCTTTGTACAACACAGACCTCTTATATGCCTTGAGTTAGAAATCTTTTAACTCATGTAGTTGATCTACTCTTGATTGGAGGCATCCTCCCAATTCATATTAAACTTGGCCATAAAATTTTATGCTCCAACACAACTAGAAGGTGACAAGCCTTTACAAACATCAATTTATAGGGTGACATACCGATAAGGGTTTTAAATGTTGTTCTATATGCCCAAAGAGCATCATCAAGTTGTGTTAACTAATTAATATGGCCAATATTCACGGTTTTCTCCAAGATGGTATTTATGTGTTAATTTGAAACTTCAACTTGGCAACTATTTTGGGGATGAAATAGAGTAATGACCTTATGCTTCACCCTATACTCATCAAGCAATGCACCAAAGACCCTATTACAAAAATATGGCCCACTATCACTAATGATTTCATGTGGATTCTCAAACCTTGTAAAGATATACCTCTTCAAGAAGAAAGTGACACTTTTGCTTTCTTTTTTTGATAGAGCAATGGCCTCTACATACTTTGAGACAATCGATAACTACTAAGATTTACTTAATTCTATATAAACTCACGAATGACCTATGAAGTCAATGCCTCATTCATTGAACAATTCAACTTTGAGGTTAGGCTTGAGAGGCATCTCATGCCTCCTTGAATACCCCCTTGAATTTGACATTGAGGACACATTTTGACCAATTATTAAGTGCATCTCAATGGAGAGTAGGCCAATAGTATCCACTTTGAAGAACTTTTGTAGTAATTCTAATACCACCATGATGTCCACCAAATTGAGAATAGTGGCAGCCTTAAGAATGGTTCGTGTTTTTAGCTCCATGACACATCAATGAATTATTCCATTTGCACACTCTTTAAATATGTACGGTTCATCCCAAAAATAATTTCTTCATATGAAATAAGAACCTCTTCTTTTGGTAACAGTTGAGATCATCAAGAAGAAAGACACTCATAATGTAATTAGCATAATCTGTATATCAAGGATCCATACTTCGCAAAAGTGCCATGATTTTTCATTAGTAAAGGTGTCATTAATTTAGATCTTACCCAACTTCTCGTGATTGGATGTAAGGTAAGAGGGGTGGTCATATACTTGATTTTTACATTCCTTTTAGTCCTACACCTCAAAATCAAATTTTTATAGGAGCAATATCCTTCTAATCAATTGAAGTTTTGCCTTTTTATTTTCCATAAAATATCTAAGAGCTTCATGATCCGTGTGTACAAGTACTTTCATACCCAACAAATAGGCCAAAGATTTTTTAAAAGCATATACCACCGCAAGATACTCTTGTCCATAGATGTATAGTTACATTAGGCATCATTCAAAAATTTGCTAGATTAGAAAGGGTTGAACAAATTTTCTAGCCCAATATTGCACCTAAGGTAACCCCACTCGTATCACATATTACTTCGAAAGGCATGGACCAATTCAAAGACGCGGTGATAGGAGCCAATAGAAAAAGCTCCTTGAGACAATTAAAAACTCTTAAACATTTACCATCATAGTCAAACTTCACCTCCTTCTCAAAATATTTTCACAAATGGTGAGAAATCTTTAATGAAACACCTATAGAACCCAGTGTGGCCAAGAAAACTTCTAGCAGCTCTCATGGAAAGGGGTGGAGGTAATTTAGCAATCACTTCTGCCTTTGCTTGATTGAATTGGTTACCCTTACCTTAAATATTGTGTCCTAGCATGATGCCATCTTTGACCATGAAATGGCATTTTTCTCAATTCAAAACAAGGTTTGTCTCCACACACCGCTCAAAGACCTTATTCAAATGATCAAGGCAATATTAGGATGAGTCAACAACCACAAAAAAAATCATCCATGAATACTTCTATGGTATCCTCTACCATGTCGAAGAATATAGACATCATACACTGTTGAAGGGTGGTGGGTCCATTGCATAACCCAAAGGGCATGCATTTGAAGGCATAAGTCTCATAGGGATATGTAAATATAGCCTTCTCTTGATTTTCGAGTTTAATACAAATTTGATTATAACTTGAATATCCATCAAGAAAAAATATCATCCATGTCTGGCTAATTGATCCAATATTTGGTCCATGAAAGGCATAGAAAAGTTATCTTTTTCAATCCAAGAAGTCAATTTTCGATAATACATACATACCCTCTAACCCAAGATCAGACATATGGGCACAAGATTATTATTTTCATTTTGGACTACCTTGATACCGTCCTTCTTAGGAATGCATCAGACCGGGATAAATCATGTATTATTTGAAATTGGGTAGAAAATACACGCATCAAGCCATTTGATAATCTTTTTCTTGACTACCTCTTGTATTAATGGGCTAAGTATTCATTGGTTTTCCATAGTAGGCATATGATCAATCTCCAATTTAATTTTGTGTAAGGAAATTCTGAGAGAAATCCTTATGATGTCCGCTATGGTTCACCCATTAGCACGGATAAACTTTTCACAATAGACTTCAAAGCCTCCACTTTCCAAGGTAATAGATCATCCACAACAATGATTGGAAAAGTATTATTCTCACCCAAAAAGATATAACAAAGATGTAAAGGCAATGACTTAGGTTCAAGTTAAGGTGGTTCAATAATAAAAGCTTTGGCGGGTGGACTTTCACGATTTTTCTAATCAAGATCTAGCTTACAAGGATTTGTAGAATAAGGGTCATCAATGAAGCAACCACATCATCATATTCTCTAATCACCTCACTCCCCAAGTTCCAAAATACACCCACCAAGGGGTACCCAAACCTAGATTCTGAAACGTGATAAATTACATCAAATTAATACTTGCCCCTATGCTTTTCCAAATTTGTACACCCCAATATTGCAAGGAATAGTGAATACACTCGAGTCTTACTTCTTTACACCCATTGTGCTAGGCATTATTGCACTGAAATTGTGTGTTACCTCAATTATTTCAAAATCCATAAATCTATTCTTTGTGACCAATTCCTTCATGAAATAAGCATACCTAGGCATCTTTTGTAAAGCTTCCAATATTGGTATATTTATCGATAAGTTACTAAATTCACACGGAATTTCTAGAAATTGGTATCATCTTTCTTCTTCTTGAGTCTTTGTAGAATTAGGGAGGAATTTTGATTTGTGGCATTAAGACAACTGAAGTTTCTTTTGGTTTTAGAGCATTATAATCAACCGTTTATGGTGCTTTCTCACTTTCAACCCTTTCTTCAACTGTCTTCGGCTCTTCAGTAATTGGCTCATTAAGATTTAGAACATCATCATTTGACTTTTATAGTTGCCTTCTCTTTTCATTGGCTTACTCATCACTTCCATTTTTATTGGAGTCTTCGTCAAGATTAAAAACATTTTTACCAAGATTTTAACCACTCCTAGTGACAATCACTATTATGTGAGTATCATTGTTAGGATTACCAACTGTGTCACTAGGTAATCTACCTTTTAGCCTTGCATTAAGATAAGCCAAGATTTGGCCTAATTGAGTTTCAAGTTGCTTAATAAAGGTCGAGTGAGAGGTAACCATTTGATTGAGTTGTGAAAAATCACTATCTTTCTCAGCATCCTATCACTTCCTTCAAGATCCATTAAGATAACAGCAAGAAGACATCTTTACTCATGAAATTCTTAGGATCAATGGAACTTAACTCTTACCCTTAGCCTGATCATGTGAAGGAATGTACTGGTCATGTTATCTATCCTTATATCTCCAATCATACTCTCTATCACAATCACAATTTTTTCATTTATGATCCCATTCCTTCCAAACTTGATTCCTACCTTGCCTTTGATAGGTAGGGCGGGAACCATCCATCTAGTTCAACAAGAACCAAATTTCCTCATTAATAGATTTTGCTTCATCGTCACTATAAACTTTAACACTCTTAGAAGTGATGTTCTATGATTTCATAGCACTTTCGATAATTAAAACTATAAAAACAAATGTGGTTACTTAGGTCATTTTGTTAGATATGATGTGTTTTTGTGTTGTGCTTTGTAGGAAATCGAGTTTTGGGAGCTAAACAACAGAAAATAAGTGAAAACTAAAGTTTTTCCCTACATACGGGGGCACCTATGACCCGTAGGTACTACCTACATAGTGTAGGTGCTAAAATATGTGTCAGAAAGTTGAAATTTTAGAGAACCTGAAGTTGAGATTTTGGCCCAGCTACCTACGATTGGGAACCTATGTCCCATAGGTGACAGAGTAAGTGCCAAAATATGGAGATTCAGAGAGATCCTATAGAAGTTTGGAGGTTGTCACCTATGTGGGGCCACCTATAGGTCGTATATGCCACCTAGGCTCGTAAGTTGCATCATAGGTGGCCACCGATTCAAGTTTTCCTCTTTTATTTTGGAAAGGTTTCCATGTAATCTATAAATATTCTTTGGACATTTTTTAGTTAGTTTACGCACTCATACTATTCAAAAACATATAGTTTGATTTCGAGAGTGACTTGTGATCTTGGGATTCTTGTGTTCTTGATTTTTGGTTGATTTATTAATTTGAGACTTTAGGTTTTCTTCGTATATTGCTGTGAGATTGATTCTACGCTTTCACTTATGAATTTCATAGATTATTTCACAACTATGAGTGTCTACTTCCCTTATCTAGGGTTGTGGGAACCTTGGTGGTTTAACAAAATAGAGGAAGTGTGTAATTCATCTAAATCATTGTTTCTGCATGTATTGTGATTCTCTTTGCTTTAATTGTTTTCTTAATGACTGCAAATGTTAGAAACTTGCCTGTATTCGATACAAACTTGAGAGAGAGGTAGAGATTTGGGAAAGAAGATCACAACAATGATTTGAGGCTATTAACCCTCGTCTAATAACCTGAGATTGAGAGTGTTAACACCTAATTTTTGTCCTCCACGACTAAGTTTAATTCTGTGTTTCTTTGATTTTAAATAAAATTACAACATTTATTTTATCCGAATAATTTTTTTTAAAACATTTATTCAAGTAATTTTATCATTTTAAGTAGTAATTATATATTCTCGTATTTGTATATACGAGATCATATAATTTTGTTACTTAAATATTTATTTTATTAAAAGTTTGATTCTAATCAAGGGTTACCTTGAAAAGTATTCAAATGGGTAAAATCTTGATTGAAAAATAATTTGTCCTAAAAAATAATTTATTTGGATAATATTGTTCGATTTTATTTAACCAAAAAACTCAAAATTAAATTCATGTCAAATTACAATTTAATTTAGCCAACTTATTAAATTTAGGTCATGATTGAAATCAAATTGGCCACAATTTTAATGCAATTGGCTAATTGATTTTCAATTCTTAAAGGAGCTCAAATAAAGAATGAATTCACACTCACTCTCATAATGAAATTCAAGTACATCGAATAGAATTATAGGCTTGCCCTTTGTGTTTTCACCACTAATGTAGACTTACTTAGTTTGGAATCACCAAGGTCTTATGGGTCAAGATGAAGGTTTAAGGTGCGGGAATGAATATATATGGATCAAGTGACTAAAAGACCTCCTTCAATGAAATCGCTCAATCCTTTCTACCCCTAAAATTTTCAAACTACCCACCTTATTCCTCTTCAAATTATTTCTCATATTTCCTAACTTTTTGTTTAACATTTACCAAATGATTCAAAGACACCATTTCTTTTCTTCATTTCCTTAACTCTTTCAAAAGATTTTTTCCTATAAGCCCTTTTTAGCCCCCCACTCATCCATTTTATTTCAAGTTCTATAGGCTAGGCTATTCACCTTTATTATCAAGCACATCTCCTGTCTTTTAAGCACATGTGTTGACAACCTTACATACACTTTTCTTGTCTTTTATTTGATCATCTTCTCCCAAATACACAACCTCCCAAACTTAGGCTCTTGCCTACAATCCATTATTTTAATCACGCAATGCATCAAAGGAGGTTAAGTGCCAAAAGAGTGATTTTAAAAAGGGTTTAGGTGTTTTAGCATGGTTATTATTACAATAAGAGTGAAAGATAGGCAAAAAGACTCAAATGGGTTAACTATGGAACAATGTTAATGTGGGAATTTGGCTATGTGACGGGTCAAAAAGGGACTCGGGCCATCCTCTAAACTAAGCTTGCCAAGAATTTTTCCTTGAATACACTTGAAGCAAGTTCTAGACTACACATATGTACAAGAATTATTCAAAAATCTCACCATACATGGCTTCGTACTCATAGGGCAAAAAGTTAGCTTCCGAACCAATTTGAGCTATTTGAGCTTCATAAGTTACTCCGACTCAAAGACTCATCCTTGTAAAGGGAGAGCCAAAAATTGAGTTTAATAGTCTCATTCAAAAGAAAGCTCAAGAATATCCTTGATCTTTTTTTTTTTCAAAAAGAAAACTATATTTTTGGTTTTTGTCTCAAAATTATTACATTTCTTACCAATGACATTTTGAAAGTATTTTTAAACTTTTGCTTCTTCCTAGTTAACCAAAATGACTAGATACTTTACCTAAGGATCTCCTCATCATCCCTCATAGGTGAATTATCATTCGGTTTGACAAAGAAAATATACTAAAATAAAAATAAAAGATCAAAAGAAAGAGAAAATGAAATTTTGCTCCATAGGAAAGAACGGAGTTTCGAAGAAAACCCTTGGAGTTTATTAGACATATATATACAAAAGGCGACAAGAGCAATGTGCACAATTGGATACCACATTTATATTAAGCGCACGATAAAATTCAACAATAAAAATACAATATTTGACATCGTTATCAAAATGCCTGACAAGGGTCCATCCAAAGCAATTTCAATATCAACTAAAAAAACAAAAAAATACCCATAAGGGCTAAAGTAAATAAACATGAAAAAATGTAACATGTACACACAAACATCAAAGTGATAACATAGAGTATGTCCACACAATCTGTTCAACCAAATGCCATAAAGTAAAACAGTAGGTACTGACCATCAAAATATCATAAAAATGCCCCATGCCCCACTAAATACATTGTATTGCCTCCAATGCAAAAGTAAAAGAGAGTAGATGAGGGTAAATACTCCCTGTGGTGCACTAGGTGCTCAAATCCCTATTGGTGAATGATCATACTATCTCAATAGGAACCTCGTTAGACTAGGCTCCTCTCATCGAGTCTACTATGAAGGGTGACTCATTATCATGTCGAGTGCTAGAATTATCCCTAACCATCCATGCATGCTCATCATCCCTGGATAATTGTAAGGCGAGCTCAACCTGTCAGCCTTCAGGTAGCCCCTCTATAAGATCAACGTTGGCCTCATCATCAATGTCCTTATGACCCTCTCTGAACAAATCAATAAATGGAAGCACTGGGCTAAAAGTCTCTGAAGGAAAAGCAATCTCTGCCTCATCAATATTGAAAGAAGGTTGTCCAAAGTGAAACTCCGCCCGTAAACTATCAAGGTCTTCCCTCATAGATTCCACCCTCTCACAATCTCCTCTGGCCTCAAGTGTGGATACTCTCTGATCTAAATTTGCTATGCAAAAACATAGAGGTGCTATAGCATCCTAAATAAACTGGGGAATGTCTGGCACCAATCGGGTAGGAGTAGCATTGTTTGCCAAATTTATAAAAGTAACCTTGGCAAACGTTACCATAGAAGACTGTGACAATTGTTTAGGCCGAGGTGGTAGTGCGGTGCTTGATGATGGAGGAGTATCGACAGAATCATGATGAGTCTCAGCTTTAAGTGTAGAATTTTTAGGGATATCCATCCCCTCTGATCTCGACAACCCTTCCGTACTCGAGTCTACCAAAATTAAAGTTTTCCTCTTTATGCCCGTAGAGTTATCCTCATCCTTGCAATATGTGATGTCAATTACTCCAGTGCATATGAACTGTGTACCAATCATAGATAGTAGTGGAAATTGAACATAAGACAAAGCATGGATATGAGTGTTAGAAAGGGCAATAAAGTTCCCGGTTGCTTTGACCTTAACTTCATCATCTCCACTATCAACTCTCCCGGATTGATAGCAATTTTATCCATGATGCATCCGACAATGATAGCCCTATCAATCGTGACATCTTGGTCATTTCTTAAGGGGAGTAGATGGTTACCAACAAATCCAAGCCAATGTTTGGCTTGAACCAAAAGATCTCTCCGCTTGATTTATTCTACACCATTAGCCCATAGAGGAAGGCCCTTATCAATAACCCTAGCTAGCCACCAAAAATTTTGATATCCGCCAAATATCATCTTCTTGCACTTTACTGCGGAATCTAAGTCACAAGCAAAGTAGAACTCTTGATCTCTGAGGTCGTGCAAGGGACTTTCACTCATCAAACTAATATACTCTCAAGACATAGTTGTTCAGAATAGGTTTTTTATATTTTTGTTTATTGTGCCAAACAACGTAGGAAACATAGAATTCATAGACAATTACTGGGAAGTAGCATAGTGGGTGAGAGAAAAGCGTCATATTCGTGAAGAGTTCCCATACCCGCTCTTTAACCTCGACGATGATTTTAAGGAAATGAGTATCAACTCCCTTCATGCTAAATACCTTCTTAGGATTGAACCACCGAGTGGTTACCCAATTATCATATAACTCAATTACACCTTCTACACCAAACCGAACTTGATCTGCTTGCTTTCCAATCTTTTGTGTATGATCAATGGTAGCTTGAACATCTGAGACTTTTGAAGTACTTTTGGAGACCAGTTAGGTAGCTTTGGATTTTCCTTTATCCGGGGCATTACCCTTCCTAGCTTCTCATGGCAAGTTCTTCCTAGGAGACATACCTATGAGAAAGAAACAAAGCAAAATCAAAACAAAAGATAAAAGGTAAAACATGTTTTTTGGAATTTTGTATGTTAAGAAGGAAAATTAAAGATAAGAAAAGAAAATTTTTTGATGTATGAAGGTAACTTCATCATTAGAACCCATAGGATTCATCCATTCCAAAACTTAATCATTTGGGCACTAAATTGTCTCACATTCCTCACATTCCACAAAACTAGTTCATAGGACATCCATAACCTCCAATGGAAACAAGAATGACCAATACCCTCAAGAATGATGACATCCAATCTATCAAAGGTCAAGGCAAGCATTCATGTCTCCCGGTTAGGCATAGTGACCAACAAAAACCATGGTTCTCATATTTCTCAACAAACTCCCTCAACTAATGACTACCAAATATTTTATTTTTAGGATCAATTGGACTGAAAATGATGCATCAAAAATGACCACAGCATGCCCTAAGAAAAATCACATTTACCATTATAAGCATAAAAGACATTCCTCTCTTATTGTCATTTCAACAAACACATGGTGGGCATGCTAACTAAGAACTTGGATGAAGAGAAAATAAAACAAGAGAGCAAGCTCGTCTCACCAAATCATCTCCACAAACATTCAAAGTGCTCATAATATCCTACTTAAGCCATCCACCACACAAATAAAGAAAGAAAGGATGAATGGACACTTTTTCAAACACATGGTGCACTAGTTTCATTGAAAAAAGTATCATTAACCAAAAAAGTGAAACAAGGCACTCATGCCAACATAGTCATTCCAACAAGTATAAATCATCCCAATAATCTCAAAAAACCAAATTTAAATGACCAATCATCATGAGGTATGAGGAATTAAGTCCATTCTCAAGAGAATTCAAAAGTGAAACCAAGAAAGAGTATACCTTTAACTTGCTTTAAGAGAGGAGAAAAATGAAGCACAAGTCCAAAAGAATCTTCTCAATTTGTGTAAGCTCAATTAATGTTAAATAAAGCGAGAATGTTGAGTGTGAGACAAAGGAACCATTCGAAGGGAGTTGTAATGAAAAATTTTAAGTGTTGACTGCTTTTGGCATTTTTAAAGTGTTTAAAGAGATTTTGGGCTGACCGGGTCGGGTTAGCCCAACAAGATCCAACCCATGTTGAAACATCACAACTTTTAAACTTAACCTGCATCCCATATGCTTTGCACCTACGGCTTGCCCGCTTAAGCAGGTCCAGTGCAGGTTATGGCAGAATGCAACAACATTCCCAGTGGCCAACATAAGACTGGCTTGTGACTGGACTGCTATAACAAGTCCAACGCAGTTTACTCTAGTGAAAAATAGCTTGTGTTGCGTTCCAAGTGCACCTGGCGTATGCTTGGACTGCTTGAGCAAGTCAAGTGCAGGTTAAGGCAGTAACTTCAGTAATTTTTCTTTAAGTTTTGGCTACCTGCGTTCTATCTGCCTTGTACCTACGTGTTGGCCTGCTCAAGCAGGTCCAGCACAGGATGTTCCAGCTTGGTACATATTTTTTTTGAACAAATTTGGTTTGGGGCTCATTTTCAAGCCACTGAATCTACCTTCTCGCACCCTAATTTTATGATATTACCTGTAATAACCAAAACCAAGCTAAAATATGAATAAAAATATTAGAAAAAAATTAAGAAAAATTCCTTGGGTTGCTTCCCGTAAGCGCCTTAGTTAAAGTCGTGGTACGAGATTTTTTACTCATCATTTTGGATCTTTGAAGTGAAGCGACTCAACCTTCGTTTCTCCGGGTCCATTATAGTGCTTCAATCATTGCCCATTCACTATAAATTTCTTCTTCTAGTGATCTTCCAACTCAATCGCTCAACTAGGATAAACGTTCGAGATCACAAACGAGCCCGACCACTTTAATCTAAACTTCCCCGCAAAGAGTTTCAATCTTGA
This sequence comes from Capsicum annuum, assembly GCF_002878395.1. NCBI lineage: Eukaryota > Viridiplantae > Streptophyta > Magnoliopsida > Solanales > Solanaceae > Capsicum > Capsicum annuum. The sequence goes on along the minus strand of NC_061113.1, from coordinate 25,391,285 downwards.
ATTAAAGAGGAGGATATTATCACCCATGTGAAACTCTCGTTTTAAGATTTTGGCATCATGACATCTCTTCATCTTCTCTTTGTACAACACAGATCTTTCATATGCTTTGAATCAAAACTCTTCCAACTAATGAAGTTGATTCACCCTCGATTTTGAAGCCTCCTCCCACTCCATATTCAACTTTCTCAAAGCCCATAAAGCTTTATGCGCCAACTCAACGTGTAAGGGACAAGCCTTCCCAACCACCAATTGGTAAGGGGACATAAAATAGGAGTTTTATAGGATGTTCTATATGCCTAAAGAGCATCATCGAGTTGCCTTTACCGATTTGTACGACCAACATTCATGGTTTTCTCAAGGATAGACTTGATTTCACGGTTCAAAACTTCAACTTGGCCCCTAGTTTAAGGATGATACAGAGTAGCAACCTTATGCTTCACCCCATACTTATCAAGCAAAGCACCAAAGACCCGATTACAAAAATAAGAGCCGTCATGACTAATAATTGACCTTGGAGTCCCAAACCTTGCAAAGATGTAATTCTTCAAGAAAAATATGACACTCTAGCATTCGTTGTTTTGTAAAGAAATGGCCTCCACCCACTTCGAGATATAATCGACGGTCACCAAGATATATTTATTACCCTATAAACTCACAAAGGGACCCATGAAGTCGATCCCCCACACATCGAATAGTTCAACCTCGAGATTGGGCTTAAGAGGCATCTCATGCCTCCTTGAAACACCACCCTGCATTTGGCATTAAGGACATATTTTGACCAACTCATAAGTATCTCTATAAAGGGTAGGCCAATAGTATCTACTTTGAAGAACCTTAGAGGCTGTTCGAATCCCACCATGATGATCACCGAACGAAGAGGAGTGGCAAGCTTCAAGAATATCTCTCATTTTTGCTCTATGACACACCAACGGATCACACCGTATATACACTCCCTAAAAAAGAATAGTTCATCCAAAAAATACTTTTTCAAATCAAATAGGAACTATTTTTTATAATGATTGAGCTCATCGGGAAGCACACCGCTCACAATATAGTTAGCATAATCTGCAAATCATGGTGCAACGCTTCCCAAAAGTGAGATGTCTATCTTATCCAGGAAGGTGTCATCAATATCAATATCACCCAAATTTTCATAATTGGATTCAATGCGGGAAAAGTGGTTGGCTACTTGATTTTCACACCCCTTGCGATCCTTTACTTCAAAATTGAACTCTTGCAAGAGCAATATCTACCTAATCAACCAAGGTTTTGCCTCTTTCTTGACTATAAGATATCTAAGAGTGGCGTGGTATGTGTGCACAATCACTTTCGTACCTAACAAATAGGCCCAAAACTTTGTGAAAGCATACACCATTGCTAACAACTATTGTTCCATAACTGTATAATTAAGTTAAGCATCATTTTATGTCTTGCTTTCATAGTAAATTGGGTGGAACAACTTCTCTTTTCTTTGGACCAATACCGCACCTAGAGCAACACCACTTGCATCACATATTAATTTAAAGGGCGATGACCAATTTGGGGCTATTATGATAGGAGCCATCACAAGGAGTTCCTTAAGACAATTTAAAGCCTTTACACAATCATCATCAAATTCAAATTTTTCCTTTTTTTAAGAAGCTTGCACAAAGGATGAGCAATCTTCATCAAATCCTTAATGAAACGCTGATAAAACATGGAATGACTAAGAAAACTTCTAACACCCTTCATTTTGCTTGATCCACTTGGATGCCCTTTCCCAAAATTTTGTGGCCTAGAACAATGCCTTTCTTGACTATAAAGTGACATTTTTTACAATTCAAAACAAGATTAGTCTCCATACATTGTTCAAGGACTTTACTTAAGTGGGAAAGGTAAGAATCTAATGAATCCCCAACCACGGAGAAGTCATCCATGAGAACCTCCATTGTATCCTCTACTATATCCTTAAATATGGACAATATGCATCATTTAAACATGGTTGGTGCATTGCATAACCCAAAGGGAATGCACTTGAAAGCAAATATGCCATAGGGACAAGTGAAAGTGGTCTTTTCTAGGTCTTCTGGGGTAATGTAACTTTCGTTGTACCCTGAGTAACCATCAAGGAAGGGCTACCAACCTCGACCGTATAGTCCATCCAACATTTGATCCATAAAGGGCATGGGAAAGTGGTCATTCTTGATCTACGAGTTTAATTTACGGTAATCCAAACACATTCTCCAACCCATGATAAGAAACATAGGTACAAAATCATTATTCTCATTAGGGACCACCGTCATTCCGACCTTCTTGGGAACACATTGGACCGGACTCACCCACGTGCTATTGGAAATTGGGTAGACAACTCCCGCATCAAGCCACTAAATGATTTCCTTCTTGACCAGCTCTTGCATCGGTTGATTTAGTCTCCTTTGGTGTTCCACACCAGGAACATGATCAACACTTAACTTGATTTTATGAGAGAAAATTTCAGGATCAATGCCTATAATGTTCACTATAGTCCACCCGATAGTACGAAGAATTTTTTCACAATTTATTTCAAGGCATCCACTTGACAAGTCTCAAGATCGTCCGCGATAATGATTGGTAATGTATTATCATCACCCAAAAAAACATATTAGAGATGAGATGGTAACGACTTAACTTCAAGTTGAGGTGGTGCAATAATAAATGGCTTGGCGGGTGGACTCTCACAATTTTTCAAATCAAGATCTAATTTGACTGGGTTTTTATTATAAGATCTATGACCCGCCAATGAAGCTACCACCTAATTATATTCTTCAACCACCTCACTCCAAAGGTTCCACAATAGACCCACCTAAAGGTCATTCATAAGTTTTACTTCTATGGTGTTATTCACTTTATCATCTATGACATCAATTACCGATACCACTTGCAAGTCCATCGGTTAAAACACCAAACAATGTAAAATAAAACACTACGGCTAACCCAAAGTAACTAAAAACACTACTAAAGTGAAAAATATGTTTCACTCTCCAACAAAGGTGCTATTTTTTATAACACTCAAATTACACTCTTGAATGGGTGTAAGTGATCATTGTCAATACAATAACCTAACTTAGGTTGGGCTCGAATCCACAAAGAGTGAAAGCATGGAATTCAAAACTCAAGAGTGTTGATAGTCTACTAAAAAGTGACCCGTAATGTGAATGAAACAAGTATAAATTAAAATGGGGTAATTAGTTTGAATTTGTTTATAGTGACAATTACAATTTTAGAGCAATATCTTAACGTTGAAAAATACTAAGAGTGAATTCATTTGGGAATAGGCCTTGGGGTTATTCAATTCTGGGTGTAGGTTCATGCATAAGTAGTTGACAATTTATCCAACTTTAGCTAAAAGTCATGGATAGGCTAGATGTCAATGTATTGATGTCAATCTTTCAATTAAGACACCAAATTTCACAAATGGGTTCTTTCAAACACCTCACAAGTGTGAAAAATTTGCACATCTATTACCTCAATTTGCATACAACAACAACAACAACAAACCCAGTGTATTCCCACTTTGTGGGGTCTGGGGGGGGTAAGATGTACGCAGTCCATACCTCTACCTCTGATGAAGTAGAAAGGCTGTTTCCGAAAGACCCCCGGCTCAAGTTACAATTACCTCAATTTGCATATATATATATATATAAGAGATATCATTAAATGAAATGATTTAAGTTATTGGTTGCATTTATTCCTCACCCATATCCCCTCTTTCAAGGATGACATGGGTTTAAGGGAGGTTGGGGTTTGCAACCCCCAAATTTTGATTAAATCATGGAATAAATACAACACCCATCACAAATAACCAATTAGGAGGATAAATAGCTAACACCCATGCACTACCACAATCTAACCAAGCATAATCCCAAGATTTAGATTTAGCTACTCATAGACAAAAAGGGTAGAAATTTATCAAAGTTATCATTGAATTTATCCATGAGAAATAAAGAGAATGTAGTTCCAAACTTGGAAATTCAATAAATCTTCAATGAAAAATCACTAATTCTTCCTTGGGAACCACTCACAAATATTTTTTACTCAAGATTAGTATAATGTTCTTCTAAGATGAAAAGATGGGTGCTAAGATGAAAAGATAGAGGCTAAGATGAAAGATGAAAGTTAGGTCTTGAAAATGAGTTAGAAACCCTTCTTTAGGCCCCACTTCCACATTTGATAAAATTACAAAATTACTACCTTGCTTTTGATTTGCTTGAGCAGATGGAGAGCAGATGGAGAGTCAATAGAGTGCAGATGGATAGCAGCTCCAAAGCAGATGCAAAGTATATGCAAAGCAAATACGAAACGGATGACTCTTTTCCTTCATATTTGACCTCTTGTTGACTTGAATGACTTGCCCATCTTTCATTTTTACTTTTACCTACATAAATGAGCATTAAGTAAGAGAATACCATCAAATCAACATGATAATTTAGTCCTAAAAGGTGATAGAAAGTCTTTAAATTTATGACCTATCTTTCACATTATCAAAAATATTAAATATTCCTTTTAGCTATACGAACTACTTTAGACCTAAATTTCTAAGAATGGAATATGTAGGAGGCCTATGTCAGCTTCGATCAACCCTTTAGAAAATTTATCTTTTCTATCTTATGGTGGAACTACACTTGATATGATTCCTATCTCAATGGAATATATGAACACCCCACTAGCTCGATTATATTCTCCATAAGATTTTCATAGATTCTGAGATAAATTTTTGAAAGGATCTCAAAAATTCTTTAAAAGAATCTTCTTACAAGTTACATGAAGATGATGTTAAAGCATGTAACTAGGCTAAAATTTTTTAAGAAAACCTCAAAAATTTCACAAAAATTTGACACGTGTTAGAAGTTGAACATAAAACATTGCTGAAGCTATATCGAAGCATAATTTTGAGAAGTTCTAAAATTTCAAGATTCGTTATGCTAGAAAGAACTCAAGTATTTTGCATTCTAGACTAGGGCTGAATTTTTTAGAAGATATGAAAACTTTCATACTAAATGATGTCATAAGTTACAATGAAGTTCAAGAGATTCTAAACTAGGGCAAAATATTTGAAGGAGATCCTTAAAAATTCCACAAAGGCTACACTTCAAGCCTATAAATCGATGATCAACAAAATGCATCAGAAGAGCAAGGCAATACCAATACAATCAGTCTCTCAAAACTAAGAATTTTTCTTTAGATGCAGAAATAGTAAAGTCATAATGTTGACAGCGTTAAGCATGACAAAGGGCATTACCAGACCTACCATTCATAATACTCTAGATAACTTCTCTTCTCCTTTTCCTCTTGATTTATGTTTTTATTACTTCATTATCATCTCTAACACTTTCTTTGATTTTGTATGGAAATGATTGGACAGAACAATTAAGAGATATTATTCAAAACACTATCTCTAAATCATCAGGAGTCAAACGACTTTATCTTTAAACTCTCTTTTCTGTTAAACTCTTGGCTTAGTTACAACAAACTATTATGTTATGCACTTTCACCTCTTTTAGAGTGATATCTTATTATTCTATAGACCATCACCTCCTTCAGAGTGACACCTTATTATGTTATGAACCATCACCTCCTTTAGAGTGACATCTTATTATGTTATGAATTATCACCTTCTTCAGTATGGCACATTAAAATAAGGTTTGTACAATTTTCTTTCCATTATATTTGATAATAATAAGTTTAGTGCATGTGATTAATAGACACGCTGGACCGTCACTTCATTCAAAGTAGCATGTTACATTCAAAATAGGTCGTTCTCCTTTTAATGAGACACGTTGGTCTATCACTCCTTTCAAAGTGGCATGTTACATTCACAATAGGTCATCTGCCTTTCATTGAGACTGTTGGAATATCACTCCATTCAAAGAGACATGTTAGATTTAAAATGGGTCATTCGCCTTGCAATACGACACGTTGGACCATCACTATAGTTAAAGTGGCATGTTAAATTTAAAATGGGTCATCCACCTTTCAATGGGACATGTTGGACCGTCACTCTATTCAAAGTGGCATGTTACATTCAAAGTAGGTCATCTGCCTTTCAATGAGACACGTTAGACCGTCACTTAGTTCAAAGTGGCATGTTATATTCAAAATAGATTATCTGCCATTCAATAAGATATGTTAGACTGTCACTCCATTCAAAGTGGCATGTTACATTTAAGATGGGTTGTTCGCCTTTCAATAAGATTGGACTGTTACTTTATTCAAAGTGGTATGTTATATTTAAAATAGGTCATCCGCATTTCAATGAGACATATTATACCATCACACTATTCAAAGTGGCATGTTACATTCAAAATAGGTCATCCACCTTTCAATGAGACATGTTGGACTATCACTCCATTCAAAGTGTCATGTTGCATTCAAGATAATTCATTCGCCTTTTTACTGGTACATATTGGGTTGTCACCCCATTTAAAGTGGGAAAATATTTTTAGAATATGTTGTTCAAATTAGCTCATCAACTATCTCAGCATCGCATGTTCAAATATGTTTGCACTAATTTATGTTTGTGTAATACAACATTGTAAGACCTCGTAAAATCCTAAGCTTAACTTAGTCCTTTAAAGCTTGTTAAGGGGTCCCATACTTAGAAACTTCTAACTAAGTACTTAGACTTAGTGTCATTTTAGCCTTCATAAGTTGGCAACTTTATTTCATGACCTCTATGACCTTAAAATATCAATTTTTATGTTGAATCATGATTAGGAATGTAAGTAGGTATCCTTGAACAAGTTTTGGATTTTTTGGACTTCGTTTGAGGCATGTTTGGAAGTCCAAACCAATGGATCGACGTGATCTCGACGCGTTGTGTCATTTATCACATTGATAAATATATTCCTCCAACTCCCCATTGCAATTCCAGTGAACCGACGTGGTGTATTGGCCATAGCGTCGACCCCATCAATGCGATGCATCGGTCTACACATTGCTAATTTGGTTTTTAGTAATTAAAAGCCAAATTCCTCATGGGTATTTGGGTCTTTTACCCACGGTTATCTACCCTAAAACATGAAATAAGCCCCTTTAGAGGCAAAATTCATTCTCTATTCAGAAATTACTCAGGAACAAAAACCCTAGGAGATAAAATTTCTAACTTAAGGCTTAAGATTTGACCATCATTCTTCAAGAATTTAGAAACCAAGGTATGTTAAGTGTTCATCCAAGGGTTTTCTTCCACCCTTGGAGTTCAAGCACCTTTTTTAATTACAAGTTAATGAGTTTGATGAATTTTATGGTTGAATTTGAATGTGTCATGACTACCATGTTAATGGGGTTTCTAGTTCATGATTCAAGTGCTAGATGCTTACGAAATTATTTGTTATATGTGTTGTACTATGTTAATTCATGCTAAAACCCTCCAAATTGTGAATTTGGTATTTGAAATTATGATGCTCGCATGTTGTTTAGTATTATGTGCATATACTATGTCCTCCAAGTGTTTATTGAATTGCTCATGTGAGTTGACTAGTGAAATTATATCATGTTAGCATGTATTCAAGTTCATGTCAAGAAAGTGTTTGCTAGAATGTCCCAATAAAGGAATGATGATCAAGTAATTAGCTATCATGTTTCAAGATTGTGTTATGTCTTATAATTTATGGTATCGAGTCCTAGGGGTATTCAATACCCGATAATTAGTTATTTACCTAGGGCCATAGTCAGTCATGGAATAGTATCAGTCATGTCATGATGTAGAATTTAGTTAGTTACAGAACTCAGGAAAGCTCAGTAGTACTCAGTTAGTTAACAGAATTCAATATTATTCCGTCAGTTCACGGAGCCCACTGAACTCAATTAAGTTCAATTATACAGTATGATTAGTAACAGTTCAGTCCACCCTGGAACGGTTTAAAATTTAGTCCAGTTTCTATTCAGTTGGAAGTAGGATTCAGCATCGAATGAACCCAAGGATGGGGACTGACCTGCTAATAGAGGGTATGATCCTTAGAAGTAGTCCTTACGTTCCAGACCTACATAGCAAGTGTAGGTTGAGACATCAACCTGCCAGTTAAGGGTTGATGAGGTGTTTTAACCTACCAGTTGAGTGTACCACCATTCTCACTCGAAGCATATGCCAGATGAGGGTGACTCAGTTTGTCTTTACCCATGGCACGATACTGACATCGTTCTAGCTAGGGTAACAGGTTGGACCCTAATTAGTTTAGAGAGGGACATGTCGATTAGATGATTACCTCCTACACTCTCAGTTTCAATCTTCAGAATAGAACTCAGTTTAATTCTATAGAATCAGGACTGTCAGATACAATCACTCAGTTTAGTACGGAACTTAGCACAGTTCCACAGAATCAGGACTGTCAGATACAGTTATTCAGTTATCAGTAATATATTATCAGTAAACTTAGATATCAGTTAATAAGTATTCAGAACTCTGTATCCAGTGCTATCACGATCTCAGTCACAGTTTACGTATTTATGCATGTACTCTCATTCAGTTATACTCATGCCATTCAGTCTATATTATTCATGCATATGAACTCATGTATTTTAGCCTACTTCACTTTGCATACCAGTACATTTAAAGTATTGACGCATACTTTTCATTTGCGCTATAATGTCTTATATCATAGGTTTAGACGCACGGGCTCCCGATTATATTTAGCAGTTCAGATATTCAGCAACTAGAGTTAGTGGTGAGTCCTCATAGTCTGAGGACGTGGTTATTACTTCAGCATTTTAGTTTATTTTAGTAGTTCGGAGTTAGTTGGGGACTTGTCCCATTAACTCCTTATTCAGAAAGTTAGAGGCTTATTTAGACTAGAGTATTTTTAAGAAAGAAATTCAGTTTTGGTATTAATATACCGTATTCAGTATTTATTTATAACATTGAACCCTATGGAAAATTTTTGCCTAATTTTCTCATTTTTACAGTATTATTATTCAGTTATTACAGCGGGTACCAGTCATAGGTTAGCTTGTGGTCCTTTGGGATTATGAGCATCGTGTAGCGTTTGGGGTACAGACTCAGTGCGTTACATACATTTACAACTAATTATTTATTTGAGTGGTTGTTGAGAGCATCCAAAAGGATGAAATTCTCAAATCAAAACTACAGGTATGGACAACTCCTAAAATGCTGCAGCACAATGTGGAACTTTTTCTTAGCAGCAAACTCAAACATAGTTGAAAGAGGAATATCAAAATCTTTGGATGTGAGCTGAGGGATGACTCCGAACACCATTAAACCATACTCTTATTAGAAGGCATGTGGGGTATTTTGTGATATTCTGTTTTCAGTTTCACTTTCAGGATATTTCTAAACTCATACTAAAAGTAACCTTCTCTTTCCGTCAAATCCTAGTGATCACCTATAAAGACTTAGAAGTACCCCCTGGACGCCACACAGTGCCTAGGACTACAAATAGCCCCAAGATAACCATTGACATATATATAATTTGAAACACTTATAAAAAGTGAACTAAAATATATATGAATATGGGAGGAAGCAACTTAAAATCTTATTCTCAACTTGAAGTCTTAAAGTTTCAAACAAACTCTTTAAACTAGAGGGTACGTAGCCTAACAAGCCTCTACTACTAACGACAGAGCCACTAGGACAGACACCATCTAACTCGAATTAAATCTAAAATCAAGTAACTAAAGTAACTTTCATCAATGACTAAGAATCTGATAAGCTGGATCCTCAAACTATGAGGACTCACCAAATGTGGGGATGCAGGAAGTGATGCGCATGATTAATCATGCTCCTGGGAATGAGCACCAGAACCTACATTATAAGACAATGTAACACATAGACATATATGTGTGGGATAGTACTTTGGAATATATTGAGTATATGGGGTGAATGCATAAGTAAAACAGAAACTGATTTTATACATATATACTTTCAAATAATTTATGTTAAGTGTAGAGGACTCACCTTGGACTTGAGTAAATGTGAAAAGTGTATGATCATACAACATGAGTAATAAGGCATACTAATTACACTTAGTGAGTTATTACACTTAGTTTCTAAAATCTTTGCTTTTAGTCTTTCTTATGGGAGATTCTTCTAACCGACATAAACTATGTGAGCTATCATGGAGTCCAAAATCTTACCCACGTTGGGGAGAGCTGTCCTACCCTTTCCATATAGGACCTTAACTTAAGTGATAAATGAACTTAATACATATTGGGACTTTAACCTACGGTGGCTCATAGTTTCCAGGAATTTAGGATACTCTCATCTACATTCCCTTCTCGGGGCAAAATACTAATCCTAAATATATATATATATATATATATATATATATATATATATACTCATACTTAAGAAATCTATCTTAAAATAGCATAAGGGTTTATAGACTAAAAACCAATTATGTTTCTCTTTACTTAAATCAAAATTAGAAAGAACACTTGTGGACTTCAAGTGTAATCTTATATCAAATGATCAAGCTGAACTTTAATCATGTTGTAGTACATGTAACTGAAGCTTAAAAACTTAGGTTTCCTGTAAACTCAATGCTTATTCTTAAGCCTTGCCTTTCATAATTTCTTTCATAGAACTTAAAACAAAATATCATGATCAATACTTACGTAGTAATCTTTCATCACAATTCAAGTCAAACTAATAAAATTCAGATCATACTAGAAATCTTCAAGTTCAAGACATGAATATATGAAAACTCTTATGCACTTAAATCCTCTAATCACATGATAATGTTATACTTCAAAAGATGAGAACTTGGTAAAATTTTTGCGGGCACAAGGATGAAAGAGTATCCTTATTCAAAACCCCACATTCCTGAATTTACTTGACTTGTAAAGAAAATTTGAACGTAGGGACTTGAGAGATGTCCTTATGAAAGAAACCCTGGCCTTGTTGTTCTTGAGAATGGGAGGAGAAGAAGTATTGTTATTTGACTGATAATAGAGAAAAATAATGCCTTTTTTAAGTTATAAGTCGTAGGTTGGAAGTTTTTAAGAAGGGAAAATACCAAAAGGCCCCTCAACTGAACTTATAAAAACTCAGCCATCAGTCATCACAACTCATAAAACATGTTTATTTGGGAAGGATGGCGAGCTTTCTCTTATGATTCACTGCCTCAAGGTGTTTATATTTTCTCATTTAGCTTTCTAGGAAAATATTGAGCTTGTTGCTTTATAGACCTTACAGTGACCTATTGCCAAAGTAACCTGATAAAATGTTTGCAAACTTGTTAATTTGTGTTCGGTTCCTTGTGCAAAAATAAAGTGTTTTGTGATATAGTAATGCGAACTTAAACATTCTTCCTTTAAATCACTGTAGAGATTCCTAATACCTTATCTTTTCCTTTGGAGTATGTAACATCAACTCACATTCGTGTGGACTTCTTTTCCCATACTTTCTCGGGACTAAGTCCCTCCCCTATCGAGTCAAGCCTTCTCAAAGTTTAAAATGGACTAAATACATCAAGAAGCAAGGTTGTATACAAATAATACAATGGAGATACATTATACATGGGTGGTGGAAGCTGATTTACAAGTTCAAAGAAGAAAGAAATGGAAGAAGGAAGCTGGTATACAAAGTTGCAAGATAATATACAATGTGTATACAGCCAAAATGTGAAAAAAGATGAACTGAGATACTGCTGGCATACAGCTGAAAAGGGGCTAAAAAGAGTCCATAATTCAAAGTCCAAAGGCTGGGAAGAAATTGAAAATGGGCTAAAAGGGGGCCCAAATCTCATCCTTTTCCTTTATTTGCTTGTATTTACTTGATTATTTGCTTGTAATTTAATTTAATATAGATAAATTCTCGAGGAGTAAATTTATGTTAAAATTATTTACTTTATTTTAATTATTTAATATTAATTTGCTTATAAAATAATTTGAGAATTTATTTATTTATATTCTTTCATAGTTTAATGACCCAAATCCACGTTTAAGAAGTTGGGTTAATTCTTTAGTCTAAAGTCTTAATTCAGATAAAATTGCTAAAGTTAGAATTATTTTGAAACTTTGATGTTTAGTTTATTTTATCACTCAGAATATATTGAATGGATTAGTATCAAATAAACTCCATTGCTTTGAAATAAGTTTTTTTTTAAAAAAAATTCAAGATTCTTTTAATAAGATTTTATTCAAGTAACTTACAGATTTTTCAAACTAAGCCAAATAAGTTTAATCCGTTGGGAATCACACTTTGTGAATTTTCGAAAATGCCTAACACCTTTTTTGAATTTACTTGAAGCCTTACCTAAACTCTAATTATTTTTAAAAGGTTTTCTTTCAAAATTATTCTTTTAAAATGGTTTCTTAATTTTTCTAAAAATTAAGTGGCGACTCTAAATTATTTTTTTAAATAAAATCAAATAAACTCCTTTATTCTATATTTCCCACGAAGTTATGAAACGTTTTTGATTAGTTTCGACAACGGACCACAATGAATGGCGACTCTGCTGGGAATTCATCTAGGTTCTAACCATAAAGATTTTTCTGCCCCCTCTCTTTGGGTAGGATGGATGCAAGTAATCCTGGGCAAAGGGAGGTTGTCGTTCCTAATTTTGTCCGACCATAAATTTGTTTCTTGAAAGAGGTTGGTTTTTGCACGAGTTTTGTGAAGTTATGGTCGGACCCTAATATCAGGTTTTCTACATATCTCATGTTACATGAGAATTCATACCCCTTATAGTTCATGGCTCTTGATTTTTAAGCACGATTTTCCTAAGAATTCACAAGTTATCCCGATTTTCAAATTTTGAAATACGGAAAGCTGGGGTATAAGAGGACTGAGGGGGAAGTTGGAATGCAGATAATTTTTCTATATAGATCCCAGCCTACATATCCTAATGTTCAAGAAATCAGACTGTTTGTAGTTTGACTCGATCGATAAAAAATATAGTCTTTTATTTTAGATGATTTTGGATTAGGATGAGTGACAAGTCAATTGAGTAAAGGAAAAGAGTCTTGTAACCTCTTAACCATGAATGTGGGATCCTTCACATCTATAGTCAAGAATTTACCTAAACATAATTTCCAAAACTCTGAGAGTGTTATCACCCAGATCTGAGGGAAAGAGTAGGTTACTTCCAGTATGAGTTTAGAAATATCCTGAAAGTGAAACAAAAATCAGAATATCCCTAAATACCTCACATGCCTTCTAATAGGGGGCGTGGTTTGATGGTGGTGGAAGTCATCCCCCAGCTCGCGTCTGAATAGTTTGATATTCCTCTTTAGACTATGTCCCAGTTTAATGCTAAAATAAAGTTCCATATTGTGCTGCATCCTTTATGGAGTCATCCACACCTGTGGTTTTGATTTGAAAATTTCATCCTTTGGGATGCTCTCGAAAACCACTAAAACAAATAATTAGATGTAAATGTAGTATTACACAAACTTAAATTAGTACAAATATGTTTGAACATGCTATGCTGAGATAGTTAATGAACTAACTTGCACAACCTGTTCTAAAAATATTATGCCTCTTTGAACGGGGCAAAAACCCAAAATATACCAGTAAAAAGGTGAATGAATTATCTTAAATGTAACATGCCACTTTGAATAGAGTGATGGTCCAAAGTGTCTCATTGAAAGGTAGACGACCTATTTTTAATGTAACATGCTACTTTAAATAGAGTGATGGTCCAACGTGTCTCATTGAAAGGCAGATGACCCATATTAAATGTAACATGCCTCTTTTAATGGAGTAATGGTTCAACATGTCTCATTTAAAAGGAGGACGACCTATTTTAAATGTAACATGCCACTTTGAATGAAGTGATGGTCCAACGTGTCTTATCAAAAGACGGATGACCTATTTTCAATTTAAAATACCATTTTGAACGGAGTGATGGTCCAACGTGTCTTATTAAAAGGCAGACAACCTATTTTAAATGTAACATGGCACTTTGAATAGAGTAACGGTTCGACGTGTCTCATTAAAAGGCGGACGACCCATTTAAAATGTAACATGCCACTTTAAATGGGTTGGCAATCCAACTTGTCTCATTGAAAAGCAAAAGACCTATTTTGAATGTAACATGCCATTTTGAATGGAGTGATGGTACAACGTATCCCAGTAAAAGGCGGACAACCCATCTTGAATGTAACATGCAACTTTGAATGGAGTAATGGTCCAACTTGTATCATTGAAAGGTGAACAACCTATTTTGAATGCAATATATCACTTTAAATGGAGTGACAGTCCAATATGTCTCATTTAAAGGCGGGTGATGTATTTAAATGTAACATACCACTTTGAATGGAGTAACGGTCTAACGTGTCTCATTGAAAGGCGAACGACCTATTTTGAATGTAACATGCCACTTTGATTGGAGTGATGGTCCTACGTGTCTCATTGAAAGATGGATGACCCATGTTAAATATAACATGCCACTTTGAATAGAGTGATGGTCCAACGTGTCTCATTAAAAAGCGAACGACCTATTTTAAATGTAATATGACACTTTAAACATAGTGACAGTCCAACGTGTCTCACTGAAAGGAAGATGACCTATTTTAAATGCTACATACCACTTATTTTAGTGTGACATACTGAAATAGGTCACAATTCATAACATATCACGTTGAAGGAGGTGACAATCCATATAATAATGTGTCATCTAAAGAAAGTGATAGTCTAATATCATGCCACTCTAAAGGAGGTGACAATCTATATAATAATATATCACTCTCAGGGAGGTGACAATCTTTAACATAATAATATATCAAACTGAAAGAGGTGACAGTCCATAACATAATAATATGTTACTTTGAAGAAGGTGAAGGTCTATAACATAATAACATGTCACTCTGAAGGAGGTGATGGTCCATAACATAATAACATGTTACTCTGGAGGAGGTGATGGTCCATAACATAGTAACATGCTACTTTGAAGGAGGTGACGGTCCATAACATAATAACATGCCGCTTTGAAGAAGGTAATGGTCCATAACATAATAACATGCCACTTTGAAGGAGGTGACGATCCATAACATAATAAAATATCACTCTTAAAGAGGTGATGGTCCATAACAAAATAATATGTCACTCTGAAGAAAGTCATGATCCATAACATATTAACACGTCACTCTGAAGGAGATGCCGATCCATAACATAGGAATATGTCACTCTGAAAAAGGTGATGATCTATAACATAATAACATATAACTCTGAAGAAGGTGATAGTTCATAACATAATAGAATGTTAATGGTCTATAACATAATAAAATATCACTCTGAAGGAGGTGGCGGTCCATAACATAATAAGATGTCACTCTGAAGGAGGTGACAATCCATAATATAATAATATGTCACTCTAAAGGAGGTGACGATCTATGTAATAATGTGTCACTCTGAACAAGGTGACTATCAATGACATAATAACATGTCACTCTAAAGAAGGTGACTATCCATAACATAATAATATATCACTTTGAAGGAGGTGGCGATCAATGTAATAATGTGTCACTCTAAAGGAGGTGACTTTCTATAACATAATGACATGTCACTCTAAAGGAAGTGATGATTCATAATGTAGTAACATGTCACGCTGAAGGAGGTGACAATCCATAGCATAATAATATTTCACTCTGAAGGAGGTTATGGTCCATAACATAATAACATGTCACTTTGAAGGATGTGACGGTCCATAACATAATAATATGTCACTCTGAAGGAGATGATGGTCCATAACATAATAATATGTCACTCTAAAGGAGGTGATGATCCATAACATAATAAAATATCTCCAATAAAGTGATGGCCCAATGTACCTCTTAAAAGATAAAGAACCCAAATAATAATACGTGTGTTTTTGAAAGAGTTGATGACCTAAATAAAATAAGATGTGTCACCTCAAACGAAGTGACGATTTGGTATGTCCTCTTGAAAGGATGGATGACCTAAATATAATATAATGTGTCACCCTCGAATGGGCTGACAATCTAGTAATTTTGTTGGAAGGTAGAAAACCCTAACATATAAGAAAAGATAGAAGTTGATTTGTTAAATTTCATCCTTTTAAATCTGAAATCCTTAAAAGGACTTATGCATGTCCTGAGCTTTCAGATTGAATCCTCAAACTTTGAGAGGATTGGTTTATGTTAGTTCTTAGAGGCGGTCTTGCGTAATGTCACCTGCATAACTTAAATGACACTCATTAATAACATAACAATTGTTGTAACTAAGCCAAGAGTGTAACAAAATATATAGTTTAAAGATAATGTCGTTTGACTCATGATGATTTAGAGATAGTGTTTTGAATAATATCTCCATAGCTCAATCATTATGCCTAATCATCTCCCTAAAAAATTAGAGAAAGTGTTAGATATCATAACGAAGTAATAGAAATAAAAATCAAGAGAAAAAATAGAGAAGAAAGGTTGTCTGAATTATTATGGCAAGGCACGATGAGTTTGATAATGTCATTTGTCATGCTTAACGTTGTCAACTTTGTGACTTCACTGTTCCTGCATCTAAAGAAAGATTCTTAGTTTTGAGAGAATGATTGTGTTAGTTTTTCCTTGCTCTCCTGATGCTCCTTATTGATCATGGATTTGCAAGCTTGAAGTACAGCTTTTTATGGAATTTTTGAGGATACCTCAAAAATTCTGCCCCAATTTAGAAACTATCAAACTTCTTTTTAACTTATGACATCATTTAGTATGAAATTTTTGAGATCGTCTAAAAAATTCTTCCCTAATCTAGAATGCAAAATACTTGAGTTCTTTCTGGCATAGCGTAGCTTGAAATTTGAGAAAAATTCAAAAATTATGCCCCGATTTCTGCGTTAGTAATGTTTGGTGGTCACCTTTGTAGCAAATGTCAAATTTTGTGAAATTTTTGGGACTTTGTCAAAAATTTCTGCCCCAGTTACATGCTCCAATGTTATCTCTATGTAGCTTGAAAAAAGATCCTCTTGATAAAAATTTGAGATTCTCTCCAAACAATTGTCCAGGATTCTGTTAAAATCTTATAGGGAATATGATCGAGCTAGTGGTGCCCACATATTCTAATGAGGTAGGAATCATATCAAATGCAGTTTCACCATAAGATGAAAAAATAAATTTTGTAAAGGAATGTACGAAGCCGACATAGGACGCCTACGTATTGCATTCTTGGAAATTTAGGTCAAACGTAGTTCATATTACAAAGAAACTAAATTATAAAGTGCGATTACAAGAAAATAAAATGATAAAGTGTTATTACAAGGAAATAACGACAAGAAATTACGATTACAAGAAAAGAAAATAATAACTTCAAAATGCAAGATAGAAGGACGTCGAAAGTGCCCCTTTAAGGAAATTTCATTCTTCTTCCGATTGTTAGCGTCAATGACTACTTTGATTTTCATCTTTGCGAAGCGAGCAAGTTTGATTAGAAACAACCAAATCAGTCTCTCGCTAAAGGAAAGAAAAGCACTCAAAAGGTAGAAATATTAGTTCATAGATTTTGATAATTGACCGAAGTAATATATGAGACAAATTAAGCAAATACAAACAAAGCAAAATAATGAAGCACTTCAGTGCATAAACAATTTTTAACGCATCCTACTATACATGGGACCTTTCAAGCCAAAGATAAGCCTAGCGTATGAAGGCTATGCATGCCATTTGTAAGACGTTCCATTACCCCCAAAATATTATACAAAATTCACTAATAAATCAAATAGGAATACAAAATAATGAAGAGGGGGGATACATGATATTAGTCCCATGCAGGGGAGAAAATCTAAAGTAAACCTCCTTGAGAATACTTCGATCTTGCTGAATACCTTCTGGGTGAAGATCTCTCTAGATTATAATAAAAGAAACTATAAAATAAATACCTCAAACCCAAGGGACAATGGTCCATACAATCCAACATTTATCCTTCAATTTAACACATAAGGGATGATCATCTGTTTTGGCTCGTGGTCAATAGATGCAAGGTAGGTTTATAAGGGCCCAATATCCCTCAGGTATCATGTCATCCTAGGCTCATACCTAAAAATAGGTTTTGGTTTCGGTCTATCCTAGGTATCTAGAGTGGGCTTCGACTAGGTTCAAAGTGGACAACTTGGGTTTGAAAATACAAACAGCTATCGGACGCCTAACATGCCAATAAAACATCGTATTCCCAATATTTGATTTGGAATTGAACAATAGGGGTTGGGACATTTGCAAAAATAAAAAACAGTTTAATAATGAAAATGTGAAAGTATGCCATGAATGCAACAATTAATAATTGTGAAAATTTAAACACATAATAGCAAAAGTAACGATCAATACAGATATTATCCAAACGCATGAAATCCTTATGGTTAAAACCTAGATGAATCGCCAGCAGAGTCGCCATTCTATTACGATCCGTTTTCAAAACTAATCAAAAGTGTTCCATAACTTCATGGCGAAAACAGAAGAAAGGAGTTTATTTGATTTTATTTGAAAAAATTATTTAGAATCACCACTTAATTTTTAGGAAAATTAATAAATAATTTTAAAAGGATAATTTTGAAAGAAAATCTTTTAAAAATAACTAAAGTCTAGGTAAGAGTTCAAGTAAATTCAAAAGAAGGTGTTAGGATCTTTTGAAAATCCATAAAGTGTGGTTTCTGACCGATTAAACTTATTTAACTAATTTTGAAATAATCTTTAAGTTACTTGAATAGAATCTGATTAAAAGAATCTTGAATTTATTTGAAAAAAACTTATTTCAAAACAGTAGAGTTTATTTGATACTAATCCATTCAATTTATATCAAGTGATAAAATAAACTAAATATCAAAGTTTCATAATAATTTTAACTTTAACAATTTTATCTGAATTAAGACATTAGGCTAAAGAATTAACTCAACTTCTTAAACGTGGATTTGAGCCATTAAACTATGAAAGAATATAAATAAGTTCTCATATTGTTTTATAAGCGAATTAATATTAAATAACTAAAATAAAATGAATAATTTTAACATAAACTTTTTCCTGAAGATTCATCTAGATTAAATTAAATTACAAGCAAATAATCAAGTAAAAACAAACAAATAAAGGAAAAGACGAGATTTACGCCCCTTTTTAGCCCATTTTCAAATACTACCCAGCCTATGGTCATTGAATAATGGACTCTTTTTAGCCCCCTTTCAATTGTATATCAGATCCTCTTTTTTTCATGTTTTGGCTGTATACACACTGTATATCAGCTTGCAACTTTATATACCAGCTTCCTTCTTCCATTTCTTACCTTTTTGAACTTGTAAATCAGCTTCAACCTCCTGTATATAATGTATCTCTAATGTATATCTATGTATACAACCTTGTTTCTACATGTATTTAGTCCATTTTGGACTTTGAGATGGATTGACTTGATAGGGGAGGAACTTGGTCTCGAGAAAATGCGGAAAAAGGAGTCCACGTGGACTCGAGTCGATGTTACATACACCAAGGGAAAAGATAAGGATAACTTGTGAATTCTTTGGAAAATCATGCATAAAAATTAAGAGCCTTGTTCTCATGTAACATGAGATATGTAGAAAATTTGATATCGGAGTCCGACCATAACTCCACGAAACTCATGCGAAAACCAACCTCTTTCAAGAAACAAATTTATGATCGGACAAAATTAGAAACGTCAACCTCCTTTTTCCTAAGGTTACTTACTTGCATCTACCCTACCCAAAGGGAGGGACATAAAAATCCTTATGGTTAGAACCTAGATGAATCCCCAGTGGAGTCGCAATTTTTTTACGGTCCGTTGTCGAAACTAATAAAAAACGTTTCATAACTTCATGAAAAAATAGAATAAAGGAGTTTCTTTGATTTTATTTAAAAAAATAATTTAGAGTCGCCACTTAATTTTTAGAAAAATTAAGAAACCATTTAAAAAGGATAATTAAAGAAAACCTTTTAAAAATAATCAAAGTCTAGGTAAGTATTCAAGTAAATTCAAAAAACGTGTTAGGCATTTTCAAAAATTTACAAAGTGTAGTTCTCAACGGATTAAACTTATTTAGCTTATTTTGAAAAAATCTTTAAGTTACTTGAATAAAATCTTATTAAAAGAATCTTGAATTTGTTTGAAAAAAAAAACTTATTTCAAAACAATAGAGTTTATTTGATACTAATCCATTCAATTTATTGTAAGTGATAAAATAAACTAAACAACAAAATTTCAAAATAATTCTAACTTTAACAATTTTATCTGAATTAAGACTTTAGGCTAAAGAATTAACCCAACTTCTTAAACGTGGATTTTAGGTCATTAAACTATAAAAGAATGTGAATAAATTCTTAAATTATTTTATAAGCAAATTAATATTAAATAATTAAAATGAAGTAAATAATTTTAACATAAACTTACTCCCTGAAGATTTATCTATATTAAATTAAATTATAAGCAAATAATCAAGTAAATACAAGCAAATGAAGGAAAAAGATGAGATTTGGGCCCTTTTTAGCCCATTTTCAAATTCTGCCCAGCCTTTGGACTTTGAATTACGGACTCTTTTTAGCCCCTTTTCAACTGTATACCAGCTGTATATCAGTTCATCTTTTTTCACATTTTGGCTGTATACACACTGTATATCATCTTGCAGCTTTGTATACCAGCTTCCTTCTTCCATTTCTTACTTCTTTGAACCTGTAAATCAGCTTCCACCACCTGTGTATAATGTATCTTCGTTGTATTATTTGTATACATCCTTGTTTCTTGATGTATTTGGTCCATTTTAAACTTTGAGAAAGCTTGACTCGATAGGGGAGGGACTTGGTCCCGAGAAAATGCGGGAAAAGGAGTCCACGCGGATGTGAGTCGATGTCACATACTCCAAAGGAAAAGATAAGGTATTAGGAATCTCTACAGTGATTTAAAGGAAGAAAGTTTAAGTTCGCATTACTATAGTACAAAACACTTTATTTTTGCACAAGGAACTGAACACAAATTAACAAGTTTGCAGGCATTTTATCAGGTACTTTGGCAATAGGTCACTGCAAGGTCTATAAAGCAACAAGCTCGATATTCTGCTAGAAAGCTAAATGAGAAAAAATAAACACCTTAAGGTAGTGAATCATGAGAGAAAGTTCGCCATTCTTCCCAAATAAACATGTTTTAACATAATTTAAAGGACAGAAATTTCTAACGAATTCTTCAATAATGCATCGAATACTCATTGAGAATTTACTAAGACACATATATTAAAGACAACAAAAAGGGTAAGAATGCATTGGAGTAGCCCGACAAGTTTTCATAATATTGCACATATTATCGCCTAAACTCACTCATGATAACATATATCATTGATTCATAGAAAGCACATACTTGTTCATGCTTATCAGAAAAGAGAATATAGAACATATTTTTGCAAGAATCCATGATCTAGGAGACAAAGGTAAAAAAAGATTCAGTTCTTCAAATATAAAACTAAATGATAAGTTCAAGTTTTAGACTTTCAGATTCTCTAACAAATCCATAACGACAATATTAGATAGTTGTCGTAAGCTAAAACCGAACAATACACTTTTAAGCTAAAACAATGAATAAATCTGCGACCTGCAAATACTTGTGCTTGAAAGGAAGGAATCAAAATAAACTTAAACAGAAACAACACCCATCATCACAAATAACAAAAGCATATTGAGACACAACCCAGAAACTACGACAACACATCCACCCCACAATCAAATGTGGGTTTCACTACCATTGTTAAATGACGCTACAAGAAAAGAAGAGAAAGACTATACATGACTGGAGAAACAAAACTAGAAAACAAAATGAAAATACAGATAACAAAATAGGACAAGGAATTACCTTTTTCGGAGTAGCTCACTGGGACTACGAATTGTCGGATTCTCTTTGCACCATCGAAACTCGAAATTAAATTCTCTAGCCGAAATCCTAAGCCGAACGATCTTACAAGGATTTAGCCTGAGAATTTTTTTAATTTTAGCAAAATCCCTTTCAATTGGGGTTCTAAGCTAATTCCATAGCTCTTCTTCCAACCAAAACAGTAGTTATTTATAAAAAAGAATAGGAATGAAATTTCTAGCATCTACCGATGTGGGATTGGAAATTCGGGGGTGTTTTGGAGATTTCAAATTGGAGATAAGATTTGAGGTGGCTAAACATCTTACAATTCGTACAGATTCGAATTGGAAATTTCCAACAGATTGAGTGCTACATTGTTGTGCTGAGCTGGGCGGGTCGGGTTCACGGTTTGAAGTTGCGGAACATTGTTTGTTGTTGTCGAATGTTGGCTTGTACGAGTTGAGTTATCATAGCTGGTTATCAGATTTTACTATTGTCGCGGGTGTTGTACGTTGTGTTTCTAAGGAGTGTTTGTACGCTGGAGTTGCTGCGTTGTTATTGCTGGTTGTTGAAGTTGTATCGCTGGTATTGTTATTGTTTATCGGTTTAAGGGAGAAAGAAAGGGGGAGTTGGGCCTATTGGGTCAGGTCAAGGGAGAAGAGAAAGGCAAGTTGATGGGCTGATTTGGGTTGATGTGATGTGGGCTGGGTATGGGCCTGGTTTAGTTAAATTAAGGAATGGGTAGATTAGGAGGATTTTGGGTTTATTTTTTAAAGGAAAAATTACATAAACTAATAATCTTAAGACTTTAATTACAAGAAATAACAATAGTTTGGTAAAATTACAACTTATAACAAAATTAGTAATATTTTATTTTATTTTTAAAAAAGCCCGTGATATTGCCTCAAACTTTTCACATCCCTACTTTTACTCTACTTTACCAATTTACTTCCCTCCAACTTCCCTTTCTTTTCTTTTTTTTTTCTCCAATTTCCGCATATCTCTTCCAAGATCTTGATAAAGATAATACCCACTTTTTAAGGTAAGTATTTCTTTCAGTTAATGCATGTTACTTTTTTTCATTTAATTTTTGTTAATGTGTTTAGTGTCGCCATTTTTTTCAATATTAGTTCTGCGAAAATTCTCTGTTTCAGATCAATTTTTTTTCTGTTAAAATTTATATTGGCTCAACATGCAAATCGAAGTTGTTCAGTTAGAGAAAATCAACCGAAGAATTTACTTACCGATGAAGTACCATCGTTTAGTCTTGGTTTAACACAAGACGAAGTTTTTAATTTGGGTTCTAGTAATGTTTTCTCTAATGAAGGTGTTACCTTTGAAGAGTTGAGATCTAAGCACCGTAAAGATTCCGAAAAGATTGTGGAAATAATGAAAAGGAAAGGATTGACAAAAACTTCATCTCCCACAAAATTTCAAAAATCAGTGAAAAGAAAAAAGTCGGATGAAAAGGGAGAATGTAGTAAAATTGCAAGTCCCGTTGCATTAGATTCTGAATCTGAACAAGAGAAAGTGGAGGAGGTATGGTACTATTCGAAAATCTTGTTATTGATATGAATTGTATATGCTATGTACAATATATTTTAGATATGTATTTCATATCTAAATTTTGTGTAAGATATTTGTATTTATTAGGTTTCTGTATATATATATAGTCTTTTGGGAAAATGGCTGAAATAGCAACTGCAGAAGTGTAATATGTATTCTGAAAATACATATGTTATATAATTTGTGTATGTTTTGTTATATTATTTTCTTTTTAATTAAATTTGTAATAATCTTGTATTCATAAACATATGTGTTTGTTGAAATATAATTCTAATATGTATTCTAAAAATACATAAAGGTTAGATATGTGTTTTTAGGTTTACCTCTAAGATTTTTATTCTATGTTAAGTTGTACTTGGTAGTTATTAGATTTTTAATGTGATATGTATTTCTTATTTGTTGAAATATATTTTTTACATACATAGTTGTATTTGTTATTATACATCTTATAAAATAACTATAAGATGTATTTCATAAATACATTTAAGACAATTTGTATAAACTAGTTTTAAGATGTATTTTATAAATACATATAAGACAGTGTTTTGTCATATAAATACATATGTGTTTGTTGAAATTTAATTCTACTATGTATTCTGAAAATACATACAGGTTAGATATGTGTTTTTATGTTTACCTCTAATAATTTTATTCGATGATAAGTTGTATGTGGTAGTCATTAGATTTTGAATGTGATATGTAGTTCTTTTTTGTTGAAATGTATTTTTTACATACATAGTTGCATTTGTTATTATTCATCTTATAAAATAACTATAAGATGTATTTTATAAATACATATAAAAGAATGTTTGGATTAATATGTATTACTAAAATACATTTGTTATATAATTTGTATATGTGTTGTTATATTCTTGTCTTGTTAATTAAATTTGTACAAATCATGTATTCAGAAAATACATAATGTGTTTGTTGAAATATAATTCTAATGTGTATTATGTTACATACAGTTTAGATATGCGTTTTTATGTTACCTCTAAGATTTTTATTCGATGTTAAGTTGTATTTGGTAGTCATTAGATTTTTAATGTGATATGCATTTCTTATTTGTTGAAATATATTTTTTACATACATAGTTGTATTTGTTATTATACATCTTATAAAATAACTATAAGATGTATTTCATAAATACATATAAGACAATTTGTATAAACTAGTTTTAAGATGTATTTCATAAATACATATAAGAGACTGTTTTGTCATATAAATGTATTTTTTTGTTGTTTAGGTCATTCGTGATCAAATATTCATGGCCCGGGTATTGCTCAAATTTGCTCCTCATATAGGATGTCATACGGTCAATGACATTGAAGACCGTATTAAGACAATGTTGACGAAGAGTCAGTACAAGATGTTTTGTACTAAAAGTATATTTGGTTTCTTCATGAAGAAGAAATATTGTGTAGTCCAAGCCCAGTTAGGGAGATGCATTATGTCACTTGAAACTAGGGAAAGTTCTACAAGTGCCATAGTCATTCAAGCAAAGGGCACAATTCTTCATTTCACTATTAGAGAGTTTTCTTTGGTGACTGGTTTGAATTGTGCTACAAATAAGGATGAATTTGTGTTTGACGAGAAGCGTCCAAATAGAATTATTGATCAATATTTTGATGGTGAGAGTTTTGTACAAAAAAAAAAAATTTATATGCTGCTGTTTCTGAAAAAATTTGGGGGAATGATAACGATGAAGATGTGTTAAAGTTTGCCAATTTGTATTTTATTCATGCATTCTTACTATCGTCAGTTGATACCGTAGCTATTCCACGCCTCCACTTTGATTTGGTTGAGAGTGGTCGCTACAGTGATTATCCATGGGGATCGGTTGTATTTGAAGAATTAGCTTGAAGTTTGCATAAAAAGTTAAAGCCGAAAAGAAAGTTCTATATGCTTCTTGGAATGCCACTGACCATTCAAATTTGGTTGTACGAGTGTTGTTCAAACGTGCCTCGTAATGTTGCTTCTAAGGTGGATTCTCAAATCCCTCGTATTTTGAATTAGAAGACGAATTCTCCCCGTCCAAGATATGAAACTCTTATGGGAAGTATGTTTGATGATACAGATGACAAGGTTAGTTTTATGATATTTTTTTTGTATGTGATGTTGATTATTTTGTAAATGTATTTTCTGATCTGGTATATGTATATATACAACATACCATTTGTCAGTGTATATTCATTATTAGGTTTGGATCATGGTTAATTGATTTATAATGTAATTAATTTTACCATCTAAATTATTATTTTCATTATGTTATTTAAATTATAGGTTATTTTTATGAATATCGAGCCAACAAGAAAGGAGATTTCAGCTTTTTATATATCGAAGAAGCTTGTTCCTGGATCTGCTAGTCAAAATGAAGATCACATTGATTCGGATGATGATTTTCAGGATCCTCCACAAAGACAAAATCAGTTTACCACAAAGAAAAAACATCATGGCAATTTCTCAGCTTCACCTATAAAAAAAAATGAAGCCACATCCTAAAGGTGTAGATGAGCTGACATCAAAACGGACCCCTCCACCCTGTGCTGCAAAGATGCCTTTTGTCAGGACTCCAATTCACAAGTCAATTCAAAAAAAATTTACGCTACGTGGAAATAGGAAAGACATAAACCGGCCTGACAGTAAAATATGTATTCCGGTTCAATCACCTGCTCTGTCTTCGTTTAGTTCTAAAGATGAAGACGGTGTTGTCTCGAAGAAAGTCTGTGATAAGTTTTGTGAAAAGGTAATTTTTCTTTAAGCTTTTGATTAATTTATTTTCCCATTTCTAATTATTTTTTTTATAATTCAGATATGGCAAGAGTTTAATGATATCCGTGGCCTAGTGTCTTCCACGTTTGATCAGATGATGAATGCAATCAATGAAAATAAGGTACAACATATATACATTTACAGCATATGTATTTTTTTTACAACTAAGTTGTTATTTACTAATTTTTTTAATTTATATTTTTATGTTTTAAACGCGAAGAAACAAGCAAAAGGCAGCGAATTTGATCAGCCACCAGCAGATGAAAATGTTAAGAGTACATCACCCCATCAAGTGACTACAAAGTTTGTTCATGAGTTTAATAAGAATCCTGAAGTCACATTGGTAAGTAAATTCTGTACATATATATTCAACTAATTTTATATATACAATTCTAATTTATCATTATAAAAAATAATATTAAAACAGGTTGCTGAAGAGATGGCAGGATATCAAAGCAACAGTATGAATGATGTGTATAATGAGATTGATGGGTACAACGAGGATAATGACGTTGTTCTGGTAGAGATTTTTTTTTATTTTTTTTTTTGGTTAAGTATAGTTGTAATGATCAAAAACACTTATTTTATTTTTTTATTATTTTATTTTTTAAAGGAAAAAAATGATATAGATGTTAATGAAGCAAAAGATATTTGTGTCGCTCCGGTATGCTGAATACATATTGGTTAGTTTTCTTAGTTCTTCATAAATATTATTTTATTTAATTTGTATGAACATGTGTAGATCACAAAATTAGTTGACGAAAGTATTAGTGAAGCACAAATATCAGAATCTCAACTCACATTTCCAGATGACGTCCTTAGAAGCATTGATCTTGACTCCATAACAAAAGCCAATGTTGAGTTGAAGATGAGTTCAAGGTATCTACAATACGTGCATTGATTGCTATTTTTAATTTCTTGAAAAATGCAATCTAACTAGATCTTTATAAAATTTATATAGAACAAAGAAGGTGCGATTGAGATGAATGTAAATACACCAGCGGGACATGAGTCAGAGGTTAATGATGTGGATAATTCAAAGTTAGATCAGCAATATAAGAGTGCAGTCCACATTTCTGCGGGAGTAAATATTGAAAGCAATGCTGATCAACATTTGTCTGACTCTCAGAATACTCTTCCGAATGAGCTTCTTCCCAGTCTTAATGTGTATGTCAATCTTGAACGAATTATAATTGTACATCCATCGACAAATCAAGCACAACAAACGCCAATGCATGTTTCAAGGATTAGGCGACCATCTAGATACAATGAGTCACCATTCATAATGAAATTTGGTTCAGCAGATGGTTAGTACTCTTAACATAATTTGTTTAGTTAACAAATTTGCTTACTTTATATTTTTTTCCTAATGGATAGTGAAGTATGAATTTGGTTTTTGCTCTTCAGTTATATTTTTGGAACAACAGTAAATGATTTTAATGAGATATGGTTATATTTTGAAGAATATTTTTTTCATATTGAATTTGTATAGTTTAGACATTTTTACTTTGCATTTGTTCATATGTATTTTAGAAATACATCTGTTGCAGTTTTCAGACATGATTTAACTTTTGTTTCAGCAGTATACTTATTGTTTCTTATAATACTGCATTATCTTATGTAATTGATTATATATACATAATTAATTGCATAACTTAATAATAAAGTAAGCACGGAAGAGCAATGGAGAATATTTGATCAGAAGCATCCCTTCATATCTCATCCAGTTAATGCGATAGAAGACACTAAAGTCACCAACAAGTTCATGACGTGGCTTTCATTGGATCTTCTTAAATATCATTCGAAGAGGTATACAGAATACAACTTGATAGTACTAACTTTTGTAAATTAAGATTATGTAAATTACAGACTAATATGTATAATGAATAAACAGGAACAACAAAGAAGGACATTATTTGAAGGGAAAGGCAGAAATACCAGTTATCAACTTTGGAATTTTATCTGTTGAAGACAAGAATTGATTCTACGTTATGGGTACTCCTAGCCAGACGTGGTCAAATAAGGTAAGTGATCTATTATTACATTGATTTGTATATTGGAATATATATTAGTTCGGTGTTAAATATGAATAATTGTAATTGATTATTTTGTTATAGTTGAAAATGTATATTTGTAAATACATATGAAGTATGTTATACCTTCACTGATTTGTACATGATATTTTCATATGTAAGGTTTGGTTTTTTTTTATTTGTTTATTTAATATTAAGTATGAAATTTATTTATAATGCAGCAAATTGATGTATGTTTGTACTATCTGCGAAAGAAGTCCAAGTATGATTCCAATATCTCATATAAGTTCAGTACTATAGACTGCAATTTCATGAACATTGTTACAACTGTGTTTGATATGTATAAATTGGATGATGCAACTCTTAATGCTGGTGGAAAG
The DNA here is from genome assembly GCF_002878395.1 of Capsicum annuum. NCBI lineage: Eukaryota > Viridiplantae > Streptophyta > Magnoliopsida > Solanales > Solanaceae > Capsicum > Capsicum annuum. Next base: position 25,362,789 of record NC_061113.1, on the reverse strand, counting down.
AAATATCATCTGAATGAGTATGTAAGTGGATTCCGTATGCATGCTACAGTGCCATGGCATATGATTGATCATATGTTCATTCCTATTCACGTAAAGGCAAAACATCATTGGGTTCTTGCAGTTATATCTTTCAATCATAGGTGTATATACGTATATGATTCTTTGTCAGCTGCTGGTCATGATGCGACAATGCTTATTGAAATTGAAAATTTAGGTAAGGTTATACCTATATGTCTCATTGAATGTAAATTCTACAAGAATAAGGCTATTGACATCAACAATCATCCTAATTACAAATTGAATAATAAGATGAATCCATTTGGTGTTTCAATTGTGGAGAATGTCCCTCAACAACCAAGTGGCAGCTTGTAAGTAATTAGTATGCATATTACTTGTATATATACATATGCATTAAAGTTGTAACAACTTCTTACTTGTTAATGTATGTCTTTGTAGGGATTGTGGTTTATATATGGTTACGTATGCCGAGTGTCTTACTTTTGGTAAAGCTGTTCCATGTATTGACTTTGACCCAGATCTAATTCGCATAAGATTCGCTTCACTGTTGTGGGATTATGGTACTAGGAAAGCAAACGCAAAGGAACAAAGTGATGATGAAGCACCAATGAGGCCTCTTTGGATCACTGAGTTAACAGAAGACACTGAAGTGGTTGATATTTGATTTGTATTTTATTTTCTTGAAGTTAACAACATTTAAGATTAGGTGGATATTTTTTTTGAATAGATTATGGATTGATATGTTACTTTAATGGTCAAAGATGGCATGTTAATGTTCCTTTATTGTTATCTTAACTTTTTGATTTTTAATGGTCTAATTTTCAGTTTTTTCATGGTTAGTATATGTTTATGTGCATATTTGTAATAATAAATATGCTTATTCCAGTGAAATTATGTATTTTTAACATACATATGCTTATTCCACTTAACATTTGTATTTTTAACATTACATGAACATATAATTACCAAATCAATTCTGAAGTCAACATATCACCATTACAGTGAAGATATGTATTTTCAAAATACGTATTACCATTACAGTGAAGATATATATTTTAAAAATATATATCACCATGACAGTAAATATATATATTTGTTAAATACATATTACTCATAAATATGTCATTCCAGTTAACAAATGTATTTTATTAACATAAACTTTAAAATTTCAGTGAGTAAATGTATATTTAAAATACATATACCATTCAACTGAACATAATCGTTTATAATACATATGTATTTTTTTTATTTCCATATACACGTTTCTACTTAATACACATTCAGCCATATGTATTATTCAGATTTCAATTTGTATTTTTTGAAAGATACACTTTACGGTTAATACTAATGTTCGTTTCAAATTGTATTTCCATTTACGTTTAATGTAAACATATTTATTTTTTAAAATAACAATGGCTCCTATTATTCCATATTCAAACATATTTTTAGTGCAAAAAATATATGTATATATACACATATATAATATAAAATTAAACATTTGAACTATAACAAATTAACAAGTTCAACTTCATAAAAGTGCAACATCTGAACACTATCAAATTATCAATATCAATAAAAAGTTCAAAATTCAAAATGAAACAATTAAAAAAAATAGAATAATAAAGCAACTGAATTTTCACTAAAAACATAATAAAATGTATCATTTGTTGTATTTCCTACATGAACGCCTATTGTGACCTTTTTGTCCGCATGAAATACAACAATTTTTCCTTTTCTTTCCAAACATATCTCTTCCTGATTTACCGCGCTCCTTCTTTGCAGGTCTTCTAGCGGGCCGCTTGTATTTTGGGGGCAAAACTACTTCGTCTAAAATTTCCTGAGGTATCACCCAATCATTTTTATGTGGTAGAGGATACACAGGAAGATCATACGTTCTCAGTACAGTTTTTGGCTTGTATGAATTAGAGCAATATGGTCCTTTTTCAAGATTCTTGCTATCAAGTACAGCACAAGCATGCACACATGGTATCTCATCCAATTGGAATGCATGACAAGAACATTTTTTTTCCTTTAGACAAACTATAAAATGTTTCTCCTTATCGTGGACAGTATAGACATACTCTGACGCTGATATAACCTGAAAATATTAATACATAAAAAATATTATAGAAAAAAAATATTACAGTAAAATTTGCTACAGATTACCAAATGTATTTTTTCCCAAAGCAGAAAATGCATATTACTAAAGAATATATACATATTTTTTTCATTACAACACATAGATTTGTTATAATTTTGATAATTTGTATATTAAGATATGTTTCATACAACATATAAAAATTCAAGAAGATATAACATTAAATGATTATATCTATTTTATCATACCTTCATACGTGTACACTCTGCTTCATTCTGTTGGAGAATTGCTTGAAATTTTTCAATAAGATTCGTGCGTGTGTACAATGCCTCCTATCTGTTTTCTCAGTTCCATCTACCAAACATCAATCTAACTTCCTCTAAAAAAATCATATATTGGAAGTTCTCTAGCTGATACCAGTGCAACATTAATTGACTCTGAAATATTTGATGTTAAGGTCCATCCCCTATGAACTGTTGCATATGACCTAGCCCACTTATCGTATCCCGCCAACTCCAAGTAATTCTTCACCCTAACATCAATTAGCTCCACTTTCTCCATTAAATTATGAAATTCAGACTTTGAGTATGATTTCGCCATGGTATAGAAGATTTCAGACAATGCATCATGTGACTTCCTAAAATTTTTTTCACATTACCCCATAGATGCCACATACAAGCGTAATGTAGTACATTATTGTACACTCCAACAACAACTTTTATAATGCTTGGGTTTTGATCGAAAACTACACACATAAGTTCTCTTTCACCGTATGCTTCCTTTAGATTCTGAAAGAACCATGTCCAGGATGCATCATTTTCAGAATCTACTATTCCATATACCAATGGAAATATATGGCCTGAACATGGAACAAATACATTAAAAGTACGATATATACATACATTAAAAAAATCATATGTATTTTTCAAATACATACAGCTGGGAACAAGTTTAACTAGAATTTAAAACATAAACATAACTAAAATCTATAATACATATAAATATATCTGGAGCTATATCCTTCTCCCAATCAACATCCACAAAAAAATTAAATAAGTACTCTATAAAAATATATATCTTACCGATTATGTGAATGAAATTTATTTCATAAACATAATTCACAACTTTAATATAAATTCATATATCTAAAACATAAAAAATAGATAGTACAAATATAAATATGTTGCATATATATATATATATATATATATATATATATATATATTATAAACATATACATCTATTCATAGAGTCAAA